>NC_089845.1:815000-1140000 GCF_035609145.1 Eleutherodactylus coqui | reverse complement strand
GAGACTAACAGCCTAGACGACCCTGGCAGAGGGAGAAGACGGGGCTTTCCGAGTTGAATAAAGAATAAGAAGGAATGGGAAGCGGTAAGAGGCAGAGTCTGAAACCGAGAGACTCTTAATCATTCAGCCATTGCAAATTCAAACACACAGAGGAGAAGATGCTAAATTAACGGCGCTTTTTACATAGAGCCCAAATAAAACTGTAATCAGCGACGCGTTACTTTTCATTAAGCGACTTTGACAGCAGCATATTCAGCCTCGACAAGGGAACAGCAGCGGAGAAATAAACTGCTCTCAGAGCCCGAGTCATAAGATAATTCCTTAAGCTCCATTAACAACTCTTAGCCGCAGGAAATGGCTCCCCTGAAAACATCTCCAAATCTAAAAGCTTTATCGACCTCTCAAACCTCTGCTGATGCTGCCATTTTTTTGTAACTTAAGGGATAGGCGTCCAGCAAGGTAATAGACTTTGACACAACACCTTCTCCACCAGAGAGAGAAGAGAAACCAGACCCTTAAATGATATTTAAAAGGCAGCCAATTAAGACTGGTTTCTATCCACAATGAGTCCCAGGGGGCACATATGCCACGGATGTCATGGAGGTTGCATCTGAGAGCAACGCTGACCACATCAACATATGGTAATAACTAACTGTACGTTACATCCAAACATATTAGCATAGAGGTTGTAACCAGAAATGAATGTGCACACTGCATATGGTACACCTGAGAATAGAATTCTAGATATATGGCATATTGCAGTCCTGCTTGTATTACACACACTATACAAGCAAAAATACCTGGATGACCACCCCCCTAATATTCTGTTCAGGTGTTTCAACCTCATCCATTGCAAACAGGTGTTTAAAATACAGCGTACAGGTATGTTATCTCCATAGAGGAGCACTAGTAGCACTACAGCCACCACCTGAGGCAGCATATTCACTGAAGGTCTTACACAGCAGAAAACCCACAAAGAAAACTGCAATGGCAAAATCGGCACTTAAAGGGCTCATTTACATGAGGGACCTAATCTCACAAAGAAACACGGCTGAAGGCCCATTTAGACACAATGATAATCACTCAAAAGATGCCGCTCAAGCGACTTTTGAGCGATCATCGTTGTGTCATTTACAGCGCAAAATGATTGCTCAAGATGAGCGATCACCATGCGCTGCCAACAGAGGATGCAGAAGAGAAGCAGGGTGTCCCCGCTTTCTTCTGCATCCAGCTGTTTCCCCGCTCCGAGTGCCGGCTGTTGTACAGCCGAGCGCTCCCAGCGCAGGATGCAGAATACAAGCTGTGTGTCCCCGCTTGTCTTCTGCATACAGCTGTTCCCTGCTCTGAGCGCCGGTTGTTAAACAGCCAAGCGCTCCCAGTGGAGGATGCAGAATACAAGCTGTGTGTCTCCGCTTGTCTTCTACATCCAGATGTTTTCTGCACAGAGCGCCTGGTTGTTATACAGCCGAGCGCTCCGTGCCAAGTATGGAGAACAGAGCTGGACCACTCTGTTCTTCATACCCAGCCCGTTATCAGGGAGCAGGATACAGCTGAAACAATAGTATTAGCTGTATCCTGCTGTTAATCCCTGATAAGGCTGATTGTCATCTTTCAGCACGCTGAAAGATGACGATGAGCGACGGAAGGACAAAAACTGCATGATCTAAGTGCAGTTACACACAGCGATTATCACTCAAAAGACGGCTTGATAATCGTTGTGTCTAAATGGGCGTTCAGGCTTTATTCACACAGGTGTATCTCGGCCGCCATGTTCACGGCTGGCCGATATACGTGACCATCTGATGCATTGGCTTTTAATGCATCAGATCCATGGGTGATTTTCCACAACATAAAAGCGCCCGGCAGGGCAGGAAAGTGCATAGGAGCACATTTTGGCCGAGAGCTTTTACACCAGCAAGGAAAGATAGTCCTGGAACTATCTTCCTGGCTGGAATACATCGGCCACTGCATAGACTCCTATGGGAGCCTATGACAGCGGCTGGAGAAGGGAGGTGGGAGGAAGTTTAGCAGCATGACTGCTAAACTCCCTTCCCCTTCTTTCCACCTCTTCATCCCTTGCTGGCTGTTTGCAATGGGAGGGGGCAGGAGCTAGTTGCAAAGCTCCAGCCCCTTCCCACCCCCTCTCATTGCTGGCTTGGCATATATGCGCCGGATCCAGGCCATCTGAACGTGCGCACAAATGTTAGATTTGTGCACCTGTTCACGCATTCTTACATTGCCAGCGAACGTAAAAACACCGAAGCCTGTGTGAATAAGCCCTAACTATGCAAAAAATTGCGTGAAAGGACGATTTTTCTCGATCAAGCACTGAGCCTCATTAGCATAAAAATAGCCCATTCACACGATCTGAAGCTGCGTGTTGCAGAAAAGATGTGCTGCTGTTCGGATATCACGCGGGCAGTAGAAATCCTCCTAATGACCTCTAATGTGTTACATACAGGCCCTTGTCCTTTCTTCTTTTCTGATTGTTGGACGCAGCTAAACTCCCTTCCCCCTCCATTTTTTCCAGCTTCCATAGGAGTCTATAGACACTCCTGCATTTTGCGCACCAAGGATAGGTTAAGGCCTATATTTTCACGCAGCAGAGAATTTCAGTCCCTGATGTCCTATTTCTTTAGGTGCGATCCTTCATGTGAATGTTTTTATAGTAAACCATTGGCTCGAATAGTCGCAATTTTTTTGCACGGCTAACTTAGCAGCACAAATTCCCTCTAGTGAACCAGCCAAAATGGTGTGGATTTTGCTGCAGTTTTCCTTGCGGATCTGCCAAGGATTTTAACCCTTGTATTTCAGGGATTGAAATCAGTAGAATAAATCCATAGTAAAAATAGTCGGCCCGTCAGCATAACATTTCCAAAACATGTGAAGGAGAATTTAGACATTTCCTCCACATAGCTGGTACTGCAATTGCTGCTGAATTTCCACAGCAAATTCCGCTGCCAAATTTTGCCGCATTTCTGCTGTGAGTGAAGCTAGCCTATGGGCTGTGAAGCGGAGCGCAGTAACTCTATGCCTACATTCACAAGTAGCAAAAAACCTACAGATTGTTCACAGCATTTTCCATACAAGTCATGTGGATGAGAATCATCGGACATCTCAAGCACACGGTGCGGACATTATCAGCATGGATTCCAGACCGGAATTGACAGCTGGATTTTCAAAATTGATTTCACTTCTGCAAATAGAGTAAAATTTGGTTGGATCCACACCAAAATGGACTGCAGGCATAGCCTAAATGAGGCAGTGTTAGGATGTTGTCTTTGTAACACATCAGTCTATGAAGTTCTGATCTGCTAGATCTGCCTTTGTAGGGTGCATTCACATGGGACGGTTTAGCTGCAGTAAGAACCACACTAAAACCACACATGCATTTTTTCACCGCTTTGCTATAGTTTGCAGTTATTGATCACAAACACAGCGAAACATCAGCAGCAAAACACACACTTTGTTTCCAATGTGGTTTTGTGAGGTTTATAGCACAACAAAAGCACCCCATGTGAATGCACCCTAAATGCTATTATTCTGAAGTGTCATCAAGGTCATATTTATAACAGGGCACTGGAGGACATGTGCCTGGAGCATCCAGAAGAGGCGAGGCTGCACTTTATGGCTAAAATTAATAGTTTATGTTTGTGTCCCGCCCAAAATCATTTTAGCAGCAATAAATCAGCACATAGCTTTCTGAGTGTGGATAACATCCACAGCTGCTGTGCAGAGGTCCCTTTCTACAAGAATTTATGACCCCTTCACTCTCTTGCATTGCAGGGGGTAAGTCACCCACCTCTGTTACTTCATAGCAAAGGTGCAAGGAGTAGTTCCCAGACATGCAGGGATCCAGCTTAGAAGAAATAGGCAGGTATGGTGCGTCAGGGTACAGAGGAGGTTGGAGTATACTACACTGTACTGTATGTGTCCAATCTGTGAATGTATAGGTGTGTATGTATACATGTATTTGCTTCTGTGAGTAAATATACATCTACCTATACATTTGTGAATGTGTGTGTGTGTATGTATATATATATATATATATATATGCACTGTGGGTGACATTTATTAATGTCATACTTGCCAACTCCCTGGAACATGTCCCTAACAACTGTACTGCCAGAGGCATAGTCCTGCAAATTAAAAAAAATAACAATTTAGGTGGAAAGCTAGCAGTTAGTACTAGAGATGAGCGAACGTACTCGTCCGAGCTTGATACTCGTTCGAGTATTAGCGTGTTCGAGATGCTCGTTACTAGAGGCGAGCACCACACGATGTTCGGGTTACTTTCACTTCCTTCCCTGAGACGTTAGCGCGCTTTTCTGGCCAATAGAAAGACAGGGAAGGCATTACAACTTCCCCCTGCGACGTTCAAGCCCTATACCACCCCCCTGCAGTGAGTGGCTGGGGAGATCAGGTGTCACCCGAGTATATAAATCGGCCCCTCCCGCGGCTCGCCACAGATGCGTTGTGAGAGAGATCAGGGACAGTGCTGCTGCTGTAGGGAGAGCGTTAGGAGTTAGTGTAGGCTTCAAGAACCCCAACGGTCCTTCTTAGGGCCACATCTAACCGTGTGCAGTACTGTGGAGGCTGCTGTTAGCAGTGTTGCACATTTTTTATTTTTTGTATATCGGCCGTGCAGAGCATTGCGCCCTGCAGTAATACTCCAGGGACAGAATTGTGTAGGCAGGGCCAGAAGACATATTAGATTGAATATACGCAGTGGTCCTTTGAAAAAAAGATTTAAAAAAAATCTATTTGGCCTGCCTGTCACTGTGCTCAGTGTTCTGGGTCCGTGTCTGCTGGGGGTACTATTTCTCAAAATAAATACGCAGCCAGCTAAGTGTTACAGCAGGCTTGCGCCAAATTATTTCCTGTCGTTCCGTAAGCGAACTCAGCCTCCAACCACAGGCCAATAAGCGGCACATTTAATTACAGTGTTGTGTTTCTGCATTCCTGGTAATACAGCATGCTGAGGGGTAGGGGTAGGCCTAGAGGACGTGGGCGCGGCCGAGGACGCGGAGGCCCTAGTCTGGGTGTGGGCACAGGCCGAGCTCCTGATCCAGGTGTATCGCAGCCGACTTCATGTTAGGATGCCTTTCTCGTGACCCTCGCGTTACACGCATTCTGGCCACTACGGATTACTGGGTGTACACACTGCTCGACCCACAGTATAAGGAGAACCTGCCCACTCTCATACCCGAAGAGGAAAGGGGTTCGAGAGTGTTGCTATACCACAGGACCCTGGCGGACAAACTGATGGTAAACTTTCCCATCCGACAGCGCTAGTGGCAGAAGGCACAGTTCCGAGGGCCAGGTAGCAGGGGAGGTGCAGAGATCAGGCAGCATGTACAGTGCAGGCAGGGGAACATTCTCCAAGGCCTTTGCCAGCTTTATGGCTCCCCAGCAAGACTGTGTCACCGCTCCCCAGTCAAGGCTGAGTCGGCAGGAGCACTGTAAAAGGATGGTGAGGGAGTACGTAGCCGATCGCACGACCATCCTCGGTGACGCCTCTGCCCCCTACAACTACTGGGTGTCGAAGCTGGACACATGGCCTGAACTAGCGCTGTATGCCCTGGAGGTGCTTGCTTGTCCTGCGGCTAGCGTCTTGTCAGAGAGGGTGTTTAGTGTGGCTGGGGGAATCATCACGGATAAGCGTACCCGCCTGTCAACCGACAGTGCCGACAGGCTTACACTCATCAAGATGAACAAAGCCTGGATTTCCCCAGACTTCTCTTCTCCACCAGCGGACATCAGCGATACCTAAGCAATACGTAGGCTGCACCCGCGGATGGAAGCATCGTTCTCTATCCCCATCAAAAACGGGGACCTTTTTGCTTCATCAATCTGTGTATAATATTCATCCTCCTCCTCCTGCTCCTCCTCCTGAAGCCTCACATAATCACGCCGAACGGGCAGTTTTTCTTAGGCCCACAAGGCTCAGTCATAGAATTTTTGTAAACAATTTTTATACGTTTCAATGCTCATTAAAGCGTTGAAACTTTCACCTCCACCAATTTTTATTTTAACTGGGCTGCCTCCAGGCCTAGTTACCAATTAAGCCACATTAACCAAAGCGATTAATGGGTTTCACCTGCCCTCTTGGTTGGCCATGGCCAATTTTTCTGAGGTACATTAGTACTGTTGGTACACCAATTTTTGTGGGCCCTCGCCTACAGTGTAATCAAATGAATTTTTAGCCCACCTGCATTACAGCTGACGTTACATCCGCTGTGTTGGGCAATGCAATGGGATATATTTATGTACCGCCGGTGGCTTCCTGGCACCCACCCATGCTGTAGGTCCACAGGGAGTTGTAAATGCATCTGTTTCCTCTTCTAAAGAACCCCAGTCTGACTGGGGCATGCAGTGTGGGCCGAAGCCCACCTGCATTAAACATGACATTATTACCTCAGCTGTGATGGGCAATGCAATGGGATATTTTTATGCACCGCCGGTGGGTTCCAAGGAGCCACCCATGCTGTGGGTGCACACGGAATTCCCATTGCGGAGTTGTACCTGCCTATGACTATATATAAAAAAACGCGGTCTGACTGGGGCATGCAGACACCTTGACAGAATGAATAGTGTGTGGCACATAGGTTCCCCATTGCTATGCCCACATCTGCAGCTCCAGATGGAGGTGGCACAGGATTGGATTTCTCATTGCTTCTGTACAGCATTGTGGGCTATCGCCCCGCCCCTTTTAAAGAGGGTCGCTGCCTAGCCGTGCCAACCCTCTGCAGTGTGTGCCTGCTTTTCCTGTGGCAGACGCACTTATAAATAGACATGAGGGTGGCGTGGCATGAGGGCAGCTGAAGGCTGTGCAGGGACAGTTTGGTGTGCGCTGTGGACACTGGGTCGTGGGGGGGGGGGTTGGACAGCATGTAACCCAGGAGAAGTGGCAGCGGAGTATCATCCAGGCAGTGATTGTGCTTTGTTGTAGCTAGTGTGGTGCTTAGCTAAGGTATGCCATGCTAATGAGGGCTTTTCAGAAGTAAAGGTTTTTGGGAGGGGGGGGGGGCAGCATGTAACCCAGGAGAAGTGGCAGCGGAGTGTCATGCAGGCAGTGATTGTGCTTTGTTGGAGGTAGTGTGGTGCTTAGCTAAGGTATGCATTGCTAATGAGGGCTTTTCAGATGTTAAAGTTGTTGGGAGGGGGGGGGGCACTCTTGCTGCTATTGTGGCTTAATAGTGGGACCTGGGAACTTGAGATGCAGCCCAACATGTAGCCCCTCGCCTGCCCTATCCGTTGCTGTGTCGTTCCCATCACTTTCTTGAATTGCCCCGATTTTCACAAATGAAAACCTTAGCGAGCATCGGCGATATACAAAAATGCTCGGGTCGCCCATTGACTTCAATGGGGTTCGTTCCTCGAAACGAACCCTCGAGCATCGCGAAAAATTTGTCTCGAGTAACGAGCACCCGAGCATTTTGGTGCTCGCTCATCTCTAGTTAGTACATATCCTCTCATGTGTATGGTTTGCTGGTGACAGCTGCACTTGCAGAAAATATGTCTATTGTGCGTAAACCTCTTTCTTTTTTACATGTGAAGGTGACATGTCAGAAAATAGAATTTAGATGCAAAGATCCCTACAGATTTCTCTTCACAGTGTCTGAACCCTTTGACTTCCACTGGTGTTCACTTAGTGTAACCCCTATAACCAGGGATGTAGATAATGACTCCTGGGCACTGGTGCAAAATTCAGCTTGGCCACTTCCACGGCCCACCTGTGACTTTCAGATACATCACTGGCACTGCCCCCTCTACGCCTTTGTAGTTAGTGAGTGAGGCAATACGGAATCTGGACACTGTTTCCTCAAAAGACAGGCAGTACCGAATGGCATTAGATACAGTGCCCAATCAGTCATAAAGCAGCCAGATATGTAGGGTGATGCGGCATCCAGACAAATAATATTCAACATCATCAAGGTTTAGTACAGTAAAGGTTATTGTCTGCATCTCTAATGGTCTAGGGCAGTGAATAGGTTAATGTATTTATGCCAGCATTCCTGGTGATCTAGGGCAGTAAATGGGATAGTATCAATACTCCTGGTGGTCTAGGGCAGTGAAGTTAATGTCAGTATACATGATACTATAAGACAGTGCAAAGGTTAATGTCAGTATATCCAGTTAAGGGGTTGATGTCTGTATAACCAGTACCTGGTGGTCTAGGGCAGTTAAGGGGTTGATGTCTGTATACTTAATGGTCTATGGCTGTGAAAGGTTACATTTCAGTATACTTAGTGGCTTAGGACAATGAGGGCTTTTCATTGGCAAAATGGGAAAACACAGCCCTCTGTTTCTGACCACCCGGAGTCATCTGAGCACATCAGTGCAGTGCTGTTTGCATAGCTCTTATTGAAATAAATGGGAGTCATGGAAGCAGCACACCTCAGCATGCTCCCTAAGTTGCGGAAACAACGTAGTGCGTTGTGCTACACTGTTTCCATAACTCCTATTCACTTCAATGGAAGCTACTCAAACAGAGTTGCACTGAAGCATTCTGCTGTTTTCGTAGTTACTGGTAACTAAATCTGCAGATTCCCATCTTGGCTGTGAAAAGTCAATATTGCAATACCCCTTTAATTCTAGTATTCCTTGTGGTTTAGGATAGTTAACGGTTTAATATCAGTATACCTAGTGTTCCAGGACAATGAAGGGATTAGTATTGGTAATTTGAGTATCCCTGGTGGTCTAGGGCAGTTAAATAGTAAATTTTAAGATCCCTGTTGGAGGGCAGTATGAATTAGGGAAAGCGCCATAGCCATGAAGAAAAAGATGTAGCAATCGTAAAGGATTCTACTTACCGGGTGCCAGGCGGAGCAACAAAAAGTATTTGTGTTCCGCCTGCACGGGAATCTGTCTTCAGGGTCTTCTGTCTTATCCAGAACAGCTTATAAAAATATAATTTATCATCCAACCCGTTCTGGAGAGCAGCAGCTTAAAGAATACCCCAATGTAATACAGATGGGGAGGGCAGTGGGAGGTTTAACCCCTTGAGTGGCGGGTTTCTTACCCCCCTGTCAGAGCCACCAGGGCAGGTTTTTTAAATGGTCTAATCGTTTAATTTCAACTAATTTTTCAGTTGTGTTCCCAGAGCCATAACATTTTCATTTCCCCACTGACACGGCCGTATGAGGGTTTGTTTTTTGCGGGACAAGTTGTACTTTTTGATGGCATCATTTTTGGGTATATATAATGTATTGCATAACTTTTGTAAAAAAAATTGTAGGGAGATGGGGGAAAAAAAGAAATTCTGCCATTTGTTTGTTGGATTTCATTTTTACGGCATTCAGCGTGCAGAATAAATAGTGTGATAACATTCTGAGTCACACGATTCTGGCGATACCGGGTTTATACAGTTATTTTAGGTTTTGCTATTTTTGTACATTTAAAACATTTTTTTTTCTTAAAGGTTTGCTTTTGTGTCTCCACATTCCAAGAGCCGTATTAATTTTATTTTTCCATTGCCAGAGCTCTAGGAGGCCGTGTTTTTTGCAGGATGAACTCTAGTCTTCATTTATCTAATTTTTTTGGAACATGTAAAATTGTGATAGTTTTTTATTCCATTTTTTCTAGTGGCAAGATTAACAAAATCTGTAATTCTGGCATGTTTTTTATTTTTATTTTCCACTGCATTCTCTGAGCAGTATAAATAATGTATTGAGGTAATTCTACAGGCCAGTATGATTATGCCAATACCAAATTGTAATAGTTTTTTTTCTTTTTCATGACTTTTTCACACTTAAAAAAAAAAACGTAATAAAAGTTAAAATCACCCTCCTTTTGCCATAACTATAATAAAAAATCTAAATCATTAAAGAAAAATACATAATTGGTATCACCATGTCCGTAAATGACCGATCTATCAAATTAGTGCATTATTTACCCCGTAAAGTGAACGTAGTTCGAAAAAAATAAAGAACGCCGTAAATGCACTTTTTCAGTCCCCCTGTATCCCAGAAAAATGCAATATAAAGCGATCAAAAAGTCTCATGTATGCTAAGTTAGTTCCAACGTAAACTACAGGACATCCCGCAAAAAATGAGCCTTTGCTCAAGTACGTCGATGGAAAAATAAAAAAGTTATTGCGCGCAGAAGATGCAGCAGAAAATAATTTTAAAAAATTAAATGTCTTTGAAGAAAAATACAAGTACTACAGCAAAAAAAAAAAAAAAAACTATACAAGTTTGGTATCGTAGTAATCGTACCGACCAGTAGAATAAAGGTATCATGTTTCCTTTATGTTGCAGTTTGTATGTCGTAGAAACAAAACGCACAGAAAGATGGCGGAATGTCATTTTTTTTCATTTTACTCCACTTAAAATTTTGGAAAAGTTTTTCAGTACATTATATGATACTTTAAATAGCACCATTGAAAAATCCAACTCGTCCCGCAAAAAACAAGCCCTCATACAGCGACGTCAATGGATAAATAAAGGAGTTATAATTTTTTTAAACAGGGGGAGGAAAAAAAGAAATGGGGAAAAAAGAAAAAAAGGGGCTGTGTCATTAAAGGGTTAAATAATGTACTAACTTCCTTCTCTGGGTCATTATGATGCAGGGATACCACATGTGTAATTTTATTTTAATTTTTTACAAAGTAAAGGGAGACAAGTGTGTTTGTTTTTTATTTTTAAAATAATTTTTAAACTTTTAAAAAAAACTTTTTCTTTTAACTTTTTCTTTTGTCCCTTTAGGGGACTTCCACAGAGACCCATCAGGACCCCCTGATCACATTCAGGGGGTCCGATGGTGACAGCCCTTTACATGCTGCAGTCACATAGACTGCAGCATGTAAAGAGTTAACACAGCAGAGATCAGAGGTTTTCTCTGATCTCTGCTATAAGAACTGGTGCCTGGCTGCCCTCTGACAGAGGGAGCCCCCTCCCTCTGTCAGCCCTTTACATGCTGCAGTCACATAGACTGCAGTATGTAAAGGGTTAACACAGCAGAGATCGGAGGTTTTCTCTGATCTCTGCTATAAGAGCTGGTGCCTGGGTGTCCTCTAACAGCCAAGCACCAGCTCTCCCTGCCATAGAGATCATTGGCTTGCTTCTGACAAGCCGATGGTCTCTATGGCAACTGTAAACAAAGCAGTGCAGGAGTTTAAAATTAAAAGCGGGAGATTGCTGGCAGATCGGCAGTATCTCTCAGCTTCTTATTTCAAAATGCTGAACTACTCTGTGTGGGACAGTGCAAGCAGAGCACAATGTCACAGCTTGTGGCATTGTGCTCTGCAACTCCCATAGTGATACATAGCCCCGAAATCTTCGGGCTATATCGCTATAGGCAGTGGAGCTCGTCCCGGAAGATTTCCGGGCGTGCCACTCAAGGGGTTAATGCTGCCTGTTGTCCAGTGGTTACTCTCACCCCTTTAGGCTACATAAAGATAAGTGCAGGGAAGATATAGACAGGACCGTGCAGCTGTAATTGTAATGCTGAACAGTCTTTTTATATGATTGCGTAGAGTGCCCTGCCTGATCATTAAAGCGGTGGTCTGAGTTATGTAAGTAGCATCTTAAGGGGTCCCCCATGGTATAAAATAACAAAGCAGCTCATACTCACTGCTCCCCACTTCCCACTTGTTCCCTGCCACTTGTTCCCTGCCAGTCTCTGCTGTTCAGCCTGTGATGTCCTGTAAAACTGCTGCTGCAGCCAATGACAGCACTCAATTATAATTACTGGGTGTTATCATTGACAGCAGCAGCTTGTTTGGAGACCACAGTCTGTAAAGAAGCTATTAGTCAGGAGACCCGGAGCAGCCAGGGGAGGGAAGAGTGCCTAGTAGAGATGAGCGAGCATTGGCCTTAGCGAGTACCTGCCCGCTGGAGAGACAAGGTTCGGGTGCCGGCGCGGGGGAGAGGTGAGTAGCGGCAGTCAGCAGGGAGGAGCGGAGGGGGGGGGGGGGGAGGGGAGAGGGAGAGAGATCTCCCCGCTCCCCCTGCAGCTCTCTGTGCACCGCCGGCACCCGAACCTTGTCTCTCGAGCAGGCAGGTACTCGCTAAGGGCAACACTCGCTCGAGCAATTGCCCTTAGCGAGTATGCTCGCTCATCACTAGTGCCTAGCAGTAAGTATGAGCTGCTTTCTTTTTTTATTTTACACCATGATGGACCCCTTAAGATGCCACTTACATAATTCAGACAACCACTTTAAGAGTCAGTGTGTCAAGGTGTGGTGTATGTCAGCATATGGTGAGGGGACCTGTGAGCCGCCTGCTTTAGGGGACTGGTCTTTAACTGCAACCACTGAGACCCCACTGCCCTTCACAATTACTACTATGCCTTTTTATGGCAGTTGTTAAGGGGCATTATTCTACATTGTTGTACTTTTACAGCATTGACTACATAATGTTGCACTGAAACGGAGACTCTGCTGACTAATGACCAACATTTAACCCCTTAATGGTTATGATCTGGAGTGACTGTAGCATTCCCTCAGCAGTAATCTGTGATTCATAAAACTATCATCATTGAAGTCAGCGACTGGAGTCACATGAATAATGAAGGGTACATAACCACTGCAAACACCAAAGTGGCTGTCCTGGGCCGGGGTGTCATCTAAGGGGTGAGAACACTTATTTTTTTTATTTTACACCATTCCCTACCCATACATTTTTTAAACCTAGAAAACTTTAAAGGAAATGTGTCCTCAGAGAATGACCTATAGTATACATCAAGTTTTAGTGTTGTTTCAAACATATCTTTTTTAATAACTTGTTTTATTGAAGAACAATAATAAATCTATTCAAACAATTGCAGTGTAATATGTTGCTTCGTACATCACATAGAATAAATATTTATAGAACAATGAAAATTTGCGTTGTGATTATTTACTGTTTACAATCAAAGAGTTTCTTGCACACATGCTGATAAATCATAGGGAAGTAAAGGTGCATTTAGACACAAAGATGATCGTTCAAAAGATGGCTTTTGAGTGATCATTTTGCATAATCTACTAATTAGTACTAATGCCTATTAGTACCAATTAGTAGTGTGTGAGCTGCCTGGAGCTGAATTTCTTCAGAGGACCACCCGCTGTTCTCTGAATAAATTCTTTTTGTTCTGCCAGCGAGGCTAACAGCTGAGACAATGCACTCAGCTGTTATCAGCGGTCCCCGGGCAGAGCACAGCATGTGGTCCTTCTTATCAGCTGTTCTGCTGAACTACGAATTTCAAGTGGAACTGAAATCCATCACTCGGCAAAAAACTGAAAGATGGCCACATTTACACGCAACAATTATCGCTCAAAAGATGGATTTTGAGCAATAATCGTTGCGCCTAAATGGGCCTTAAGGCTGGCTTCACATCTGCGTTGGAAGCTCTGGACTGAGGTTCCATCACAGATCTGCCTGAAACTATATAAAACATGTCCTTAAATGGTGTTAAGTGAGCTGAGGCAAGATGGCTGCCCTAATGGTCCATAGAAAAAAAAATCTACAATCAGAAAATAAAAACAGATTACAAAAAGGAAAATTGTTTCACTATCTGGTTTTAAATAATAAAAACAAATGCAGGTGATGCATCCCTTTAAATAGATATTTCACAATGCTTCAGGAAAGCTATTCTGTGGACAGGTGAGACAAAAATGGAACTAATTAGCACAAATGCACAACACTATGATTGGAGGGAAAAGAACACTGCTCACCGATACCAAAACCTCATACCAACTGTGAAGGACTGCAGAAGCATCAGAATTGGGTCTGTTTTGCTACCACTTGGCCTGGACGCACTTCAATCATCGAGGGACCAATGAATTCTAAGGTGTATCAAAAGATGTTACAGAAGAATGTAAAGGCAGCATTCTGTGACCTCAAGTGAAAGAGACATTGCCAATGACCCAAAGCACACAATTAAATCAACTGGTTGCAAAAGAAGATGTATGGAATAGCCAAGACAGAATCCTGATCTTAACACTATCGGGATCCTGTGGCATGACTTGGAGAGGCCTGTGCATGCAAGGCCTCCTAGAAATATTGATAATCTGAAGCACATTTTCAGGGAAAAATGGTCTAAAGTGGTGATGATACTATAGCTGCTAAATGGAATTTACAGTGTATTAAGTTCAAGGATTCACTTCCTCTTTCTTCAGGCACCGTCGATGTGCTCAATAAAAGACATCAATGGCACCACTGTCCATGTGTTATACCTTTAATTAAATTGTCAGGTTACATAGAAGACTATCAGGAGAAGGAGAATTTTTTTCTCACATGTATCTCAAAACGCATATACATATACACACGACACACACAGACATATACCATAATGGGGCAACCCTGTGTCCTATTGTGTACTTTACTTGATAATTGGGCAGCAGCATTTGGCTTCCTGTTCTGAAATATCACTGCTAGCTGCTATATTTACTGTATACTAATACAAAAATATACAAAGGCACGTACAAACAACAATTCCCAACAGAACACAGACGGACAGATTCCTGTATGGAGGAGTATTACACAAGTGCAATATACTGAAGAAGAACCACTCACACAGGTTATTGAGCTCTGAGTTGATTATTTCCTTTGCAGTGATATGTTTGTAAATATTAGAGCAGAGACTCATAAGATAGCAAGGACCCTTGACGTGGGTTTGCGGGCTTATGTATTTTGGCCAAATTGTTAACTAACACTTCAGATTTATTGGTATTGGGGCAAGAAAAATGAAAAAAGCACATACAGAATGGGAGGAATTGGGCTAAGCAGCAGCATATGTGAAAAAGACTTAGGTATACTAACAAATCATAGACTGAACATGTGTCAACATTGTGATGAAGCAACCAAAAAGGTAAACACAATTCTGGGATGTATTAAGAGAAGCATCGAGTCTAGATCAAGTGTGGTAATTATCCCCTTCTACTGTCCTTTAGGCTTCATGTCCACTAGGAAATTCTCCATGCAGAATCCCGCAGCGGGACCCTCCTTTCCCGGGGACATGAGGCCTGAAAATAGATTTTTCTTACTTGTCCGGACGCTGCGGGTTCCTGTCCGTCGCGGCCGGATCTTCTTTCTCTCTGACCGGCGGATGCGCTCGGCACGCCGTGCACTCTTTTTTTTTCTTTTTGAACTCCTGCTCTCCTGTGCTCCTGCGTCGGAGGGCAGAAATTCAGCTGCGGGTGTACTGCGGGACCGGACAGGTTCCATAGGCTGCTATGGAAGCCTGCGGGAGCCGTCCGTGCGGGAGACCCACAGAAAATGGAGCATGCTGCTTTTTCTCTCACGTGCAAGAGAAAACGCAAATCCATTAAAATGCCATCTGCGGGTGCAAATTTCAATTTAATTGCCCACGGATGGCAAATGGATCCCTATGGGCAAAATTGAATGCAGATTCCGCAGCGAAAATCCGCTGCGGAATCCACAATTCAATTTTGCTAGTGGACATGAGGCCTTAGTCAGACCTCATCTGGAATAATGTATCCAGTTCTGGGCACCCCACTTTAAAAATGACATAGACAAACTGGAGCAAGTTCAGAGAAGAGTCACCAAGATGGCGAGCGGTCTGCAAATCATGTCCTTTGAGGAACGGTTAAAGGATCTGGTAATATTTAGCTTGCAAAAAAGAGGGCTGAGAGGAGACCTAATCGCTGTCTACAAATATCTGAAGGGCTGTCACAGTGCAGAGGTATCAGCCCTGTTCTCATTTGCACACAGAAAGACTAGAAGCAATGGGATGAAACTAAAAGGAAGGAGACACAAATTAGATATTAGAAAAAACTTTCTGACAGTGAGGGTGATCAATGAGTGGAACAGGTTACCACGGGAGGTGGTGAGTTCTCCTTCAATGGAAGTGTTCAAACAAAGGCTGGACAAATATCTGGGATGATTTAATGAATCCTGCACTGAGCAGAGGGTTGGAACAGATGACCTTGGAGGTTCCTTCCCACTCTACCATTCTATGATTCTATGTGATCACTTGTGGGGGTGGAGTCAGGAATCACATGACCAGGAGCTGATCACTAAATCCAGGAGTCTGGTGATGTGTGGAAACCAGGATGGATATGGATGTAGCAGAGCTGTGTGTGTGATGTGTGTGAATCAGGATGTATCAGAGCTGTGTGTGTCATGTGCTATGTGTGTCATGTGTGTGACTCAGTTCAAAATAACGATCCGCGCCACCAAAGAGTGAATATTGAAGGTAACTCACCTGGTGCCTAGCGGGGTTCCCATAGACCATTCAATCCTAAGGGAGCAACCCGCCGGCACCTGTGGTCCAAGTATGCCCGTAATAAATGAAGAGACTTCGGGTATCCTTCGGTGAGGAAGGAGAGCCGCCAGGAAAAAAGCAAACCCCAAAGAGGGAACCTCCCCTCAATGGGTAAAATAAACAAACTTCAAAGATAAAAAGGCTCTTTCCGCGCTCCTGCTGGAGCTCCTCTTTAAACAAAATAAACTGTCGTGGCAGACAGTATTTGTAAACATTAATCATAGATTTATTTCCAAGATAAAAAAGTTGCATGCAAGTGGATATCTTGCAGCAATGGTAGTACCTTTTTATCTTTGAAATGTGTGTGACTCAGGATGGATGTAGTAGAGCTGTGTTTGTAATGTGTGGGTTCAGGATGGATGTAGTAGAGCTGTATGTGTAATTAGCTGTTTGTGTAATGTGTAGGAATCAAGATGGATGAAGTAGAGCTGTGTGTGTGGTGTGTGGGGATCATAATGGATGTACCACGTAGGAGAGCTGTGTGTGTGTGAATCAGGATGCAGCAAAGCTGCATGTGTAATGTGCTCTGTGTGTCATGCGTGGAGTGAGGATTGAATGATGTAGTAGAGAATTCTGTGTAGTGTGCCGTGTGTAATGTGTGGGGTCAGGATCAATGTAGTAGAGCTGTGTATGCAGTGTGCTGCGTGTGTAATGCAAGGGGTCAGCATGCATGCAGTACAGCTGTGTGTGTAATGTGTGGGGTCAGGAAGGATGTAGTAGAGCTGTGTGCATAACCGTACCATTAGGGGTTGCTGGGGTTGGAATGACGACCCAGCCCATGCGCTGAGGGGGCCCAGAGGCTGCCCTCCACCATACACAAGTGCACATACAGTGCATTCCCAGCTAGTAGCATGGCCCGCCGCGTGATTGCTGTGGTGTGGCAGACAGAGCAACCAGCCGAAGCACAGGAGAAGTAGGAGGAAGAGGGAGGCAGAAGGCGGACATAAGCAAGGCAAGCCAAGAAGCTGAGCAGGGTGATGTCATCACCCTACTGCTAATAGAGACACAGTATACAGCGGCCCCTGCTGCTCTCCTCACAAAGAGAAGTGGTCCGGGGTATCTATCTATCTATCTATCTATCTATCTATCTATCTATCTATCTCTATATCTATCTCATCTATCTATCTAGATGAAAGCCCTCACTAACTCACACACTGACTGATGCACTGACTGACTCGCCACTAATTCTCCAACTCCCTGATGTCGTAGAAACATGAAATTTGGCACAAGCATTGATTATGTCCAAAATAGAAAAAGTAAAGGGGTCCCAACTCGATTATTCATTTCTAGCCTCAAAAAAAGAGCGTCTAAATTGTACATACAGAATCTAATTCTCTGACTTGCCGATGTCGTAGAAACATGAAATTTGGCACAAGCATATATTATGTCATAAATAGGAAAAGTAAAGAGGTCCCAACTCGATTATTCAATTCTAGCGCAAAAGAATTAGCGTCCAAATTTTATGTACGTAATCTAATTTTCCAACTTTCCGATGTCGTAGAAACATGAAATTTGGCACGAGCACTGATTATGTCATAAATAGGAAAAGCTAATGGGTCCCAACTCAATTATTCAATTCTAAGCGCAAAAGAATTAGTGTCCAAATTTTACATACATAATATAATTCTCTCACTTCCAGATGTCATGAAAACTTGAAATTTGGCACGAGCATTGATTATGTCATATATAGGAAAAGTTAATGGGTCCCAACTCGATTACTCAATTCTAAGGGCAAAAGAATTAGCGTCCAAACTTTATGTACATAATCTAATTCTCTTACTTCTCGATGTCATAGAAATTCGAAATTTGGCACCAGCATTGATTATGTCATAAATAGGAAAAGTTAATGGGTCCCAACTCGATAATTCAATTCTAAGCGCAAAAGAATTACCGTTCAAATTTTATGTACATAATCTAATTCTCTCACTTGAAATTTGGCATGAGCATTGATTATGTCATAAATAGGAAAAGCTAATGGGTCCCAACTCAATTATTCAATTCTAAGTGCAAAAGAATTAGTGTCCAAATTTTATGTACATAATATAATTCTCTCACTTCCCGATGTCATGAAAACCTGAAATTTGGCACGAGCATTGATTATGTCATATATAGGAAAAGTTAATGGGTCCCAACTCAATTACTCAATTCTAAGGGCAAAAGAATTAGCGCCCAAACTTTATGTACATAATCTAATTCTCTTACTTCTCGATGTCATAGAAATTCGAAATTTGGCACGAGCATTGATTATGTCATAAATAGGAAAAGCTAATGCGTCCCAATTCTATTATTCGATTCTAAATGCAAAAGAATTAGCGTCCAAATTTTACGTATGTAATCTTATTCTCTCACTTGAAATTTGGCTTGAGCATTGATTATGTCATATATAGGAAAAGCTAATGGGTCCCAACTCGATTATTCAATTCTAAGCGCAAAAGAATTAGCGTCCAAATTTTACGTATGTAATCTAATTCTCTCACTTCCCGATGTCATAGAAACTTGAAATTTGGCACGAGCATTGATTATGTCATAAGTAGGAAAAGTTAATGGGTCCCAACTAGAGATGAGCGAACGTACTTGTCCGAGCTTGATGCTCGCAAGAGTATTATGGTAATCGAGATGCTCGTTACTCGAGACGAGCACCACGCGGTACTCAAATCAATTCCATTTCCTTCCCTGCATGTTTTGCGACATTTTCTGGCCAATAGACATGCAGGGAAGGCATTACAACTTCCTCCTGTGACGTTCCAGCCCTATCACACCCCCCAGCAGTGAGTGGCTGGTGAGATCAAGTGACCGCCGAGTATATAAAGCAGTCCCGCCCGCTGCTCGCCTCAGACACACGCTGGCAGAGATTAGGGAGAGTGCTGTTCCTGCTATAGGGAGAGTGTTAGGCTACTGTTTGCGTCTGCAAGAACCTCAACGGTCCTTCTTAGGGCCACATCTGACCGTGTGCATTACTGTTGTGGCTGCTGGGAGCAGTTTTGCACCAAAATTTTTTTTTTCATCTCGGGCTGTGCAGGCTATTACAGCTAGAGCGTTCTAAGTCTGCAGTCTTTAATACAGAGTATAGGGAAAGTGGTGCTGAGATAGGGACAGTGGTAGTGTAGGATTCTGTCTACAAGTACCGCAACGGTCCTTCTTTGGGCTAACTCTGACCGTGTGCATTACTGTTGTGGCAGCTGGGAGCAGTTTTGCCCTTTTTTTTTATTTTTCATCTTGGGCTGTGCAGACTATTATGCTCTCAGTCTGCAGCCAATTATACAGTGTATAGGGGCAGTACTGGTCAGGCAGAAACAGTAGTAGTGTAGAATTCTGTCAACAAGTACCCCAAAAAAGCTCCTCCATAGGGCTACCTGTGAGCGTGTGCATTACTGTTTTAGTGGCTCACTATTAGCCAGCTAAGCCTTTCTGCAGCCCAGCATATATTTTTTTCGACCTACAGTGTGCGTTACATAACCGCTGTGACCCTCCAAGTACAGGCCAATAATTGCCTAATTTTTTACACCGGTCTGTGCCTCCCGTCAACTTCACGTGCAGTGTACGGCCACAGCCGCTGATAGCGGGAAAGACATATACACACTATCTAGGCTGCTGTTTTTTTAAAAAAAAAAAAAAACTGAAACAACACTCCTCCTTAGGGCTACCTGTGAGCGTATGCATTACTGTTGTAGTGGCTCACTATTAGCCAGCTAGGCCTTTCTGCAGCCCAGCGTATAATTTTTTCGGCCTACAGTGTGCGTTACAGAACCGCTGCGACCCTCCAAGTGCAGGCCAATAATTGCCTAATTTTTTACAATGCTCTGTGCGTCCCGTCAACTTCAAGCGTAGCGTACGGCCACAGCCGCTGATAGAGGGAAAGACATATACACGCTATCTAGGCTGTTTCCTTTTTCAAAAAAATTTGAAAAAAAGCTCCTTCTTAGGGCTACCTGTGACCATGTGCATTTTACTGCGTGGCCGCTGGGAGTTGTAGTGGCTCACTATTACCCAGCTAGGCCTTTTTGCAGCCTAGTGTATAAGCAGTGTGCGTAACATAACCGCTATCAGCCTCCAACTGCATGCCACTAATTGCATAATTATTCAGACCGCTCTGTGTCTGCTCTATTCGTAATACACCATGCTGAGGGGTAGGGGTAGGCCTAGAGGACGTGGCCGTGGACTCGGGCGAGGACGCGGGGGTCCAAGTGAGGGTGTGGGCACAGGCCGAGTTCCTGGTCCAGGTGAATTGCAGCCAGCTGCTGTGGGATTAGGAGAGAGGCAAGTTTATGGGGTTCCCAGCTTCATATCACAATTCATGGGTCCATGTGGTAGACCTTTATTACAAAATAAGCAGTGTGAGCAGGTCCTGTCGTGGATAGCAGAAAATGCAACCAGCAATGTATCGACCACCCAGTCTTCTACGCCGTCCACTGCTGCAACTCTGAATCCTCTCGCTGCTCCTCCTTCCTCCCAGCCTCCTCACTCCATGAAAATGACACATTCTTATGAGCAGACAGATCCCCAGGAACTGTTCTCGGGCCCCTGCCTTGATTGGGAAAAAATGGTTCCTCTCCCACCTGAGGAGTTTGTTGTGACCGATGCCCAACCTTTGGAAAGCTCCCGGGGTCCGGGGGATGAGGCTGGGGACTTCCGGCAACTATCTTAAGAGCTTTCACTGGGTGAGGAGGTCGATGATTATGAGACACAGTTGTCTGTGAGGTAGTAGTAAGGGCAGTAAGTCCGAGGGAGGAGCGAACAGAGGATTCGGAGGAAGAGCCGCTGGACGATGAGCTGACTGACCCCACCTGGTTCGCTAAGCCAACTGAGGAGAGGTCTTCAGAGGGGGAGGCAAGTGCAGCAGCAGGACAGGTTGGAAGAGGCAGTGGGGTGGCCAGGGGTGGAGGCAGGGCCAGAGCGAAGACTCCCCCTACTCTTTCCCAAAGCATCCCCTCGCGCCAAGCCACCCTGCAGAGGCCTAGGTCTTCAAAGGTGTGGATGTTTTTCAGTGAGAGCGCTGACGACCGACGAGCAATGGTGTGCAACCTGTGTCGCGCCAAGATCAGCCGGGGAGCCACCACTACCAGCCTCACCACCACCAGTATGTGCAGGCACATGATGGCCAAGCACCCCACGAGGTGGGACGAAGGCCGTTCACCGCCTCCGGGTCGCACCACTACCTCTTCCCCTGGGTCCCAACCTGCCACTCAGATCCAACCCCCCTCTCAGGACACAGGCACTAGCCCCATCCAGCAATGTCTCTCAGTGCAGCATCAAGCTGTTGTAGCGCAAGCCTGGGAGCGTAAGCGCAAATACGCCGCCACGCACCCGCACGCTCAAGCTTTAAACGTGCACATTGCGAAATTGATCAGCCTGGAGATGCTGCCGTACAGGCTTGTGGAAACGGAGGCTTTCAGAAACACGATGGCGGCGCGGTCCCACGCTACTCGATCCCCAGTCACCACTATTTTTCCCGCTGTGCCGTCCCAGCCCCACACCAGCACGTCTCCCGCAACATCAATCGTGCCCTCACGAACGCAGTTACTGGGATGGTCCACTTAACCACGGACACGTGGACAAGTACAGGCAGGCAGGGCCACTATATCTCCCTGACGGCACATTGGGTGAATTTGGTGGAGGCTGGGACCGAGTCAGAGCCTGGGACCGCACACGTCCTACCCATACCCATAATTGCGGGTCCTTCATCGGCTCTGGTATCTGCGGCAGTCTATGCCACCTCTTCTAAACCCTCCCCCTCCTCCTCCTACGCAACCTCTACCTCTCAATTAAGAAATGTGAGCAGCATGTCGCCAGCAGTCTGTGTGGTGCGCCGCGGCAGCCCAGTGGTGGGCAAGCATCAGCAGGCCGTGCTGAAACTACTCAGCCTAGGTGACAAGAGGCACACGGCCCCTTAGCTGTTGCAGGGTCTGACTGAGCAGACCGACATCTGGCTTTCGCTGCTGATCCTCCAACCGGGCATGGTCGTGTGTGACAACGGCCGTAACCTGGTGGCGGCTCTGCAGCTCGGCAGCCTCACACACGTGCCATGCCTGGCCCACGTCTTCAATCTGGTGGTTCAGCGGTTTCTGAAAAACTACCCGCACTTGTCAGACCTGCTCGGCAAGGTGCGCCGCGTCTACGCACATTTCCGCAAGTCCACCACGGACGCTGCCACCCTGCGGACCCTGCAACATCGGTTTATTCTGCCAGAGCACCGTCTGCTGTGCGACGTGCCCACACGGTGGAATTTTACGCTCCACATGTTGGCCAGGCTCTATGAGCAGTGTAGAGCAATAGTGGAATACCAACTCCAACATGGGCGGCGTAGTGGGAGTCAGCCTCCCCAATTCTTTACCGAGGAGTGGGCCTGGATGGCAGACATCTGCCAAGTCCTTGGAAACTTTTAGGAGTCTACCCAGATGGTGAGCGGCGATGCTGCAATCATTAGCGTCACCATTCCTCTGCTATGCCTGCTGAGAAGTTCGCTGCAAAGCATAAAGGCTGACGCTTTGCGATCGGAACAGGAGACGGGGGAAGAGAGTATGTCGCTTGATAGTCAGAGCACCCTCATGTCTATATCTCAGCGTGTTTTGGAGGAGGAGAAGGAGGAGGAGGGGGAGGAGCATGAAGGAGGAGGGGGAAGAGACACCTGGGCCCACTGCTGAGGGTACCCATGCTGCTTGCCTCTCATCTGTTCAGCGTGTATGGCCTGTGGACAAGGAGGAGGAGGAGGAAGAGGGGGAGGAGGAGGATCCTGAAAGTGATCTTCCTAGTGAGGACAGCCATGTCTTGCTTACTGGCACCCTGGCACACATGGCTGACTTCATGTTAGGCTGCCTTTCTCGTGACCCTCGCGTTAGACCCATTCTGGCCACTACGGATTACTGGGTGTACACCCTTCTCGACCTCCGGTATAAGGAGAACCTTTCCACTCTCATTCCCGGCGGAGAGCAGCGGAACCTAAAGATTCTTTTCGCTGCAACCGCAGATAAAAGCACTCTTCTCTGTCACCGGTAAAACGGGGCATTAAGCTTTGTCAATCTGTCTCTGACATTAGTCCTCCTCCTGCTACTCCTCCTCCAGAAACAACATGTCATCGCGCTGAACGGCCAATTTTTCTGCGGTCCAAAAGGCTCATCTACATCTACCAATTTTTTTTAACAAAGTTTCAAAATTATTGAGACTGTAACATGAACCAATTTTTTTGACAGGGCGGCCACCAGGCTCTGTTACAAATTAAGCAGCAGTGAGCTGTATCTTTAAAAAAAAAATGTTTATGGGTTTCACCTGCCCTCTCGGTTTATAAATTTTGCAGTGGTACACTTGTACTCTTGGTACACTTATTTTTGGGGCCCATGCCTACACTCTTATCCAACTAATTTTTCCGGCCTTCGCCTACGCTCATGGTATCCCAATGTTTCAGAGTTTGGCCTATACTATTACTACAGAAATTGCACTGGGGTCTGCCTGCCTATACTTCTGCTACAAGAAAGTTACAGGGGTCTTCCTATACTGCTGCTACAAGAATGTTACTGGGGTCTGCCTATACTGCTGCCACGTTAATTTTACAGGGGTTTGCCTATACTGCTGCCACAAGGATGTTACAGGGATCTGCCAATACTGCTGCCACGTTAATGTTACAGGGGTCTGCCTATACGTCTGCTACAGAAATGTTACTGGGATCTGTCTATACCGTTACCACAGAAATGTTAGTGGGGTCTGTCTATACCTCCGCCACAGTAATATTACTCGGGTCTGCGTATACTTCTGCTACAAAAAAGGGTACTAGGGTCTGCCTATGCTTCTGCTACATAAATGTTAGAGGGGTCTGCTTATACTGCGGCGACAGACATGTTACTGGGGTCTGCCTTTACTTCTACAGAAATGGTACTGGGGTCTGCCTATACTGCTGCTACAAAAATGTTACAAGGGTCTGCATATACTGCTGCTACACAAATGTTACAGGGGTCTGCCTATACTTCTGCTAATGAAATGTTACTGGGGTCTGTCTATACTGTTCCTACAGAAATGTTACTGGGGTTTCCCTAGACTTCTGCCACATAACTGTTACTGGGTATAGCTTATACCTTTGCTACAGGAATATTACAGGGGTCTGTGTATACTACGGTGCACTAAGTCTTCCCATCTCGGTGTCCTACCTATCTGGCCCCCCAAAAAAACCTGACTGACTAGGGCATGGCGTGTGGGCTGAGGCCAACATATATTTCCTCTCACGTAACCTCAGCTATCCGGGGCACTGCAATGGGATTTCTTTATGTACCTTCTATGTGTTTCTGCTAGCCACCCATGCTGTGGGTGCACACAGACTTGCCATAGCGGAGTTGTACATGCCTGTCACTTAAAAAAACACACGAATGTCTAGGGCATGGCCTGTGGGCCGCAGCCAACAAGTATTTCCTCTCACGTAACCTCAGCTATGGAAAAGACATGAGGGTGGTGTGGCTATGAGGCCAGCTGAAGGCTGCGCAGTGGCACTTTTGTGTGCGCTGCGGACGCAGGGTCGTACGGGGGGGGGGGGGGGCAGCATGTAACCCAGGAGAAGAGGCAGCGGTGTGTCCCGCAGGCAGTGCTTGTGCTTGGTTGGAGGTAGTGTGGTGCTTAGCTAAGGTGTGCCTTCCTAATGAGGGTTTGTCCGAAGTAAAAATTGTTGGGGGTGGGGTGCACTCTTGCCGCTATTGTGGCTTAATAGTGGGGCCTGGGAACCTGAGATGCAGCCCAGCATGTTGCCCCTCACCTGCCCTATCCATATCTGTGTTGTTTCCATCACTTTCATAGATTTTGCAGATTTGCACAAATGAAAACCTTAGCGAGCATCGGTGATATACAAAAATTCTCAAGTCGCCCATTGACTTCAATGGGGTTCGTTACTCGAAACGTACTCTCGAGCATCGCGGAAAGCTCGACTCGAGCAACGAGCACCCGAGGATTTTGGTGCTCGCTCATCTCTAGTCCCAACTCGATTATTCAATTCTAAGCGCAAAAGAATTAGCGTCCAAATTTTGCGTACAGAATCTAATTCTCTCACTTCCCAATGTCATAGAAACTTGAAATTTGGCACGAGCATTGATTATGTCATAAGTAGGAAAAGTTAATGGGTCCCAACTCGATTATTCAATTCTAAGCGCAAAAGAATTAACGTCCAAATTTTACGTATGTAATCTAAGTCTCTCACTTCCTGATGTCATAGAAACTTGAAATTTGGCATGAGCATTGATTATGTCATATATAGGAAAAGCTAATGGGTCCCAACTCGATTATTCAATTCTAAGCGCAAAAGAATTAGCGTCCAAATTTTACGTACGTAATCTAATTCACTTCCCGATGCCATAGAAACTTGAAATTTGGCACGAGCATTGATTATGTTATAAATAGGAAAAGCTAATGCGTCCCAACTCGATTATTCAATTCTAAGCGCAAAAGCATTAGCGTCCAAATTTTACGTACAGAATCTAATTCTCTCACTTCCCGATGTCATAGAAATTCGAAATTTGGCACGAGCATTGATTAGGTCATATATAGGAAAAGCTAATGGGTCCCAACTCGATTATTCAATTCTAAGCGCAAAAGCATTAGCGTCCAAATTTTAAGTACATAATCTAATTCTCTCACTTCCCGATGTCATAGAAACTTGAAACTGGGCACGAGCATTAATTATGTCATAATTTGGAAAAGTTAATGGGTTCCAACTCGATTATTCAAATCTAAGCGCAAAAGAATTAGCGTCCAAATTTTACGTACATAATCTAATTCTCTCACTCCCTAATGTCATAGAAACTTGAAATTCGGCACAAGCATTGATTATGTCATATATAGGAAAAGTTAATGGGTCCCAACTCGATTATTCAATTTTAAGCGCAAAAGAATTAGTGTCCAAATTTTAAGTACAGAATCTAATTCTCTCACTTCCCGATGTCACAGAAACTTGAAATTTGGCACAAGCTTTGATTATGTCATAAATAGGAAAAGGTAATGGGTCCCAACTCGATTATTCAATTCTAAGCACAAAAAAATTAGCTTGCAAATTGTACATACGAAATATAATTCTCTCACTTCCTGATGTCATAGAAAATTGAAATTTGTACGAGCATTGATTATGTCATAAGTAGGAAAAATTAATGCGTCCCAACTCGATTATTCAATCCTAAGCACAAAATAATTAGTGTCCAAATTTTACGTACAGAATCAAATTCTCTCACTTCCCGATGTCATAGAATATTGAAATTTGGCACGAGCATTGATTATGTCATGAGTAGGAAAAGGTAATGGGTCCCAACTCGATTATTCAATCCTAAGCACAAAAGAATTAGCATCCAAATTTTACGTACAGAATCTAATTCTCTCACTTCCCGATGTCATAGAAACTTGAAATTTGGCACTAGCATTGATTATGTCAAAAGTAGGAAAAGTTAATCAATCCCAACTCGATTATTCAATTCCAAGCGCAAAATAATTAGCGTCCAAATTTTACGTACAGAATCTAATTCTTGCACTTCCTGATGTCATAGAAACTTTAAATTTGGCACGAGCATTGTTTATGTCATAAGTAGAAAAAGTTAATGGGTCCCAACTCGATTATACAATTCTAAATGCAAAAGAATTAGCGTCCAAATTTTACGTACGCAATCTTATTCTTTCACTTCCCGATGTCATAGAAACTTAAAATTTGGCATGAGCATTGATTATGTTATAAATAGGAAAAGTTAATAGGTCCCAACTCGATTAATTTAATCCTAAGCGCAAAATAATTAGCTTTCAAATTTTACATACGTAATCTAATTCTCTCACTTCCCGATGTCATAGAAACTTGAAATTTGGCACGAGCATTGATTATGTCAAAAATAGGAAAAGCTTATGGGCCCCATCTCGATTATTCAATTCTAAGCGCAAAAGCATTAGCATCTAAATTTTACGTACATAATCTATTTCTCTCACTTCCCGATGTCATAGAAACTTGAAATTTGGCATGAGCATTGATTAGGTCATATATATGAAAAGTTAAAGGGTCCCTACTCGATTATTCAATTCTCAGGGCAAAATAATTAGCGTCCAAATTTTACGTACATAATCTAATTCTCTCACTCCCTGATGTCAAAGAAACTTGAAATTCGGCACGAGCAATGATTATGAAGAAGGGCAACTAAACTAATACATGGAATGACTGGACTGGAATACCCAGAGAGGCTATCCAAATTGTGATTATTTACTCTAGAAAAAAGAAGGTTAAGGCCTAAGTCAGATGGGCGTTTTTTCGCGCGATTTGCGCATGCGCATGCGTCCAGCGATTTTATAAAACCATTGCTTTGCAATGGTATCGGACACATGAGCGCTTTATATGCGCTCGTCCGATAAATTATAGAACAGAAATTGCAGATCGCACCTATCTGCGATTCCTGTTCTCTTCTCTATATGCGCTCAATGGGGCCGGCGGCAGCAGCGCCGACCCCATTGAGAACATATAGAAGACAAATCATTCTTCTCTGCCACAGCTGTAACAGCTGTGGCAGAGAAGAACGATGTTTGCCCATTGAATTCAATGGAGCCGGCAATACAGCCGGCTCCATTGAAAGCAATGGGCTGCCGGCGATCGTGGGATGAATTTTCGGGAAGGGCTTAAATATATAAGCCCTTCCCTGCAATTCATCCAGAAATGTGTAAAAATAAAAAAAATATATATACTCACCTTGTCCCGGCAGACGGAGTTCAGCGCGGCCGGCCGGCAGTTCTCTGAACTGCTCTCTGTAGTATTCAGCAGCCGGGGAATTAAAATCCTCGCCTGCTGAATGAGCTGCCTCTGATTGGTCACAGCCTGAGAGGCAATCAGAGGCAGCTCTCACTCACACCTGTTCATGAATTCACGGGGAAGGAGGCCCACACTGAACTTCTGCACCCGGGCGCCTGAGCCTTTAGGTACACCCCTGGCTGTGTGTGTAATGTGCTATGTGTGTAATATGTGGGGTCAACATTCATGTAGTACAGCTAAGTGTGTAATGTGCTATGTGTGTAAATGTAGTAGGGTTGTGTGTGTCATGTGTGGGAATCATAGTGGATGTACAATGTAGCAGAGCTGTGTGTGTAATGTGCTATGTGTGTAATGTGTGGGAATCAAGATGGATGTTGTAGAGCTGTGTGTGGCATGTAGTAGAGCTCTGTCTATAATGTGTTGTGTGTGTGATGTTTGGGAATCAGGATGGATCTACATCGGATCTGATCATCACATAGAGCTGTGTTTGTGATGTGTGGAGCTCATAATGCATGTACTATGTAGCATAGGTGTGTGGCGCATTGCGCCACTAGAAACACTGGTACTATAATTTCCTAATAATTACTAGTATGACTACTATAGAAATACTAGACACTAGTAGCATGCAGGGTTGTCAATCTGAATTTTGCACTTTCCAGAACAACTTATTCAAAACTCACAGACAGCCAAAATTTCTTATGGACACATTGGAAAGCCATACTGAATGATACAGACTATTAGTAATACAAGTCTATAGCTGAGATACTGATATGAACACATTACCAACATTTACTATAATCTACAAAATGATGATAATTACAGTCATAATAACCTGCTCAAGTATCAACAGCCAAAAAAAAAAAAAATCACAGACAAATCTAATATTTTTTAAGGACACTGGAAGAATTGTCCTGTTTTTATGGGTGGTTGGCAACTTTGGTAGCATGCTTCTTTAACAATCTACTTCTGTTACAGACTTGTGCCCTCATGCAAAAAAGGCACAGATTTCCTAAACATTGATTCCATACCATTATTAATATAATATATTACAGATACTTGGAAAAAAATACTGGGGTGCATATAGCCCCTGAAACACTGCACCCTATATAGCTACACATGGCTATCTGTACCCTATATAGCTATACTTGACTACCTGCACCATATATAGCTACATATGACTACCTGTACTCTATATAGCTACACATGACTACCTTAGGGATGAAACCTGTTTGCGCTCTAATGACTAATTTTTCTTTTTTTTCCCCTTGTCGCATTCCAGGAGCCATAACATTTTAACATTTCCATTGCCATAGCCGTATGAGGGCTTGTTTTTTGTGAGACAAGTTTTGTGAGACAACTTTATTCCATTTAAGTCCCACAAGCAGCAATATACAGATGCAGCAGTACAGCAGAAATGACACAGCAACGTTTCGATCTAAATAGAATTTTATCAAGCCTGTCAAGCAAAACATATCTACACAGCTTATATATATGCATAATTAAAATCCAAATACCTTCAGGTGTGGGAAAGCATCTACCAGTGTCTCCAGTGCTAGGTCATCAATATGGGACTCAGGAAACTCCCACCAGGAGCTTGCATTTCTGAATTTACAAAGGTGAAAGCCCTCACTGACTGACTCACTGACAGACTCACTCACTTACTCACTTACTGACTGACTGACTCGCCACTAATTTTCTAACTTAATGGTGTCGCACAAACATGAAATTTGGCACGACCATTCTTTAGATTCTAAATAGGAAAAGTAATGGGGTCACAACTCGATTATTCAATGCTAAATACAAAAGTATTGGCACCCCTATGTAATGTACCTAATCTAATTCTATAACTTCCCGGTGTCGTACAAACATGCAATTTAGATTGACCATTGATAACCCTCATCTTGTAAACACAGGGAAAACACCAGGTAGCAGCTGTGGAATAGTAACATAGTAACATAGTCGAGAGGTTTCTAAGAGACACCATTGAAGAATACCTCAATGAGAACAATGGAATAAATCCTCACCAGCATGGATTCATGAAGGGACGATCATGTCAGACCAATCTGATCAGCTTCTACGATGAAGTAAGTTCTAGGCTGGACTTGGGAGAGTCTACTGATCTCATATATCTGGAGTTCTCTAAAGCATTTGACACCGTGCCGCATAATAGGCTGATATATAAAATGAGAAGCTCAGATTGGTTGAAAACGTGTGTATCTGTAAAGAACTGGCTCTGAGATAGAAAGCAGAGGGTGGTAAGAAATGGTTCATACTTTGATTGGGCCACCGTCGCTAGCGGGATGCCACAGGGTTCAGTATTGTGCCCCATTCTGTTCAATATATTTATCAACGACCTGACAGAGGGACTGCACAGTGGATATCAATATTTGCAGATGACACAAAATTATACAATCTAATGAATGCAACGGAGGACAATGTGCGGCTACAAAAGGACCTAGATAAGCTGGGGGCTTGGGCAGAAAAATGGCAAATGAAGCTCAATGTTGATAAATGTAAGGTTATGCACATGGGCAGGAGAAACGGATGTCACCAATATACACTAAATGGGGTACAGCTAAGGAAAAGTGATAGGAAAAAAGACCTGGGGGTACTAGTGGATTATAGATTAAACTGAAGTAACCAATGCCAGTCAGCTGCTGCAAAAGCTAAAAGAATCTTGGCGTGCATTAAAAGAGGCATGGGGGTGAAGGATGAGAACATTATCCTCCCACTATATAAGGCACTTGTCAGGCCCCACATGGAATACTGCATACAGTTCTGGACACTGGTGCTCAGGAAAGATGTTACAGTGCTTGAGGGGGTTCAAGGAAGGGCAACTAAACTAATACATGGAATGACGGGACTGGAATACCCAGAGAGGCTATACAAATTGGGAGTTTTTACCCTGGAAAAAAGACGGCTAAAAGGTGACCAAATAGCTGTGTATAAATACATGATGAGACGATACAAGGATCTCTCCCATGATCTGTTTATACCCAGGACTGCAACGGTAACAAGAGGGCATCCACTACGTCTAGAAGAAAGCAGGTTTCACCACCACACAGAAAAGGGTTCTTTACTGTAAGAGACAGTGAGACTGTGGAACTCTCTGCCTGAGGAAGTGGTTATGGCAAAATCCATAGAGTAGTTTAAGAGGGACTAGATGTCTTTCTGGAGCGGAAGGATATTACAGGATATAAATCTTAGGTTAATTGTTAATCCGGGTATACAGGCAGGTAGGAACTATTAGAGGTTGATCCAGGGATTAGTCTGATTTCCATTAGGGAGTCGGGAAGGAATTTCCCCCCAAAAGGTCTAATTGGCTCCTGTCTCTTAGGGTTTTTCCCTTCCTCTGGATCAACAACATGGGAGGATAAACAGGCTGAACTAGATGGACATTGTCTTCATTCGGCCTTACATACTATGTTACTATGTTATTCTTTAGGTTCTAAACGGGAAAAGTAAAGGGGTCACAACTCGATTATTTAATGCTGAGTGCAAAAGTATTGGCACCCCTATGTAATGTAACTTTCCGGTGTTGTATAAACATGAAATTTGGCATGACCATTCTTTAGGTCCTAAATAGGAAAAGTAAAGGGGCCATAACTCGATTATTCAATGCTAAGCGCAAAAGTATTGGCACATTTATAAAATGTAACTTCCCGCAGTTCTACAAATATGAGATTTGGCCCGACCATTCTTTAGGTCCTAAATACGAAAAGTAAGGGGTTACAACTTGATTATTCAATGCTAAGTGCAAAGTATTGCCACCTCTATGTAATGTAACTTCCCGGTGTCATGCAAACATGAAATTTGGCGTGACCATTCTTTAGGTGCTAAATAGGAAAAGTAAAGTGGTCACAACATGATTATTCTAAGCTGATTGCAAAGGTAAGTACATCCCTATGTAATGTAACTTCCTGATGTTGTACAAGCGTGAATTTTGGCGCAAGCATTCTTTAGGTCCTAAATGAGGAGAGTGGGAGGGGGTGGCACATTCTGCAGAGGGACATTGGTACATGCAACCTGAGGAGAATCTAATGCTCCTCTAAGTGTATACATGTTTTATTTCTCGGTTACTCTAAAGTAACCTTGACTTCATAAAATTTTCCGTGCGAACAACATGTAAACACCTGTATCAAATTAACTCGGGCAAAGCAGGTATATCAGCTAGTATATTATATAACTTTTATGATTTTTTTTTTAGGGGAATTGGGTAAAAATAAATTCTTCCATTTCTTTTTTGGATCTAATTTTTACAGTGTGCAGAGTGCAAATAATATGATAGATAACATTATTCTCTGGGTCAGCACGCTTCCGGCGACACCAAGTTTGTACGTTTTTTATGTATTATCTTTATACACATTCCTTTGTACTGCGCATATGTAGTGACCTGGACTGGCACTACAGGATCAAAGTAGTTTACCTGCAAGTTAAGAGCAACTGTTCTAACTACCAGTTCATTTAACGAAGTGTGCTTAGGCTGGATTTCATTTAATAGGAAGAGGGAGTTAGGAAACTAAAGAGTTAAGGGTTTAGGCACCATCATAAATCAGTTAGTCACAGGCTCCCTATGTGAGGGAGTGTGGAAAAAGGGAAGGGGCTTCTTTCTGTTTATTTTCTATTGCACAGTTGTTTATGATAAAACAGTATTAGAAGATGGAAGTGAAAGGGAATAGGCAGTGTGGAGTCAGACAGTGAAGATGTCACTCTGAGGGGAGAGGAGCTGAGATGGACATGAGGGAGGAAGCAAATAGCCATGTAAAGATCCAGCATCTTCATTTTCCTCTATCCTGCTGTAATTAGAGACAGTTATGTAAAGACCCATTTACACGGAGCGATGATCGCTCAAAAATTGCTAAAAAGCGATTGTTTGAGCGATAATCGCTGCATCTAAATGCATAGCCATCGTGCACTATTTGTGCACTGCTAGCTGATCTTTAAATTCTGTCCAACCGGGGGGGGGGGCGGAGCCTGACCGCTGAGCGGAATGGAGTTCTGAGCGAGGAGCTCCATTACAGCGGCACATACCGGGACCTTTAGCAGCCTCTGCACAGCTTCACCATGGGGAAGATCAGCAGGGAAAGAAGCGGTGAACCTCAGGAAAGACCTCGGACAAGCAAAGGGCAAGTAGATATGCAGTGCTACCTGAAAGACAGGAGCGCTCGTTCCCTGCAAGAAGCAGCCAAGATGGCGCCCGCCCAAGAGCTGAGCGGAGTGGGAGGGAGAGACAGAGAAGGTGAGGTCTCATCAGAGGGGGAAGAGGATGAGCGCATATCCAAAAGCTTTATGAAGGACCTCCTGAGGCGCACTATGAGACCCATACTCTCAGAATTAACCGAAATTAAAGAAGAAATGAAACACCTGGGAAGGAAAATAGAGAAGCTTGAAACATCCACAACGGCCATTACCTCACATGCCTTAGACATGGAGAAAGTCCTGACAGAACATCATGCACACAAGTGTGTAGATGGATGTCAGCAGCACACTTTTAAACACCCGCAAGGGATGGACACACAAATGCAAGAGCCACCTTACAGATCCTGACCCGATCAGATCCAAAAGTTCCAAGGTGAAATATAAAGCGATGGCAGCATACACGGTGATTTCAAAATGGTTTTTCCTTTTATTTCCTTCACAGATGGTGATATCACCATCTGTGAAGGAAATAAAAGGAAAAACCATTTTGAAATCACCGTGTATGCTGCCATCGCTTTATATTTCACCTTAGAACATCATGCACAGATTAATAGGACCCTCCTAATGCAAGAATATATCGAAAACAGAAACAGGCGCAATAATGTGCGCATAAAAGGCCTCCCAGAATCGTGGGCTACGGAGGTCCTCCCTAAGGTAATGAAAGAGATCTTTACCCTCCTGCTGGGCGCAGACAGAGCCTCATCCATTACTATTGAAAGGGTCCACAGGGCCCTGAGGCCTCCTCCCTCTGCTTCTGACCCCCCGAGGGACGTTATTTGTAAGTTGCTCACCTTCCCAGATGCGGCCTCCAGTTTGAAAGCTGCAAGAAATCTCATATATGGAGATCTCAGATACAGAGACGCTCCCGTGCATATTTTCCAGGACTTAGCCCCTTCTACATTGGCAAAACGTCGCATTCTGCGACCCTTACTGGACGCTTTAAGGGAGAAGGACATTAGGTATACTTGGCTTTTTCCTTTTAGGCTTGGCATAACATACAAGGGTTGCAGACTAAACATCCGCACACCCAACGACCTACAGAAAAGCTGGCAGATAATTGACTTAAACCCAATTGAGCTCCCATGCTGGTTGCCGGTCCCAGACCTACCCAACTTCACAAATCTGGAACCTCCCGAAAAATGGCAGCTGGCGGGAAATACAAAATCGCCCAAGGGAAAGAAAAAGAAGACCCGAGATGAGACAGCCAGCTCTGAAACTTGCCCAGGGGGTATTCCTCCACCTCATATCTGTATGAGACTCTGGCCATCTGTGCCCCACTGGCCCCATGACCCCATAATTGCCCGCTCTATTGAGTGCAGCCATGGGATGGGAGCCATGAGGCACAGTAAGACTCCTTCTCTCATTGAACAGAAACTGTTACATTTATTCCCATGGGTTCCTTGTTTAATAACCTTACTCATACCTTTCTTGCTCTAGCTCTTAAAAAAACCTTATGTCCTCTCTAACTTCCTTGCGTTGTGGTCTTCCCCATAACCTAAGGTCCCCTTTGTGCCTGTCAGGTTGGGCCGAAAACTATATTCTACAGAGCGACTGTTTGATTAAAACAGCCGCATCCTCCCTTTGCCCACATCTGAAAGGACGGCTTCAGTAAATTAACAAAGCCGACCCTAATCACCTTATTATTACCTCTTTTTGTTAATTTTCCTTTTCCTATTGAGCTTGAAAGACAATTGTTATCCCCTACTTCCTTTTCCTTACGTATCTCTGTCTCGTGTTCCCCACCCCCTCCCCACTCCCATTCCATTCCTCCCCTCACTGCTATACTCCTTCCTAAAGGGGAGTACCTCTCGCTTTATCTCATTACATTATATATTCCTCCAACAGCCGAAGTTCGTCCATCTGACTCCAGAGACCAAACCTACAACAAACCCTTAGGATGAGGGAGCTGCGGATTACGTCCTTTAACGTGAGGGGCCTCAACTCACCCTCGAAAAGACACAACATAGCTGTACTAGCTAAAAGGTATGGCAGGAGCGTTCTTCTCTTACAAGAAACACATTACAAAAAAAGTAAATGCCTATCCTTACCGGGTAGATACTTTGATCAGGACTTCCACAGTGCTCACTCCACCTCTGCTTCCAAGGGTGTATCGATTTTCCTTCATAGGTCCATTAACTTCTCATGCCAGGCATGCTTCGAGGACGAAGAGGGCAGGGCCCTGTTTTTAAAAGGAATGAGCAATAATACCAAAATAACCATAGCCAACCTCTATGCCCCCAACATAGATCAGGTTCCATGGCTGATCAAAAATCTAACAACCCTCAAACACTTTGCAGAAGGCCAAATAATTCTGGGAGGGGATCTCAATATCACCCTGCACCCATTAATTGACTCCTTGTCTGGCCGCTCTCACACTTCACAAATCAAAATTAGGAAGCTTATTCACTGCCTCCAAGACTTGAACCTGACAGATGCCTGGCGACTCATAAATCCTTCTTTGAATGACTACACCTTCTTTTCCAACGTACATAAAACCCACCAGAGATTGGATTATATTTTCCTCTCTATGGGATTCCTCGCGTATGTGAAGGGAGCTAAAATAGATGCAGTCACGGTGTCGGACCATGCACCTGTCCACGTGGACCCCCGCCCACTCCAGCCCAAACCTAGGGAGTGGAGGTTGAGGCTTAATGCATCCTTGCTCGACTCCCCTGAAGAGAGAGAGCGACTTTCCGCTCTTATAGAAGAATATTTTGCTATCAACATGGGCGGTGGGACGGAGGTCCCCGTGGTTTGGGAAACTCATAAGGCTTTCATACGAGGACTTCTGATAGCCCTTGGTACTAGGACCAAAAAACTCCTCCAAAAAGATATTGATGATAGGCTTAGCAAAAATCACAAAACTCGAACAGCTAACAAAGCTTTTGCAATCGAAAATTGCTTTGGAGGAATAAGAGGGCTTGAGGAGAGACCTGAAACAACAACGCCTCGACTCCCGCTTCAATAAAAAACACTTATATCTTAAGCATGTGGTCTACGCTCGAGGCAATAGAGGCAGTAAATATATGTCAGCCTTAATTAAAAAAGCCCGAACTAAAAACCACATCAAGTCCAGCAGGTCCTCCAATGGCACCTCAGTGACCTCCTCGGAGGAGATAGAAAACGCATTCCACCAATTTTATTCCAAACTCTACAACATCCGACAACAAAACCCCCTTAATAAAGAAAAAGAAATGGACACCGAAAAACTAATAGAATCCGTCTTACACCAAGTCCCTCTCCCCAAACTCAATAACAACAAAGCCGAATCTCTAACTGTCCCGCTTTCCCAGGCAGAGGTAGACCTCCTCCTGAATTCTTGCCCACAAGGCAGGAGCCCAGGCCCGGATGGTCTGAACTTATTGTACTATAAATCCTTTAGACAAATTCTGGTGCCAAGACTCACAGAATTATTTAATACAATACTAAGTGGCGCCCCCCTTCCCAAACAGTCTCTTGAAGCCCACATAACTCTACTACACAAGGATCCTGAATTATGTGGCAGCTACCAACCAATCTCCCTCTTAAACTTTGATAAAAAAATTATGGGCTAAACTCCTTGCCAAAAGACTAGAGGAGCTCCTACCATCCCTGATTAATGAGGAACAGGCGGGGTTTGTGCGGGGGAGGGAGAGCACAGACAACAGCTGAAGAATACTTCATGCGATACGCTATGCCCATAAATTCAACATACCCTTACTTTTAATCGGAACAGATGCTGAAAAAGCTTTCGATCGGGTTGATTGGGAATATATAAGGAAAACTTTACTCAATTTTAATATCCCCCCATCTTTGTCTCTGCCGTCTTCTCCCTATACTCATCCCCATACGCCAGATTGAAAATCAATGAGATCTTGTCCCCGGCCTTTGACACTAAAAACGGCACCCGTCAGGGTTGCCCCTTATCTCCATCACTATTCGTCTTAGCCCTAGAACCCTTCCTTCAGACGGTCAGACAGGAACCAGAAATACAGGGCCTGAAATGGGAGAGACAATATCATCCGCTGCATTTGCAGATGATATAGTATTCCTTGTAACAAACCCTGAGAAGGGCTTGACTAAACTAGAAATCCTACTGAACAACGTTGGAACGATTTCCAACTTTAAAATCAATTTTTCCAAGTCCACCGTACTAAATATATCAATTCTAGTAGCCCGCTGCAGAACCATCAAGGAAAACTCTACCTTCAATTGGGCCGAAAAAACAATGGATTTTTTAGGAATCAAGTTAACTAAAAAAATAGAGGATCTGGGGCGTGGTCAAGCTAGCAGCGAGGAGAGTCGCAGTCAGGAAAGCTCCGCCATTAAGCTACCCTTTTGTGCTCTTTCCCGCGACCAAAAGCACTTTGAGAAGCCCAGAAGCGGAAGGACGGGCTTCTTCAGGACAGATGGAACATTTTGATCCGCTCCATCGGAAGATCGGCGTCGGCACGGAGTACGGCGTACCTGACACAGCCGAGCCGTGGGCTGAAGAGACGGAGGCCGCCGACCAGAAGGAGGCATGGAGCGGTCCGGACGCGGAGGCGGCAGCAGAGGGGAAATCGGCGGACATCCATACCAGTGGGGAGGACACCGGGTGCGGATAAGCGGAGTTACAGCAGCCGGAGGCGCAAAGTACAGGTCCGGAGGGCTGGTAGGGAGGAGAGGGAGCAGACTTGCATAAGCGGCAGCGGCGGGTAGAGAAGCCGTGGGAGGCACAGATCCCCGGAGGAGGAGAACCAGAGACACAACACCTCCTGCCCCCCCAAACAGGCGGCGGTCGCCCCCCTTTTCCCCTCTCCCATCCCAATGGGGAAACAAACTGAGGCGGGAAAACACCGGGCTTAGGAAGGGAAAAGAGCTCCCCCTAGTGGCAGCGACGAGAACGCAAGAGAAGAATCCCATTACCAGAGTGCCAGCCCTGTAGCCCTTCAGCTCCCCTTTCCACTGAAGAGCCATTTGTGCACACATATTAAGGCAATACAAGCCCTCAGAGAGACTGAATATACATCTCCAAGTCTCTAAAAAACTAAAAAAACTCTAAAAAGCAGCCCGGTGTTCAGTCCGGCCCTTGGTGCACCAATAGGAGAGAACGAGTACCCAAACCCTGACGCAGTCCATACATCCCTGGAGGCAACAGCAGGCGAGAAATGAAAACAACACACCACCAGTGACATCTCCTACAAGACACCCACCAACCCCTGCAGCGACAAAGACTCCATTAGCCCCCCCTCCGCAGGCGGAGGAACTCCTGAGGGCTGCAGAAACGCTCCGACCCTGAGAAGGAGAGAAGCTTCACAGCAGAGGTACAGAAGCTGGTCCTGCTAAGTGCTGGCAAGAACCCCCGTCTACCTGGGTGAGTCCTCTCCAGCTCTGCTACACCCTGCACAGCAGAGACAGCAACATCTACATACAGAGGCCATACCACACAGTAGATACATCTATACTGAGACCCTATTCTACTGATCACCCATCACCCTACAGAATAAACTATACAAAGTCAGTGAAACAAGCGCTCACTCTAACCCAGAGTCCTTTCAACATCTCAAATCAGGACCCTCCCTATAAATAGTGAACAACACCATCGCTAACTTTAAAACAAACATTCCTTCATCAGAGGGAAAAATCAGAGAGTTGATCAACGGCTCGCATTACAAACATAAAGGTACCATAACCCCCGCAGCGCAAGCAAATATTGCACGCACTAGTATACCAGTGCGTTGCAAGGAAACCACACCAGAAAAAGTGCCCTCAACTCTTGCCATAAGAAATCTATATTGAAAACGACGAGATACAGACTTTGCTGCCACTAAGTGGTCGACATTACTATTGCTAAATAAACGCCACAGCAGCTCTACCTCTGTGATTTAAGTATAAAGATATTTCAACTCTAGCAACAAAACCAAACACCACACGCACTGCTACAACGGTAGCCACACAAAACTTATTAGAAGAAGAAACTTCAAATAACTAAAAGGATGACATTCTTCTAATACACCCTTAGCCACACGCAGCTCTGTATGGTGGCTGAACTCCCAAGTGGACCCCAAGTTCCTCACTACTAGAAATTGGAACAGGGGAAGAGACGAGAGAGGAGTAAGAGACAGGAAAACTACCAAAAGCATAACCATGCGCCCTACACAGACTAGAATGCAGAAAAATACCCAAACCCCGCAACTGCTTACCAAAAAACCATTAAAATTTCAAGACATCCCCACTATCTCTGATGAAAACTCCTGCTCATCAATGGAAGAACCACAACTCTTATCACAACCAAACAGTGAGGAACTAAACCGAAATCCCACAACGAGTTCCGCATCAATTCTCCCAGAAAACCTCTTAAAGGGGTTGTCCCGCGCCGAAACGGGTTTTTTTTTTTTTTTGCATAGGCCACCCATTCAGCGCAGGACAAACCCAAGGGATGTGTTGAAATAAAAAAAAAAATTTGCTTACCCGAATCCCCTCTCTGCAACTTCTTCCTTCTTTTCCTCCAAGATGGCCGCCGGGATCTTCATCCACGATGCACCACGGGTCTTCTCCCATGGTGCACCGTGGGCTCTGTGCGGTCCATTGCCGATTCCAGCCTCCTGATTGGCTAGAATTGGCACACGTGATGGGGCGGAGCTACGCGATGATGCGTAGAAGGGGGCGGAGCCAGAACGCCGCTCGTGCCTGGACCGACCAGAAGGGAGAAGACCCTTCTGCACAAGCGCGTCTAATCGGACGATTAGACGCTGAAATTAGACGGAGCCATGGCGACGGGGACGCCAGCAACGGAGTGGGTAAGTGAATAACTTCTGTATGGCTCATATTTAATGCACGATGTATATTACAAAGTGCATTAATATGGCCATACAGAAGTGCTTAACCCCACTTGCTTTCGCGAGACAACCCCTTTAACTCAAATAGAATCACTACTACAAAAAGAACTGTCCAAAACCTACTCAGAAATAACAACTAAACTCTCTGGAGAAATCCGAGAACTTAGCCAGAGGACAATTGCTCTTGAAGATAGAATGGACAATGCTACCATAGTTCTTGAATCTCACGAAAAAGACATAGAACAACTCCATGAGGAAATCCAATTCCTACATGATAAATTAGAGGAGGTGGAAAATAGAGCCTGACGAGACAACATACGTATTCGTGGAGTCCCTGAATCGATAAAAGATCTACAATCAACAATAACCGCGCTATTCCAGGAACTCTGTCCCAGTATCCCAATCGACCGACTGGAATTCGACAGGATCCACAGAGCTCTGAGGGCGCCAAACCCAAATGGGCCCCGCAGAGATGTAGTACTTAAACTTCACTTTCAGGGCGAGCACCCACTGGCGTTTTTTTACCTGCGTTTTGCGTTTTGCGTTTTTCCTGCACAGGCATAGAGATAACATGTGTTCCTGTCCACTGGCGTTTTTTTTGCGTTGCGTTTGCGTTTTTAACATAGGAACTGTCAGTTGCATATGTGTCCCTATTTTTCTCCTAATGCACTCATGAATGTCAATGGAAATTAACGCAAAACGCCACGAAAACGCCGCGAAAAACGCCGCGAAAAACGCGCGGAAAAAACGCGAGAAACGCGGCGAAAACGCTGCGTTTTTTTCCCGCGGAGAACGCAAACGCCAGTGGGTGCTCGCCCTCACCGTACTAAAAAACAGTTGATGCACGCAGCTCGTTCTTCCCACAAACTAACCTTCCAAGGTTTCGACTATCAACCATTCCCCAACCTGGCTCCATCAACTCTATCGAAAAGAAGAGCACTAAAGCCATACCTGCAGATCCTACAAAAAGAAAAGATCCAGTACAGATGGGGCTTCCCATTTAAATTGATTTTTTCTTACCAAGTCAAAGTGCACACGATTCTATCCCCAGACGGAGCCCGATGATGCTTTAAGGAACTAAACATCCAACAACCACCGTCACAATCGAACACCACAGAATCACCACCTGTCTCTCCGTTACACTCAAGACCTACATCTGAAAATAAAAGAAAGAACACAACAACCCCTTGAAAACTACGCAGCTTCCTGAAAACAAAGCTTTGAAAGAAAAATGAAGACACAAGAAACCGAAAATACACGTGCTCCCCCCTTTTTTTGCCCTCTTCTTCTTCTTTCCTTCTCCTCCCCTTTTTTTTCTTCTTCTCTTTCCCTCTCCCTTCCTTATAATTTACCCCCCACACTCCCACCCCCCTGATCTTCCAAGAGGTCCGCTTGAATTTTTCTAATTATGAACATTTACGCCATAACCTACCTTATCCCAGAGCTGACATGGCGTCATCCCTGGAAACCATCTGGAAAACATGAGACTCTTTTGGCATGCTAGCACCAAGGCAATTAAGCCTATAGTTCTTAAAACTAAACTTAACAGTTGGCCACTACTTGTTTGTCCCTCCTCCCTCCTCTCCCCCCCCTCCCATGGGGTGGAGTCTCTGAGACGGCTGTCTTTTCACATAAATTTTATCGTCCACCATGGACCTAAAAATAATATCCCACAACGTCCAAGGATTCAATTCCCCCCAGAAACGCTCAAAAGCATTTCGATATTATAAGAGCAAACGGGCTGACATAATTTGCCTACAGGAAACCCACTTCTCCATCAACTCAACACCACGCTACCTATCCTCTCAATACCCCACATTTTACTCAGCAAACGCAGCAACTAAAACAAAAGGAGTAACCATCTGCTTTAGCAGATCAGTCCCTTTTTCCCTCTCCTCGACAATCGCGGATCCCGAAGGCCGCTAACTAATATTAACGGGCTCAATTCAAGACATCCCGACAACTATTGTTTCTTATTATGCCCCAAACTCGAGACAGATTCAATTCTTCACAAAATTATTTGAAATAGTTGAAAGCAATAAAATAGGCATGGTAATTCTCTGCGGAGACTCAAACTGCATTGTTGACCCGGATCTGGACAGAAACTCCATCACCCTTCCAACTCATTCTCCGATACCCCAACACTCCATCTCTCACAATTTTAAATCTCTTCTCCAACAAAACCACCTAGTAGACATCTGGCGGGAAATAAACCCAACTACAAAAGACTACACACACTTCTCAGCACCGCACTCATTACACAGGAGAATAGACCACATACCAGTCCCTGACACTTTTGTACCTCAAATACCACAATCAAAAATACTATCAGTCCCATGGTCTGATCACAGTCCAATGTCCATTACTTGCAATTCCCTAATGTACAAACCCATAAACACATCTTGGATTCTTAATGACTCCCTTATTTCAATACCTGAAGTAACAACCCTACTAGGGCCACAAGTGGAAGAATATTTCCAAATAAATAGCCCATCCACCTCCTCCCCCATTTCCCTCTGGGAAGCACATAAAGTAGTTATCCAAGGCTACCTGATACAAATAGCAGCACGACGTAAACGAGAACGCCTAGCACAACAACAAAAACTGGAACAACAAGTTACCCAAGTAGAAGAAACCGCCAAAAAGCACCCAACTAAAAAAAACCTTCAAGCACTATCACGTGCCGAAAACGAACTTGATCTCTGCCTCACTGATACTATAGAAAAAAAGTTACGCTGGTCCCGCCAACAGTTCTATGTTTTTAATAACAAACCCACTACACCACTAGCACGTAGACTCCGTACGCACCCAGACACAAACTCTTTCTACAAAATACGTATAAATCAAAATAGAATAACAGCTAACCCACTCACTATAACACGAGAATTTCGAAAGTTCCTAGCGAAACTATATTCCCAACAACACACTATCCCGAAAGAGGAAATCACCTCCTACTTACAAGAAATACCCCTTCCCAGATTGGAGCCAACAGCCCTTGAATATCTAGCCTCCGAAATCACCCAAGAAGAGGTGACTAATGCTATCAAAACACTTAAAAGTAATAAACGACCAGGCCCAGACAGCTTCTCGGCCCCTTATTATAAGAAATTTTCTCCAATTCTAATCCCTCATCTAGTAAACTACTTCACCGCAATAAAGGAAGGCAACCACGTAGGCCAAACGGCCCTACTGGCCTCAATATCCATGATACCGAAACCAGATAAAGACCCATTAGACATACAAAATTATCGCCCCATATCCTTAATAAATGTCGATATAAAACTTCTTACCAAAATCCTTGCAACACGCCTAAACACAGCTCTCCCATCATTAATAGGTGGAGACCAAATAGCCGTGGCAGCAGGAAACGATGCAATCACAAAACCTTTATTCCTCCAGTCACCATACGACGTTTCGATCTAACATGATCTTTATCAAGTATCATACTTGATAAAGATCATGTCAGATCGAAACGTCGTATGGTGACTGGAGGAATAAAGGTTTTGTGATTGCATCGTTTCCTGCTGCCACGGCTATTTTTTCTTCTGATTGGCTTTCTGGAGCTGAACGATCCGGCTCCGTGCTGCGGCTGGCACATTGGACGGTCCCACCCAGAGGGTTATATGGTGTTGTGCTGCCCTGGACTTTACTATTGCAATAGGTGGAGACCAAGTGGGATTTGTCCCAAGTCGACAAGCTCCAGACAGTATTCAAAGGATAACCCACCTTACCCACCTTTGCAGGACCAGGAAAATCCCAGCAATGCTTCTATCTTTAGATATAAACAAAGCTTTTGACACCCTGAGTTGGGACTACCTATTTTCAGCACTTGACAGGTGGGGGCTCCCTGACGGGTTCCTCTCCTGGATCCGGATATTATATACTCACCCTAAAGCTTCTGTACGGTACCGAGGCTTCTGCTCCGATACATTCCCGGTCCGCCGGGGGACCCGTCAGGGTTGCCCGTTGTCCCCGTTACTTTTCATTATGGCCATGGAACCCTTGGCCATTGAAATCCGCAACAACATAAACATAAAAGGAGTCAAGATCGCCTCGGTCCACCACAAACTCTCAATATTTGCAGGCGACCTACTCATGCTCATAACCTCTCCTCACATATTCTTACCCAACCTAATGGGGGAACTGTCCAGATTCGGGTCAATATCAGGATTAACCATAAACCAAATGAAGTCTAAAGCATACAACCTTACACTACCACCTGAAATACAAAAAACACTCCAGGAGAACTTGCCCTTCCAATGGGTAACAGGCTCGCTGGGCTACCTGGGCATCCAATTAACTAATGACTATACATCTCTGTATAGCCAAAATTACATCCCCCTCCTCCATAAGACAAGAGTATTTCTGGAAAGCTGGAGTCGCTATCACATATCCTGGATAGGGAGAATTAATGCCCTGAAGATGACACTCCTCCCTAAACTATTATACTTTTTTCGAGCACTCCCAATCCGAGTACCCGGACACTTATTAAAGACTCTCCAACAAATATCCTTCCGATTTGTGTGGAATGGAACGATTCCAAGAGTATCGAGATCCACACTATACAGACATAGACGGAGAGGGGGCCTGGGAGTCCCAAACTACCACAAATACTACCAGGCTGCTCAGGTGGCCCAGTTGGCCCTACTACATTCTCCTATAACACCCCACTCTGGGTATCTCTAGAAGCTACCGAAATACATCCTCTTAGGATAGACTCCTTACTATGGACCCTACCCAAGCACAGGCCCATAATCAATAACCCCATTGTTAACCACTCTCTCCAGATCTGGGACTCTATAAAATACTCGGGGAAATTGGTATCCCCTCATTTACCCCTTGCACCACTACTGCATAACCCTATGTTTATACCAGGCAAGGAGTCGCCACAATCATTCGCAAACTGGGCTAAATCAGGTCTTACTAAACTATACCAATTATACTTAACAAATGGACCCATTTCTTTCCCCACACTACAAGACAGATATAATCTGCCATCCTTAGAAATATTCCGATATTTGCAAATAAAACATTTTATATCCACCCTCCTCAAAAATACAAACTCTCCACTAACCCTTACACCATTTGAAAGACACTGCAATAAAAACCCACATGCAAGAGGCGTTATATCACAGATTTATTCGGACTTAGTGCATTTCTCCTTCCGAACACAACTCCCATATATAACACGCTGGGAAAGAGACCTCGGTAAAACCCTCCCAGAAGAAGAATGGACCCAGATATGGGAGGCTACTAACAGCAGCGCCAGAAATATACTAATGCTGGAGACATCCTTTAAGGTATTGCTCCGCTGGTACCTAACCCCAGATCGCGTAGCCCATGCAATCCCTGGACGATCTCCAAACTGTTTTCGCGGATGCTGAGTCCCAGGAGACATGCTTCATATATGGTGGACATGCCCTCGGGTCAAGAGACTCTGGATTAGAGTCTACTCTTTAATATATTCAGTTACAAACCACAATATCCGCAAGGACCCTTGGGAGGCTCTCCTAAATAAACGCATAAACAATATCCCTTCTGACTCTAGAAAACTAATATCCTTTTTCTTCCTAGCCACCAAGCAAGTAATAGCCCAATCATGGCGCAAAGCCTCACTAGACTTCACAGAAGTCAAACGTAGACTAGACTGGTACTTAACAAACAAAAAACTAACCTCTATTCTAGCAGACAAACACGAAAAACTTCTAAAAATATGGTCTCCGTGGCTGGATTATTCATACCCCTCACAAAACAACAGGTTTTTGACCTCTCTATAGGGAGTAGAGAAAAAACACCAAACAAAAGTTGCTTTACAGTAACTACGCAATACGGAGTTGTCTCTGATGGCATCCACCCCATGGGAAACCCTCAAGCTGTCTCGGACACACACCCCTCCACCCCCCCCCCCTTTCTCTCCTCACCTATCCCATTTATCCTGCTAAGCTTCTCTATAAAACTAAGTTAGGCCCTGGCCAGGCCGACTATATTATACTCTGTTACTTTTACCTTACAGTTTTTAACCCCTTCATGACATGGCCTATTTTGGGCCTAAGGACGCAACAATTTTTGGCGGATTTTCTTCTCCGTTTATCAAAAGCCATAACTGTTTATTTTTCCGTCGACGCGGCCGTATGAGGGCTTGTTTTTTGCGTGGCGAACTGTAGTTTTTATCGATGCCAATTTTGGGTACATAGACTATATTGTAAAATTTTTTTTTTTTTTTTAATGATAGCAGGGAGAGAAAACGCATCAATTCTGCCATAGATATATATATATTTTTTTTTTACACCGTTAATCATGCAGCATAAATGAGACTTTCCATTTTTTCTGCAGACCGGTACGGTTACAACGATACCAAAATTCTAACATTTTTTTTAGGTTTTCCCACTTTTCTGCAATAAAAACCCTTTTTTTTGGAAATCTTTTTTCTATTCTAAATTGCTGCATTCAAAGTCACGTAACTTTTTTATTTTTTGATGTACAGAGCTCTATGAGGGCTTTTTTTTGCGAGACGAGCTGTAGATTTTATTGGTACCATTTTGGCGTACATACGGCTTTTTTGATCACTTTTATTGCGTTTTTAGTGAGGCAAAATGCTAAAAATGAGAATTTTGCCTCAGTTTTTTAGCTTTTTTTTTAGCGTTTTTTTCCGTGCACAGTCAAAAGCATGTGCAACTTATTGTACGCATCATTATGGACGCGACAATACCAAATATGTGGGGTTTCATTTTTTTTTTACCTTTTTTTATGCTAATCTGAGAAAAAGCATAAAAAATGGTTTTAATTCATTTTTTAAATCTTTCTTTTTTTTACACTGTTTGTGTCCCTCTGAGGGACTTTAACCACTGCCCTGATGATCGCTGTCATAAGGCATGGCAGAGCTACTGCTCTCCCATGCCTTATCGCTCATACAGCGATCTCAGGCATAGGCAATACAGGACGCCAGTGTCTGGTGTCCTGTTGCCATGGTGACAGGCCGGGCTCTCGCGATGACATCGCGAGTTCCGGCCGGAGACAGAGAGGGAGCCGCGCTCCCGCTGTGAACTCTTTCCCTGCCGCGATCTACTTAGATCGCGGCAGGGAAGGGGTTAACAGTGGCGGGCGCATCTCTGATGCCCCCCCGCTGTTGCAGCGAGACGCCGGCTGTGACTGACAGCCGGCTCCCGCTGCGGGATAGCGCTGGATCATATGTGATCCCGCGCTATCTCCAGGACGTAAGTTTACGCCCTGTTGCGGGAAGTACCCCGCTCCCAGGACGTAAACTTATGCCCTGCAGCGGGAATGGGTTAAAGTCCAGACTGGACTGGGATACAACAAGAGAGAACCGCACAATAGGCTCCTAAGAAAGTATCCCCTCAGTTTAATCTACTTCTATGTTGACAATGTTTATTGTACATCCATATGACAGTATTACGCTTCAGTAAAATGTTTACTACTTTACTGTAAAACTTGAAAACTTCAAATAAAATATAAGAATTAAAAAAAAAAATATAGAGGCTCTATACTCAGCTAATTTCCTCCCACTAATTGTCCAAATTAAAAACCTATTGAGGACATACGACATTCCATTTATATCCTCGTTTGGCAGGAAAAATATTTTAAAGACATACATCCTCCCAATAATCCTTTACAGAATTAGAATTCTCCCAATTCACGTTCCTAAAAGCTTCTTTAAAACAATCCGATCGATTTTCGTATGGAAAAAAGGGTTCGTATGGAGGAAAAAGAGGCCTAGATTAGCCTAGAAGAGCCTCTAATGACAAGAAGAGGCTCAGAAGGTGGCATAAATCTCCCTAACATCTTTGATTTCTACTGCACATCCCATTTAGGATATTGGATGGACATAGTCCTGCCAACCAGAGACAAAATCCTCCCCCCACTAGCAGAAGCATCTGTTGGGAGAACATTCCTAAAAGAGCTCTGGCTCCCCTCAGAAAAATAAATGCAGAGCGAAAGGATTCAATCCTCTTATTAGAGGCCCCTGTGAGATATGGTCTAACCTAAAAGAAACCTTAGCCCCAGACCCCTCACCTTGCTCCCCTCTAAGTATTATACCCAACCTCCTCGAAGCACCTGGAGACCCGGCATTTCACTCAATATGGAGGAGATTTGAGGGTTTTAACATAGGATCTCTACAATCATTAGCCCACAGAAACCCAGATGAAATTTTAAAAGACCTACTCCCACTCCATAATCTCTCATTCCTACAACAGATCTACATCAAAAATGCCTTTAGCAATTTCCTAAAAAAACACACCTCCACAAGGCCTCTAACATGCTTTGAAAAGATTCTAATAGACAGCAGCCCCAAAACCAGGAAGATCTCCCCCTTACGCAGGCAATTTACTATTAAAACCACTAACACAAAACCTACATTTCTCATTTCCTGGGAAAAAGAACTAGGCATCTCCCTCTCGCCAACAGACGTTAAATCTATCTTGGGCACTTCTTTCGGCCTCTCTCCTTGTATTCTAGCACAAGAAAGCCACTATAAATTGCTTGTCCGGTGGTATAAAACCCCTCAGTGGCTGGCCGCCTACAATCTGGCACCACACGGGAAGTGCTGGAGATGCGAAAATGACGTGGGGTCAAAACTTCACATTTGGTGGAGCTGGCCGGTCTTGGCTCCTTTCTAAGCAGAGGTGGAGGGGACACTGAAAAAACTGGCACCTAATATATCCATCTCGCCGGAGATGATTTTTCGATGGAAGCCCTCAAGAGGATTTTATCCAAAGAAGAACCAGCTCATTGCTTTCCTTTTAGACATGGCCAAAGCTTTAATTCCAATACTGTGGCTTCAAAAAACTCCCCTGTCACTACACCAGTGGCTGGAAAAAGTTGACGCTATTGCCAACTTAGAGGAGCTATCTAGTTGGTCCACAGACTCTCATGACAAATTCTGACTTACTTGGAGCCCCTGGAGGCAACTGAGAGCATCATAAAACTGAGGACACCGAGTTGAGGCTCCTCCCGTCGGGGCGGCCCCCCTTTAGCTACCCTTATTCATAACTCCCCGACCTGACTTACTACTCTTGTCCATTAATTACTTACACACTCATTGCCCCACCCTTTCAGCCACAATGACCGTGACCAGTCTTACCACCTGGTACAGAACCGCTCCACCCGACTGTTGGACCAGGACTCATCCTGTCCTTACTGTTACATACAAAGACACTGAACTAACCTTTATAATGCCACTATGACATTACCTTAAACAAAACCCCACACCAACTAGCGAGTTTAACTCTCTGCATCCCACCTACTGCCTATACCCCCTCTATATGTCTCCTATGTCTAATGTGCACCCCCCTCCCACCCGGTGTCCCCCACACTATGTCCCCTCCCACTGTTATTATTAAGTTGATGGTTTTATATATTTTTCCTCTAACCAACAGAGAAGACTCCATCTTGTTGGTTTAATGCTTAATACGGCGAAATACCTCCTACAATACACTAAACGCGGAGTAGAAGAGTACCGTGGAGGCTACATGATACACTCGCCGCAGTATTTTCAACACTTTATTTACCAACTGTGATGCAAGTGTTCCAAAAATATTATACCATATATATTTTCGACTGACCTGTTATGTTATAAAAATGAAAAAAAAAATGTCAATAAAACTTGATTTACAAAAAAAAAAAAAATCAGTCCAACCTAAAAATGGTAGTTCATCTTTTTCAGCAGTTCTCCACGGTTAGTGCTGATAGCATTGTGTCACTCGGAGAACAAAGGAACTGAAAGCAGATAAGAACTGCTTTTACCTAAATGCTTCATTTGCACACTAAATTGCTATTAAGCAGCTGAGTAGCTACTTAATAATTTATGCGAAATGATTGCTCAAAGCTGTCACTTAAAATGTCGTTTGAGTGATCTTTGAGCGATCATCGCTCCGTGTAAATGGGCCTTTAACTTACAAGAAATCCTGTGTGCAGCTGCCCATAAATTACCCCAATGCTGAGAGAGAGTGTTTGTTTTTCCAAACCTGATGTCTGTTCAAGCCAGCTCTGCTTTCTACTGGATTACAACTTCAGACCAGAAGTAGAGAATCTCCATAGAAGTTTGTGAGTACTAAAGACAACTTGAGCACAGTGTTTTAGGAATGGAAAAGCTGTTAGTGCAGTTTATAAAAGGTATTTTCCTGTCAGTTCTTTCTATATAGCTCTTCTTTAGCTCAGATGCTGCCCCTTCAAAGTTTGTTTATCCGCGTATAAAGTGTTAAACAATATATATGCAAGTTGTATATGCAATTTTTAGGGCGTAAAAATAATGCAAACAAACATAGTATGTTAGGCTGAAAGAAGACAGTGTCCATCTATTTCAGCATGTTTCAACCCCCTTGTTGATCCAGAGGAGGGCAAAAAACCCAAGAGGCAGGAGCCAATTAGCCTATTCAGGGGAAAAATTCCTTCCCGACTCCATGATATAAGTCAGACTAATCCCTGGATCAAGCTTTGATAGTTCCTACCTGAAAGTAAGACCTGGAGCAACAATCCCGCTGGACACCTAATGTCTATATCAGTAATGTCATAGGGCTCTAGAAAAACGTCTAGTCCCCTCTTAAACGCCATGACCACGTCGTCAGGCACAGAGTTCCACAGTCTCACTGCTCTTACAGTAAAGAACCCCTTTTGTGTTGGTGATGAAACTTGCTTTCTTCTAGATGTAGCGGATGCCCTCTTGTTACTGACGCAGTCCTTGGTATAAACAGATCATGGGAGAGATCCTTGTATCGTCCCCTCATGGATTTATACATAGTTATTTGATTACCCCTTAGCCGTCTTTTTTCCAGGGTGAATCATCCTGATTTTGATAGCCTTTCTGGGTATTCCAGTCCCTCATTCCATGTATTAGTTTAGTTGCCCTTCTTTGTACCCCTCCAGTACTGCAACATCTTTCCTGAGCACCGATGTCCAGAACTGTACACAGTATTCCATGTGAGGTCTGACAAGTGCCTTATAAAGTGGAAGAATAATGTTCTCATCCTTCACCCCTATGCCTCTTTTAACCCTTTGCAATCCAATTTTGCAATCCATAGCCCATATGCATGAAGAAATGGATGTTGATTACATTTATCAACATTGAACTTCATTTGCCATTTTTCTGCCCAAGCCCCCGGCTTATCCAGGTCCTTTTCCAGCCTTACATTGTCCTCCGTTGTATTAATTATCTTGCATAATTTTGTATCGTCTGCAAATATAGATATTTTACCGTGCAGCCCCTCTATTGGGTCATTGATAAATATATTGAACAGAATGAGGCCCAATACTGAACCCTGTGGCACCCCACTAGCAACGGTGGCCCAATCTGAGTACAAACCATTTATTACCGCCCTCTGCTTTCTATCTCTGAGCCAGTTCTTTACCCAGATACACACGTTTTCACCCAATCCGAGCTTCTCATTTTATATATCAGCCTATTATGCGGCACGGTGTCAAATCCTTTAGAGAAATCCATATAAATCCATATAGACTTTACTAGGTCCAGTATAGAGCTTACTTCTTCATAGAAGTTGATCAGATTGGTTTGACATGATCGACCCCTCATGAACCCATCCTGATGAGGGGTTATACTGTTGTTTTCCTTGAGGTATTCTAAGATGGCGTCTTTCAGAAACCCCTCGAATATTTTTCCAGTTATTGAAGTAAGACTTACCGGCCTGTAGTTACTAGGCTCACTTTTGGACCCCTTTATGTGTATTGGCAATGCGCCAATTCAATAGTAAAACCCCTGTCTTGATCGTGTCCATAAATATAAGGAATAGTGGTCTAGCTATCACATCACTTCATTCCCTTAGAACCTTTGGGTGTATTTCATCTGGGCCCGGCGATTTAGAGATTTTAATCCTGTTTAACCGGCTCTGTACTTCCTCCTGTGTTAGGCATGTAATATTTAGCGGGAGGTTCATTTTATTCCCCTGCATCTGGTGGGACATTTTCTTTTCATTAGTGAAACTATTTAATAGATTTGCCTCCCCCCCATCGTCTTCTATGATTTCTCCCGCATTATTTGTTAAAGGGCCAGTGCTCTTATTGCAAATCCTTTTGCTGTTAAAATAATTGAAGAATCGTTTAGGGTTATTTTTGCTTTCTTTGGCAATCAGTCTTTCTGCCTCTTCCTTAGCAATAACCTTTGATCTTTCCTTAAAATATTTTTTTTCACTGTATGACTTTAACGCTTCTTCGCTGCCTTCTTGTTTTAGTAGTTTAAACGCTTTCTTTTCTTTCGTTTATTGCCCCTTTACAGTCTTGTTGAGCCACATTGGTTTTTTTCTACTTGTAGTTCTTTGTTTTTTTTTAAAGGTATGAACTGCTCACATTAGGTAATTAGGATGTTTTTAAACTTGTTTGTTTTTAAAATGTGTTGTTTGTACTGATATTTTTGAGAATGTTGTCCCAATTAATGTTACCGATAGTAGTTCTGAGCTGATCAAATTTTGCTTTACTAACGTTTAGTTTTTTGTCACTCTCCGATAAGGTTTATTATTGAATGACAACTGGGAATGAACTATATTGTGGTCACTGTTACCCAAGTGTCCCTGCACCTGCACCCCCATTATTCGGTCCGGTTTGTTAGTTATTACTAAGTCCAGAGTGGCCCTCCCTGTAATTGACTCCAGCACAAGTTGGGTAAGGTAGTTATCTTTAATTGTTCTCAAGAACTTGTCGCCCTTGTGAGATTTGCAGATTTCGTTTTCCCATATAATATCCGAATAATTAAAGTCCTCAATAATAATTACTTCAATGCATTTTTATACCTCTTCTATCTACCTTAATAATACAATTTCAGTTTCTTCTGTTGCTTTTGGTGGCCTATAGAAAACCCTTATCAGTATTTTGCTATTTTTTCTCCCTGTAGTTCTACCCACAGAGATTCTACGAGTTCATCTCCTGCATCTATATCCTCCAGTAGCCTCAGCATTAAGTACGATTTAACGTACATACATACCCCTCCCTCTTTTTGTTCCCCACGGTCTCTTCAGAAGAGATTGTAGCCCTTTAAATTCACCGCCCAATCGCATTTATCATCAAGCCATGTTTTCGTTATTCCAATTATATCGTAATTTTCATCAGTCATTCTCGCTTCAAGCTTACCAACTTTACCGATCAGACTTCTTGCATTTATTGCCATACTATTTATACCGTTGTTTTTGTTCTTTAAATTCATTTTGCTACTAATGGTACTTTTGGCTGTCCTGTCAGTTCTAACTGTACTAACCCTACCCCCTGCTCGACTCACATTCCCATTACTTGGCCCCAGATCGCTATCTAAACTGTCTACCCCCCTGTTTCTCTTTTTGCCCTCTCCTCCAGTCCCTAGTTTAAGCAGTTTTCCATGCTTCTAACCATCTGCTGCCCAGCACAGCTGCACCCTCCCCATTAAGATGCAGCCCGTTCCTATGGTAGAGCCTGTAGCCAACAGCAAAGTCAGTCCAGTTTTCCTGGAACCCAAACTCCTTCTTCTTACACCAACTCCAGAGCCACTTGTTTACCTTTCTAAGATCCTGCTGCCTTTCTAGTGTGGTTTTTGGTGCAGGTAGTATTTCCAAGAAAACTTCCCTGGAGGTTCTTGCTCTAGGCTTGGATCCTAGGTCACTGAAATCATTTTTGAGGGCCCTCCATTGACCTCTTATTTGTTTATTGGTGCCAATGTGCACCATGACCGATGGATCCTCACCAGCCCCTCCCAGTAATCTGTCAATCCGATCCGCAATGTATCAAATTCGAGCACCAGGAAAACAACACAACGTTCGACAATCCTTGTCTTTATGGCAGATTGCCCTCTCTGCCTCCCTTATAATTGAGTCCCCCACCACTAGGATCTTCTAACCTGCCCTAATCTCCTCATCGCCTTCTCACTGGAGCAGTTATCCCCCTGGCATGGTGTGCTGCAGCAGTGCTGGCTCTATAATGGCATCCCCCTCATCTGTCAAAGTCGAAAACTTGTTGGGTAGAAATGAGCGAGCACCAAAATGCTTGGGTGCTAGTTGCTCGAGTCGGACGTTCCGCGATGCTCGGATGTTCATTTCGAGTAACGAACCCCATTGAAGTCAATGGGCGACTCGAGCACTTTTGTATATCGCCGATGCTCGCTAAGGTTTTCATTTGTGCAAATCTTCAAAACCTATGAAAGTGATGGAAACGACACAGATAGGGCAGGCGAGGGGCAACATGCTGGGCTGCATCTCAGGTTCCCAGGTCCCACTATTAAGCCACAATAGCGGCAAGAGTGAGCCCCCGCCTAACAATTTTTACTTCGAACAAACCCTCATTAGCAAGGCATACCTTAGCTAAGCACCACACTACCTCCAACTAAGCACAAACACTGCCTGCGGGACACACCGCTGCCTCTTCTCCTCGGTTATATGCTACCACCCCCCCCCCAGCCACCCGCACGACCCTGTGTCCGCAGCACACACAAAAGTGTCCCTGCGCAGCCTTCAGCTGCCCTCATGCCACACACTGGCCTCATAGCCACACCACCCTCATGTCTATTTATAAGTGCGTCAGCCATGAGGAGATACCGGAGGCACACACTGAAGAGGGTTGGCAGGGCCAGGTAGCGACCCTCTTTAAAAGGGGCGGGGCGATAGCCCACAATGCTGTAGAGAATCGATGAGAAATTGACGTTCGATCTTCATTCCAATCCTGTGCCACCTCCGTCAGGAGCTGCAAACGTGGGCATGAGTTACATAGCAATTGGAAATCCATGTGCCCACACAGTATTCATTCTGTCTAGGTGTCGCATAGCTCAATCGACACCGCAAGGGGAAAGCCATCTGCACTCTGCCCCCTACCCAAGTCAGTCAGTGTCTTTGTGCCAGACAGGCCAAACACCGCGATGGGAACTAAGTGTTCACCAACAGCATAGGTGTGTCCTAGGCAACCCAACACATGAACAATTAATAAATCTGAGCGGCCAAACATGGCAGACTTGCACCGCACCGACGACATAGGCCTCGGCCCACAGCTTCAGCAATCGTAGGCAGGAAGCGGACTTTCACTGCACCCAGGACATAGGCCTCTGCATAAACCCTCAGCAATCGTGGGCCTACTGCGGACTCCAATGCTAGCGTAGCTGTGAACGTCTCGTTAGCGCTGTATCGCTCCTCTGGTTTGTCCCAATGCAGTGCCCCGGATAGCTGAGCTAATGTGAGATAAAGTACAGGTTGGCTTCGGCCCACACTCCATGCCCTAGTCAGTCTGGCCTTTTTTCATAGACACAGGCAGGTACATCTCCGCTCTGGGAAGTCTGTGTGGACCCACAGCATGGGTGGGTCCCAGGAAGCCACGGACGGTACATAAATAATTCCCATTGCAGTGCGCTGGATAGCTGAGGTATCGTGACATAAAGTACAGGTGGGCTTTGGCCCACACTGCATGCCCTAGTCAGACTGGGTTTTTTTAATTAATAGTAACAGGCAGGTACAACTCCACTCTGGGAAGTCTGTGTGGAGTGGACCCACAGCATGGGTGGGTCCTAGGAAGCTACCGACGGTACATTAATAAATCTCATTGCAGTCCCGCGGATAGCTGAGGTAACATCAGATAAAGTACAGGTGGGCTTCGGCCAACACTGCATGCCCTAGTCAGACTGTTTTTTTAAAAAAATGAATAGTCACAGGCAGGTACAACTCCACTATGGGAAGTCTGTGTGCACCCACAGCATGGGTGGGTCCCTGGAAACCCACTGGCGGTACATAAATAAATCCCACTGCAGTGCTCCGGACAGCTGAGCTAACGTCAGATAAAGTACAGGTGAGCCTCGGCCCACACTGCATGCCCAAGTCAGACTGTGTTTTTTTAATTAATAGTCACAGGCAGGTACAACTCCGCTCAGGGAAGTTTGTGTGGACCCACAGCATGAGTGGGTCTCAGGAACCCACCGACGGTACATAAATAAATCCCATTGCAGTGCGCTGGATAGCTGAGATAACGTCAGATAAAGTACAGGTGGGCTTTGGCCAACACTGCATGCCCTAGTCAGACTGTTTTTTTTTTTTTTTTAATTAATAGTCACAGGCAGGTACAACTCCGCTATGGGAATTCTGTGTGCACCCACAGCATGGGTGGCTCCCTGGAAACCCACTGGCGGTACATAAATAAATCCCACTGTAGTGCTCCGGACAGCTGAGCTAACATCAGATAAAGTACAGGTGAGCCTCGGCCCACACTGCATGCCCAAGTCAGACTGTGTTTTTTTAATTAATAGTCACAGGCAGGTACAACTCCGCTCAGGGAAGTTTGTGTGGACCCACAGCATGAGTGGGTCTCAGGAACTCAACGACGGTACATAAATAAATCCCATTGCAGTGCACTGGATAGCTGAGATAACGTCAGATAAAGTACAGGTGGGCTTTGGCCAACACTGCATGCCCTAGTCAGACTGTTTTTTGTTTTTTTTAATTAAAAGTCACAGGCAGGTACAACTCCGCTATGGAAATTCTGTGTGCACCTACAGCATGGGTGGCTCCCTGGAACCCACCGGCGGTACATAAATAAATCCCATTGCAGTGCCACGGACAGCTGAGCTAACATCAGATAAAATACAGGTGGGCTTTGGCCAACACTGCATGCCCTAGTCAGACTATTTTTTTTTTTAATTAATAGTCACAGGCAGGTACAACTCCGCTATGGGAATTCTGTGTGCACCCACAGCATGGGTGGCTCCCTGGAACAAACTGGCGGTACATAAATAAATCCCATTGCAGTGCCCCGGACAGCAGAGCTAACGTCAGATAAAATACAGGTGGGCTTCGGCCCACACTGAATGCCCCAGTCAGACTGGGTTTTTTTTAATTAATAGTCCCAGTGAGGTACAATTCCCCTATGGGAAGTCTGTGTGGAGCGGACCCACAGCATGGGTGGGTCCCAGGAAGCCACCGATGGTACATTAATAAATCCCATTGCAGTGCCCCACACAGCAGAGCTAATGTCAGATAAAATACAGGTGGGCTTCGGCCCACACTGCATGCCCCAGTCAGACTGGGGTTTCTTAATTAATAGTCCCAGGCAGGTACAACTCCCCTATGGGAAGTCTGTGTGGAGTGGACCCACAGCATGGGTGGGTCCCAGGAAGCCACCGACGGTACATTATTAAATCCCATTGCAGTGCTCCAGACAGCTGAGCTAACGTCAGATAAAGTACAGGTGAGCCTCGGCCCACACTGCATGCCCAAGTCAGACTGTGTTTTTTTAATTAATAGTCACAGGCAGGTACAACTCCGTTCAGGGAAGTTTGTGTGGACCCACAGCATGAGTGGGTCTCAGGAACCCACCGACGGTACATAAATAAATCCCATTGCAGTGCGCTGGATAGCTGAGATAACGTCAGATAAAGTACAGGTGGGCTTTGGCCAACACTGCATGCCCTAGTCAGACTGTTTTTTTTTTTTTTAATTAATAGTCACAGGCAGGTACAACTCCGCTATGGAAATTCTGTGTGCACCTACAGCATGGGTGGCTCCCTGGAACCCACCGGCGGTACATAAATAAATCCCATTGCAGTGCCACGGACAGCTGAGCTAACGTCAGATAAAATACAGGTGGGCTTTGGCCAACACTGCATGCCCTAGTCAGACTGTTTTTTTTTTTAATTAATAGTCACAGGCAGGTACAACTCCGCTCAGGGAATTCTGTGTGCACCCACAGCATGGGTGGCTCCCTGGAACCCACTGGCGGTACATAAATAAATCCCATTGCAGTGCCCCGGACAGCAGAGCTAACGTCAGATAAAGTACAGGTGGGCTTCGGCCCACACTGCATGCCCCAGTCAGACTGGGTTTTTTTTAATTAATAGTCCCAGGGAGGTACAACTCCGCTATGGGAAATCTGTGTGCACCCACAGCATGGGTGGCTCCCTGGAACCCACTGGCGGTACATAAATAAATCCCATTGCAGTGCCCCGGACAGCAGAGCTAACGTCAGATAAAATACAGGTGGGCTTCGGCCCACACTGCATGCCCTAGTCAGACTGGGTTTTTTTTAATTAATAGTCCCAGGGAGGTACAACTCCCCTATGGGAAGTCTGTGTGGAGTGGACCCACAGCATGGGTGGGTCCCAGGAAGCCACCGATGGTACATTAATAAATCCCATTGCAGTGCCCCACACAGCAGAGCTAATGTCAGATAAAATACAGGTGGGCTTCGGCCCACACTGCATGCCCCAGTCAGACTGGGGTTTCTTAATTAATAGTCCCAGGCAGGTACAACTCCCCTATGGGAAGTCTGTGTGGAGTGGACCCACAGCATGGGTGGGTCCCAGGAAGCCACCGACGGTACATTATTAAATCCCATTGCAGTGCTCCGGACAGCTGAGCTAACGTCAGATAAAGTACAGGTGAGCCTCGGCCCACACTGCATGCCCAAGTCAGACTGTGTTTTTTTAATTAATAGTCACAGGCAGGTACAACTCCGCTCAGGGAAGTTTGTGTGGACCCACAGCATGAGTGGGTCTCAGGAACTCACCGACGGTACATAAATAAATCCCATTGCAGTGCACTGGATAGCTGAGATAACGTCAGATAAAGTACAGGTGGGCTTTGGCCAACACTGCATGCCCTAGTCAGACTTTTTTTTTTTTTAATTAATAGTCACAGGCAGGTACAACTCCGCTATGGGAATTGTGTGTGCACCCACAGCATGGGTGGCTCCCTGGAACCCACTGGCGGTACATAAATAAATCCCATTGCAGTGCCCCGGACAGCAGAGCTAACGTCAGATAAAATACAGGTGGGCTTCGGCCCACACTGCATGCCCCAGTCAGACTGGGTTTTTTTTTCATTAATAGTCCCAGGGAGGTACAACTCCTCTATGGGAAGTCTGTGTGGAGTGGACCCACAGCATGGGTGGGTCCCAGGAAGCCACCGATGGTACATTAATAAATCCCATTGCAGTGCCCCACACAGCAGAGCTAATGTCAGATAAAATACAGGTGGGCTTCGGCCCACACTGCATGCCCCAGTCAGACTGGGGTTTCTTAATTAATAGTCCCAGGCAGGTACAACTCCCCTATGGGAAGTCTGTGTGGAGTGGACCCACAGCATGGGTGGGTCCCAGGAAGCCACCGACGGTACATTATTAAATCCCATTGCAGTGCCCCGGACAGCAGAGCTAACGTCAGATAAAATACAGGTGGGCTTCGGCCCACACTGCATGCCCCATTCAGACTGGGGTTTCTTAATTAATAGTCCCAGGCAGGTACAACTCCCCTATGGGAAGTCTGTGTGGAGTGGACCCACAGCATGGGTGGGTCCCAGGAAGCCACCGACGGTACATTATTAAATCCCATTGCAGTGCCCCGGACAGCAGAGCTAACGTCAGATAAAATACAGGTGGGCTTCGGCCCACACTGCATGCCCCAGTCAGACTGGGTTTTTTTTAATTAATAGTCCCAGGGAGGTACAACTCCGCTATGGGAATTCTGTGTGCACCCACAGCATGGGTGGCTCCCTGGAACCCACTGGCGGTACATAAATAAATCCCTTTGCAGTGCCCCGGACAGCAGAGCTAACGTCAGATAAAATACAGGTGGGCTTCGGCCCACACTGCATGCCCTAGTCAGACTGGGTTTTTTTTAATTAATAGTCCCAGGGAGGTACAACTCCCCTATGGGAAGTCTGTGTGGAGTGGACCCACAGCATGGGTGGGTCCCAGGAAGCCACCGATGGTACATTAATAAATCCCATTGCAGTGCCCCACACAGCAGAGCTAATGTCAGATAAAATACAGGTGGGCTTCGGCCCACACTGCATGCCCCAGTCAGACTGGGGTTTCTTAATTAATAGTCCCAGGCAGGTACAACTCCCCTATGGGAAGTCTGTGTGGAGTGGACCCACAGCATGGGTGGGTCCCAGGAAGCCACCGACGGTACATTATTAAATCCCATTGCAGTGCTCCGGACAGCTGAGCTAACGTCAGATAAAGTACAGGTGAACCTCGGCCCACACTGCATGCCCAAGTCAGACTGTGTTTTTTTAATTAATAGTCACAGGCAGGTACAACTCCGCTCAGGGAAGTTTGTGTGGACCCACAGCATGAGTGGGTCTCAGGAACTCACCGACGGTACATAAATAAATCCCATTGCAGTGCACTGGATAGCTGAGATAACGTCAGATAAAGTACAGGTGGGCTTTGGCCAACACTGCATGCCCTAGTCAGACTTTTTTTTTTTTTAATTAATAGTCACAGGCAGGTACAACTCCGCTATGGGAATTCTGTGTGCACCCACAGCATGGGTGGCTCCCTGGAACCCACTGGCGGTACATAAATAAATCCCATTGCAGTGCCCCGGACAGCAGAGCTAACGTCAGATAAAATACTGGTGGGCTTCGGCCCACACTGCATGCCCCAGTCAGACTGGGTTTTTTTTAATTAATAGTCCCAGGGAGGTACAACTCCCCTATGGGAAGTCTGTGTGGAGTGGACCCACAGCATGGGTGGGTCCCAGGAAGCCACCGATGGTACATTAATAAATCCCATTGCAGTGCCCCACACAGCAGAGCTAATGTCAGATAAAATACAGGTGGGCTTCGGCCCACACTGCATGCCCCAGTCAGACTGGGGTTTCTTAATTAATAGTCCCAGGCAGGTACAACTCCCCTATGGGAAGTCTGTGTGGAGTGGACCCACAGCATGGGTGGGTCCCAGGAAGCCACCGACGGTACATTATTAAATCCCATTGCAGTGCCCCGGACAGCAGAGCTAACGTCAGATAAAATACAGTTGGGCTTCGGCCCACACTGCATGCCCCAGTCAGACTGGGTTTTTTTTCTTGGGCCAGATACGTAGAACACCGCGATGTAAAAACTTAGTGCAGCCATACTTTGCACAGACCTCTGTAGTATTCGTGTAGCAAAGGTGTAAGCTGACCCTACTAACAGTTATGTTGCAGAAGTCTAGTTAGACCCCAGTAACATTTCAGTAGCAGCAGTTTAGGCAGAGCCCAGTAACATTTCAGTAGTAACAGTATAAACAGACCCCAGTAACATTTCATTTGCAGCATTCTAGACAGACTCCAGTAACATTTCATTTGCAGCTGTATAGACAGACCCCAGTAACATTTCAGTAGCAGCAGTGTAGGCCGAGCCCAGTAACATTTCAGGAGTAACAGTATAGACAGACCCCAGTAACATTTCATTTGCAGCAGTATAGACAGACCCCAGTAACATTTCATTTGCAGCAGTATAGACAGACCCCAAAAACATTTCATTTGCAGCAGTATAGACAGACCCCAGTATCATTTCAGTGGCAGCAGTGTAGGCAGAGCCCAGTAACATTTCAGGAGTAACAGTATAGACAGACCCCAGTAACATTTCATTTGCAGCAGTTTAGCCAGACCCCAGTAACATTTCATTTGCAGCAGTATAGACAGAGCCCAGTAACATTTCAGTAGCAGCAGTGTAGGCAGAGCCCAGTAACATTTCAGTGGTTAGAGTATAGACAGACCCCAGTAACATTTCATTTGCAGCAGTATAGACAGACCCCAGTAACATTTCCGTAGCTGCAATGTAGGCAGAGCCCAGTAACCTTTCATTTGTAGCATTATAGACAGACCCCAAAAACATTTCAGTTGCAGCAGTATAGACATATCCTAGTAACATTTCAGTAGTAACAGTATAGACAGACCCCAAAACCATTTCAGTTGCAGCAGTATAAACAGACCCCAGTAACATCTCAGTAGCAGCAGTATAGACAGACCCCAGTAACATTTCAGTAGCAGCAGTGTAGGCAGAGCCCAGTAACATTTAAGTAGTAACAGTATAGACAGACCCCAGTAACATTTAATTTGCAGCATTATAGACAGACCCAGTAACATTTCATTTGCATCAGTATAGACAGACCCCAGTAACATTTCAGTAGCAGCAGTGTAGACAGAGCCCAATAACATTTCAGTAGTAACAGTATAGACAGACCCCAGTAACATTTCATTTGCAGCATTATAGACAGACTCCAGTAACATTTCATTTGCAGCAGTATAGACAGACCCCAGTAACATTTCAGTAGCAACAGTGTAGGCAGAGTCCAGTAACATTTCATTTACAGCATTATAAACAGACCCCAGTAACATTTCATTTGCAACAGTATAGACAGACCCCACTAACATTTCAGTAGTAGCAGTGTAGGCAGAGCCCAGTAACAGTTCAGGAGTAACAGTATAGACAGACCCCAGTAACATTTCTTTTGCAGCAGTATAGACAGACCCCAGTAACATTTCATTTGCAGCAGTATAGACAGACCCCAGGAACATTTCAGTAGCAGCAGTGTAGGCAGAGCCCACTAACATTTCAGTAGTTGGAGTATAGACAAAACCCCAAAAACATTTCAGTTGCAGCAGTATAGACAGACCCCAGTAACATTTCAGTAGTAACAATATAGACAGACCCCAAAAACATTTCAGTTGCAGCAGTATACAGACCCTAGTTACATTTCAATAGCAGCAGTGTAGGCAGAGCCCAGTAACATTTCAGTAGTAACAGTATAGACAGACCCCAGTAACATTTAATTTGCAGCATTATAGACAGACCCGAGTAACATTTCATTTGCAGCAGTATAGACAGACCCCAGTACCATTTCAGTAGCAGCAGTGTAGGCAGAGCCTAGTAACATTTCAGTTGTAACAGTAAAGACAGACCCCAAAAACATTTCAGTTACATCAGTATAGTCAGACCGCAGTAATATTTCAGTAGCAGCAGTGTAGGCAGAACCCAGTAACATTTCAGTAGGTAGAGTATAGACAGACCTCAGTAACATTTCTTTTGCAGCAGTATAGACCCCCAGTAACATTTCTTTTGCAGCAGTGTAGGCAGAGCCCAGTAACATTTCAGTAGTAACAGTATAGACAGACCCCAGTAACATTTAATTTGCAGCATTATAGACAGACCCCAGTAACATTTCAGTAGTAACAGTATAGGCAGACCCCAAAAACATTTGAGTTACATCAGTACAGTCAGACCGCAGTAATATTTCAGTAGCAGCAGTGTAGGCAGAGCCTAGTAACATTTCAGTAATAACAGTATAGACAGAGCCCAGTAACATTTCAGTAGTAACAGTATAGACAGACCCCAGTAACATTTCAGTTGCAGCAGTATAGGCAGACCCCAGTAACATTTCAGTAACAGCAGTGTAGGCCGAGCCCAGTAACATTTCAGTAGTAACAGTGTAGACAGAGCCCTGTAACATTTCAGTAGTAACAATATAGACCGAGCCCAGTAACATTTCAGTAGTAACAGTATAGACAGAGCCCAGTAACATTTCAGTAGTAACAGTATAGACAGGCCCCAGTAACATTTAAGTAGTAATCCAAACCAGTATAAAGAAAAAGACCCCCGCGCTCACGGGACCAGGAAACTCCGTTATATAAATTAAATAACTTTTATTGCGACGCGTTTCAACGGTACACAGCCGTCTTTCTCAAGCATTACATACACAATCAAATACACACCTTTATATACATAAATAAATCAATCCTTACTCACTACACCCGGCTCGGATAAACGCCGCGTCCCGGCGCCATCTTGAAACCACGTGGAGTGATACAACATACAATCCACGTGATGATGAACACGTCATCTATTTCATTCATAAAACAAACCTATTCACCACTGCTATAATCTCTATTAAAACCAAATCACATGGTCAAAAAATAGTCTTATTCCGTAAAATTATATATTAAACAACATATCATAATTATCAGTAGATCATTATCTCTATTATATATAAAAATTCCCTTCCATTATATACTATCATAATATAATTATAAACATTTGTAGACTCAAAAAAAAAAAACAATATTAAATAATGTACATACAACTTTTTTTTAAAAACGGGTATTTTTAAATGCGGCAGAACTAAATGTAGATGCTGCTCGCATATTCAACAAGGGAGAACATCCGTTGAACTTGATGATCAAATGGTGAAATGCGGTAGTAAAAATAGACTAGACTGTGGTAGTAAACGCATCATTTATTTAATAGAATGCAGTTGTAACATGAGGTATATAGGGAGAACAAAGAATACCCTGAGAATGCGTATCAATAACCATAGATTTAATATCAAGAGGGGTTATTTGAAACACAGCCTATCACGTCATTTTTTGGAGAAGCACAACTGTGAACCGAAATATATGAGGGTTACCCCTCTGGAACAAGTTCAGAACAAATCAATTGGACATCTCCGACGCAAGGAGATGTACTGGATTTATAAATTGAAGACCCTGGTACCTGGAGGTTTGAATGAAATATTAGAAAAAATCTAGATTTATTAGGGAGGAAAATATGAATTTTGCACATATATATAAGGAAAAAAATATATATTTTTTTAGAGAAGTAATATATAAAAAATGTTTTTAAAAAATAATTTTTTATTTTTTATTTTTTTTAATATATTTTTTTTCTCTCCTAAAATAAATACGAATTAATGGAAAATTTTGGATTTATTATTGATAGAATATTTGAGATATAACATATTTATTATATTAACTTTATAGAGTATTTATTTGATGACAATATACTTATTAATTTTTATAGAATTATAATTAGGACATGATTGTTTAGATAAAATATGCTACCTATACTTATATAATTAGATATATTTATTTATTTATTTACATTTATCCATATAGAGGGACTATGTGATAGTACATTATTTAATATTGCTTTTTTTTTCTGAGTCTACAAATGTTTATAATTATATTATGGTAGTATATAATGGAAGGGAATTTTTATATATAATAGAGATAATGATCTACTGATAATTATGATATGTTGTTTAATATATAATTTTACGGAATAAGACTATTTTTTGACCATGTGATTTGGTTTTAATAGAGCTTATAGCAGTGGTGAATAGGTTTGTTTTATGAATGAAATAGATGACGTGTTCATCATCACGTGGATTGTATTTTGTATCACTCCACGTGGTTTCAAGATGGCGCCGGGACGCGGCGTTTATCCGAGCCGGGTGTAGTGAGTAAGGATTGATTTATTTATGTATATAAAGGTGTGTATTTGATTGTGTATGTAATGCTTGAGAAAGACGGCTGTGTACCGTTGAAACGCGTCGCAATAAAAGTTATTTAATTTATATAACGGAGTTTCCTGGTCCCGTGAGCGCGGGGGTCTTTTTCTTTATACTGGTTTGGATGTCGGAAGCCTGAAGGCTTTACACCCCGGGACGTCTCTCCTGCAGACACAGGATTGAAGACCAGGATCTTTCTGAAGGCAAACGTGGATATCGGGTGTCGGTGGCTCCTTTGATTAGGAGCGCACTGTGCACCAGGTGAGTTGTTACTCACCACTCTTTACATTTACCTATCTTTTTATATATTTTGAGGCGCTGAGATTTTATTTCTTTTTTTCATTTCAGTAGTAATATTATAGACAGACCCCAAAAACATTTCAGTTGCAGCAGTATAGACAGACCCCAGTAACATTTTAGTAGTAACAGTATAGACAGACCCCAAAAACATTTCAGTTGCAGCAGTATAAACAGACACCAGTAATATTTCAGTAGCAGCAGTGTAGGTGGAGCCCAATAACATCTCAGTAGTAACAGTATAGACAGACCCCAAAAACATTTCAGTTGCAGCAGTATAGACAGAACCCAGTAACATTTCAGTAGTAACAGTATAGACAGACCCTAAAAACATTTCAGTTGCAGCAATATAAACAGACACCAGTAACATTTCAGTAGCAGCAGTGTAGGCAGAGCCCAGTAACATCTCAGTAGTAATAGTGTAGACAGACCCCAGTAACATTTCATTTGCAGCAGTGTAGGATGAGCCCAGTAACATTTTTTAGGAGCAGAAGTATCGGCAGACCGAAGTAACATTTCTGTTGCTGAAGTATAGTCAGACCCCTGTAGCATTACTGTGGCAGAAGTATAGGCAGGCAGAACAGAGTTACATTTCTGTAGCAAGAGTGTAGGCCAACCCCCTGACACATTGGTGTACCATGAGTGTAGGCGAAGGCCAGAAAAATTACTTGGATTACAGTGTAGGCGAGGGCCCAAAAAATTGCTGTACCGACAGTACAAATGTACCCCAGAAAAATTGCTCAACCCAGAGGGCAGGTGACACCCATTAATATTTTAGCTTACTGTGGCTTAATTTGTAACTGAGCCTGGAGGCAGCCCTGCTAAAAAATTGGTTCATGTTGAAGTTTCAATGCTTCAGTTATAAACGTAGAAATATTGTTTGACAAAAGTTATATGAGCCTTTTGGGCCGCAGAAAAATTGGCGGTGTAAAAATTTTTTGAATTATTGGTGTGCAGTTGGAGGGAAACAGCGCTTATGTTACGCAAACTGCAGCCAGGAAAAAAATTATACAGAAGCCTGCGAGCTGGCCTAGCTGTGCAATAGCGGGGTACTACAACTGCCAACAGTCACGGAGTTAAATGCACACGGTCACAGATAGCCCTAAACAGGAGCTTTTTTGGGGTACTTGTTGACAGGATTCTACAGTAGCACTGCCCCTGCCTCACCAATACTGCCCCTATACTCTGTATAATTGGCTGCAGACTGAGAGCGCAATAGTCTGCAGAGCTCAATATGAAAAAACTAATTTGTACAAAACTGCTCCTAACAGCCACAACAGTAATGCATATGGTAAGATGTGGCTCTAAGAAGGACCGTTGGGGTTCTTCTAGGCAGGATTCCACACTACCACTGTCCCTGCCTCACCAATACTTCCTCTATACTCTGTATAATTGGCTGCAGATTGAGAACGCAATAGTCTGCAGAGCCCAAGATGAAAAAAAAAAATTGGTGCAAAACTGCTCCTAGCAGCAACAACTGTAATGCAGCCGGTCACAGATAGCCCTAAACAGGAGCATTTTTGGGGTACTTGTTGACAGGATTCTACAGTAGCACTGTCCCTGCCTCACCAATACTGCCCCTATACTCTGTATAATTGGCTGCAGATTGAGAACGCAATAGTCTGCAGAGCTCAATATGAAAAAAAAAAATTGGTGCAAAACTGCTCCTAGCAGCCACAACAGTAATGCACACTGTAAGATGTGGCCCTAAGTAGGACCATTGGGGTTCTTCTAGACAGAATTCCGCACTACCACTGTCCCTGCCTCACCAATACTTCCCCTATACTACGTATTACAGACTGCAGCCTGAGGACGCTATAGCCTGCACGTCCGATATAAAAAAAAACAAAAATTTGCAAAACTGCTCCCAGCAGCCACAACAGTAATGCACACTGTCAGATGTGGCCCTAAGAAGGACCATTGGGGTTCTTCTAGACAGAATTCCGCACTACCACTGTCCCTGCCTCACCAATACTTCCCCTATACTACGTATTACAGACTGCAGCCTGAGGACGCTATAGCCTGCACGTCCGATATAAAAAAAACAAAAATTTGCAAAACTGCTCCCAGCAGCCACAACAGTAATGCACACTGTCAGATGTGGCCCTAAGAAGGGCTGTTGGGGTTCTTGAAGACGCTAACACTCTCCCTATAGCAGCAGCAGCACTCTCCCTAATCTCTGCCAGTGTGCGTCTGTGGCGAGCAGTGGGCGGGGCTGCCTTATATACTCGGCGGTCACTTGATCTCGCCAGCCACTCACTGCAGGGGGGTGGGATAGGGCTGGAACCTCACAGGAGGAAGTTGTAATGCCTTCCCTGCATGTCTATTGGCCAGAAAATGGCGCAAATTTTTCAGGGGGGAAGGAAATGGAATTGATTCGAGTACCGCATGGTGCTCGCCTCTAGTAACGAGCATCTCGAACACCCTAATACGAGCATCAAGCGAGGACGAGTACGCTCGCTCATCTCTATTGTTGGGTTGTGTCAGTTCAGGATTAACCTTCCTGGTTCTCATCCCTCTTTCTATATGTCACCCAGCTAGCTGCATGCTCCTCCTGCTTTTCTTTACTACTGTCCACCCTTTGCCTCTACCCCAGCGAGTGCTCAGTGAGCAGAAAACTCCTTTCCATGTTGTCAATGGATCTCAGTGTTGCCAGTCGCTCATTTAGATCCAGGATTTGGGCTTCCAAATGTGCGACAAGCATGCCTCTTGTGCAACAGTATGCACCCTTGATCGGCTGATCAAGGACCGCATACATTGCACAAGTAGCACACTGGATGACATTGCCAGGCATGAAGCTCCACCTAATGGGGATCTACAATTTACTGCAGTTGTAGTGCATCCATTTTTGTATTACGCATCTAGGCCTGTTCGCGGCCTTTCAGTAATAGTTTTTTCAGGCAAGTGTTAGAGTGGGATCCTGTCTTCAAAAACCCCAAAGCTCCTTCGTTGGGCTACATGTGACCGTGTGCATTTTAGTTGGGGCCTGCTAGGAGTAGTAGTGCATCTATTTTTGTATTACACATCTAGGCCTGTTCGCAGTCTTTCAGTAATAGCGTTCTCAGCCTGCAGTGCCGTACAACCAGCTCTCACCGTGAAACTGCACTCTAATATTTCCTAGCCATCTGCGAACGACTTCATTTATACCGTTCTCTGTCTGCAGTGAATTACACAGAGTGTTGGGGCACAGCCACTTCTATAGGGAAAGTTATATACACTATACAGTCCGTATCCTCCGTGCAAAAACCCCAAAGCTCCTTCGTTGGGCTACAACAGACCGTGTGCATTTTAGTTGTGGCTGGCTGGGAGTTGTAGTGCATCCATTTTTGTATTACTCATCTAAGCCTGTTCGCAGCCTTTCAGTAATAGCGTTCTCAGGCTGCAGTGCCGTACAACCAGCTCTCACTGTGAAACTGCACTCAAATATTTCCTAGCCTGCTGCGAACAACTTCATTTATACCGTTCTCTGTCTGCAGGGAATTAGACACAGAGTGTTGGGGCACAGGCACTTCTATAGGGAAAGTTATACACTATACAGTCTGTATCCTCCGTGCAAAAACCCCAAAGCTCCTTTGTTGGGCTACATCTGACCGTGTGCATTTTAGTTGTGGCTTGCTGAGAGTTGTAGTGCATCCATTTTTGTATTACGCATCTAGGGCCTAGACCTTTTTGCAGCAAGTCAGTAATAGTGTTCTCAGGCTGCAGTGCCGTACAATCCCGCTCTCACCGGGAAACTGCACTCAAATATTTCCTAGCCTACTGCGAATGGCTTCATTTATACTGTTCTGTGTCTGCAGTGCATTAGACAGCGGTCTCACCGCTAAACAGTACTGTAATATTTCCTGGGCCACTGCAAAGTATTTCAGCTCAGCCGCTGTGCAGAGTGTCTCACAATACCCTTTCCATTGGTGGGGTTGAGATCGCCGCAGTTACCAGCACTATCCACTGGCTTTAGAGTCTTCTCCCACTCCACACAGCCTCTCTTATCTACAAGCCTCTGCGAGCAGTAAATTACTCCTAGGTATCAGTGCAAGACAGCGGGTTATTATTTTCAAGTCACACCATAGAGCCTCCGCTATCTACAAGTCTCTGTGTGCGGTGAATTAAGCCACAGGTGTCAGTGCTGTACAGTGGGGTAATTTATTTGGGCCCTTCGATATTCTTAATCCGCCATGATGAGGAATAGGGGTAAGGGTCAAGGACGTGGACGTGGATGCGGACATCCAAGTGAGGGTGTGGGCACAGGCTGAGTTCCTGGTCCAGGTGAATCACAGCCGTCTGCTGCGGGATTAGGAGGGAGGCAAGTTTCTGGGCTCCCCAGCTTCATATCACAATTTATGGGTCCGCGTGGTAGACCTTATATACAAAGAGAGCAGTGTGAAAAGGGCCTGTCGTGGATGGCAGAAAATGCGTCCAGCAATGTGTCGACCACCCAGTCTTCCACGCAGTCCACTACTCCTGGCCTAGGAACTGCAACACTGAATCCTTTGGCTGCTGCTCCTCCTTCCTCCTAGCCTCCTCACTCCATGAAAACGCCATATTTTGAGCAGGCAGACTCCCAGGAACTGTTCTCGGGTCCCTGCTATGAGTGGGAAAAAATGGTTCCTCTCTCACCTGAGGAGTTTGTCGTGACCAATGCCCAATCTTTGGAAAGTTCCCGGAGTCCGGGTGATGAGGCTGGGGACTTCCGGCAACTGTCTCAAGAGCTTTTTGTGGGTGAGGATGATGATGATGAGACATAGTTGTCTGTCAGTGAGATAGTAGTAAGGGCAGTAAGTCTGAGGGAGGAGCGCACAGAGGATTCGGAGGAAGAGCAGCTGGACGATGAGGTGACTGACCCCACCTGGTTTGCTAAGCCTACTGAGGACAGGGCTTCAGAGGGAGAGGCAAGTGCAGCAGCAGGACAGGTTGGAAGAGGCAGTGGAGTGGCCAGGGGGAGAGGCAGGGCCAGAGTGAAGAATCCCCCAACTGCAAGAATCCCAAAGCACCCCCTCGCGGCAAGCCTCCGTGCAGAGGGCTAGGTGTTCAAAGGTGTGGATGTTTTTCAGTGAGAGCGCGGACAACTGACGAACAGTGGTGTGCAACCTGTGTCGCAACAAGATTAGCTGGGGAGTCACCACTACCAGCCTCACCCCACCAGCATGCGCAGGCATATGATGGCCAAGCAGCCCACAAGGTGCCTCTTCCCCTGTGCCCCAACCTGCCACACAGATCCAATATCCCTCTCAGGACACAGGCACGAGTGCCTCCCGGCCTGCACCCACACCCTCACCTCAATTGTCCTTCACCCCATCCAGCAATGTCTCTCAGCGCAGCGTTCAGCTGTCGCTAACACAAGCCTTGGAGCGAAAGCGCAAATACCCCACCATGCACCCGCACGCACAAGCTTTAAACGTGCACATTGCCAAATGAATCAGCCTGGAGATGCTGTTGTACAGGCTTGAGGAAACAAAGGCTTTCAAAAACATGATGGCGGCGGCGGTCCTAAGCTATTCGGTCCCCAGTCACCACTAATTTTCCCGTTGTGCCGTCCCAGCCCTACACCAGCACGTCTCCCGCAACATTATACGTGCCCTTACCAACGCGGTTACTGGGAAGGTCCACTTAACCATGGACACGTAGACAAGTACTGGTGGGCAGGGCCACTATATCTGGGACCGAGTCAGAGCCTGGGACCGCTCACATCCTACCCACACCCAGAATAGCGGGTCCCACCTCGGTGCTGGTATCTGCGGCAGTTTATGCCACCTCCTCTAAACCCTCCCCCTCCTCCTCCTCCTACACAACCTCTATCTCGCAATTAAGAAGTGTGAGCAGCACGTCGCCAGCAGTCGGTATCGCGAGGCAGCACAGTGGTGGGCAAGCGTCAGCAGCCCTTGCTAAAACTAATCAGTTTAGGTGACAAAAGGCACTTGGCCTCCAAACTGTTGCAGGGTCTGACAGAGCAGACCGACCTCTGGGTTTCGCCGCTGAGCCTCCAACCAGACATGGTCGTGTGTGATAACGGCCGTAACCTGGTGACGGCTCTACAGCTCGGCAGTCTCACACCTGGCCTGGCCCACGTCTTCAATTTGGTGGTTCAGTGGTTTCTGAAAAACTACTCCCACTTGTCTGACCTGCTCGGCAAGGTGCACCTCGTCTGCGCACATTTCCGCAAGTCCACCGTGGACGCTGACACCCTGAGGACCCTGCAACATCGATTTCAGCTGCCAGAGCACCGACTGCTGTGCGACGTGCCCACATGGTGGAATTCTACACTGCACATGTTGGCCAGGCTGTATGAGCAGCGTTGAGCAATAGTGGAATACCAATTCCAACATGGGCGGCGTAGTGGTTGTCAGCCTCCCCAATTCTTTACTGAGGAGTGGGCCTGGATGGCAGATATCTGCCAGGTCCTCAGAAACTTTGAGGAGTCTACCCAGATGGTGAGCGGCGATGCTGCAATCATTAGCGTTACCATCCCGCTGCTATGCCTGCTGAGAAGTTCGCGGCAAAGCATAACGGCTGATGCTTTGCGGTTGGAATAGGAGACGGGGGATAAGAGTATGTCGCTTGATAGCCAGACCACCCACATGTCTATATCTCAGCGTGTTCTGGAGGAGGAGGTGGGGGAGGAGCAGGAGGAGGAGGAGGAGGGGGAAGAGACAGCTGGGCACACTGCAGAGGATACCCATGCTGCTTGCCTCTCATGTGTTCAGCGTGTATGGGCTGTGGAGGAGGAGGAGGATCCTGAAAGTTATCTTCCTTGTGAGGACAGCCATGTCTTGTGTACTGGTACCCTAGCACACATGGCTGACTTCATGTTAGGCTGCCTTTCTCATGACCCTCACGTTAGACGCATTCTGGCCAACACAGATTACTGGGTGTACAGGCAGCATGTTCAGCGCAGGCAGGGGAACACTCTCCAAGGCCTTTGCCAGCTTTATGGCTCCCCAGCAAGACTGTGTCACCACTCCCCAGTCAAGGCTGAGTCAGAGGGAGCACTGTAAAAAAAAGGTGAGGGAGTACGTAGCCGATTGTACCACCATTCTCCGTGATGCCTCTGCTCCATACAACTATTGGGTTTCAAAGCTGAACACGTGGCACGAACTTGCGCTGTACACCCTGGAGGTGCTGGCTTGCCCTGCCGCTAGCGTCTTGTCAGCGAGGGTGTTTAGTGCCGCTGGGGGAATCATCACAGATAAGCGTACCCACCTGTCAACTGCTAGTGCCGACATGCTTACACTCATAAAGATGAACAAAGCCTGGATTTCCCCAGACTTCACTTCTCCACCGGCGGAGAGCAGCAGAACCTAAAGATTCTTTTCGTTGCAACCGGAGAAAAAAGCATTCTCTATCACCAGAAAAAAAGGGGGAATTAGCTTGGTCAATCTCTCTCGGATATTAGTCCTCCTCCTCCTCCTCCTCCTGAAACATCATGTCATCAGGTTGAACTGCCAATTTTTCTGCGGCCCAAAAGGCTCTGCTTACAATTTTTTTTACAATTTTTCAAAGTTTTAAAAGTATTGATGCTTTAACAGAAACCAATTTTTTTCACAGGGCTGCCTCCAGGCTCTGTTACAAATTAAGCAACAGCGAGCTGTATCTTTAAAAAATATTTATGGGTTTCACCTGCCCTCTCGGTTGAGCAATTTTTCAGGGGTACACTTGTACTCTTGGTACACTAATTTTTCTGGCCCTCGCCTATACTGTTATCTTACTAATTTTTCCGGCCTTCGCCTACACTCATGGTACACCAATATTTCAGGGGTTCGCCTATACTCTTGCTACAGAAATTTTACTGGAGTCTGACTATACTTCTGCTACAGAAATCTTACAGGGGTCTGCCAATACTTTTACTACAGAAATTTTACAGGGGTCTGCCTATACGTTTGCTACAGAAATGTTACTGGGGTCTGCCTATACTTTTGCTACAGAAATGTTACTGGGGTCTGCCTATACTTCTGCTAAGAAATGTTACAGGGGTCTGCCTATACTTTTACTAAAGAAATGTTACTGGGGTCTGTTTATACCTTTGCTACATGAATGTTACAGGGGTCTGCCTATGCTGTGGGTGCACTAAGTCTTCCCATCGCGGTGTTTTACCTATCTGGCACAAATACACTGACTGACTAGGGCAGAAATGTGGGCCGAGGCCAAGGTCGTTAGCGGGGTGAAACTCTCCCATGGTTGGGCACTCTGATTTCTTCCTGTGTAATACCATCTTTGTGCACGGACAGCATAGGTGAGCCCAAGGAATTCAAAGAGTTCCCCTTGCAGTGTGGAGCTATCTGTTTGGGGACACATGGATTTCCCATTGCTGTGTCACTCAGGGCACCTTGGGTCACACAAGGTGGAGGCTGGGACCAAGCCTGACCCTGGGCCTGCTCACGTACTTCCCACACAGATTATAGAGGGTCCTGGTCATAGTTTCTTGGCCTTGTAATGCCACCTCCTCCTCCAGCTTGGGGTCATGGAATCAGCACTGGGTAATATGTATTTTCTCTCGTGTTACCACAGTTATCCGCAGCACTGGTTTGGGCCAAACAAGAGGAGCGTTACTGCATTAATGAGACGTTCACAGCTGCACTAGCATCGGAGTCCGCTCTATGCCCGCGATTGCTGAGGGTGTGTGCAGAGGCCTATGTCCTCGGCGCAGTGAAAGTCTTCCATGTTTGGGCACTGTGATTTCTTCATTTTTAATACTGTCTTTGAGTTCCTTGGACTCGCCTATGCTGTGGGTGCACAAAGACTTCCCATAGCGGTGTTTTACCTGTCTGGCACAAATACACTGACTGACTTGGGTAGGGTGCACAGTGCAGATGGCTTTCCCCTCGCGTTGTCGATTGAGGTATCCGACCCCTACACAGAATGAATAGTGTGTGGACAAATGGATTTCCCATTGCTATGTCACTCGCGGCACCTTGGGTCACACAAGGTGTTTGCTGGGACCGAACCTGACCCTGGGCCTGCTCACATACTTCCCACACAGACTATAGCGGGTCCTGGTCATGGTTTCTTGGCCTTGTAATGCTACCTCCTCCTCCAGCTTGGGGTCATGAGATCAGCACTGGGCAACATGTATTTTCTCTCGTGTTACTACAGCTATCCGCGGCAATGGCTTGGGCCAAACAAGAGGAGCGTTACTGCATTAATAAGATGTTCACTGCTGTACTAGCATCGGAGTCCGCTTTATGCCCAAGATTGCTGAGGGTGTGTGCACAGGCCGAGGTCCTCGGCGGAGTGAAAGTCTGCCATGTTTGGGCACTGTAATTGCTTCATGTTTATTACTTTCCTTGGGTTACTTTGGCTCGCCTATGCTGTGAGTGCGCAAAGACTTCCCATAGCGGTGTTTTACCTGTCTGACACTAATATACTGACTGACTAGGGCAGAAAAGTAGGCTGAGGCCCTTCGCAGGGTGAAACTCTGCCATGTTTGGGCACTCTGATTTCCTCATGTGTAATACCATGCTTGAGTTTCTTGGGCTAGCCTATGCTGTGAATGCACAATGACTTCCCATTGCATTGCTTTACCTGTCTGGCACAAATGCACTGACTGACTAGGGAAGAAATGTGGGCTGAGGTCCTTGGCGGGATGAAACTCTGCCATGTTTCGGTGCTCTGATTTCTTCTTGTGTAATACCATCTTTGTGCACCGACAGCATAGGCAAGCCCAAGGAACTCAAAGATTTTCCATTACGGTGTTGAGCTATCTAACACCTACACAGAATGAATTGTGTGTGGACACATGGATTTCCCATTGCTATGTAACTCGCGGCACCTTGGGTCACACAAGGTGGAGGCTGGGACCGAGCCTGACCCTGGGCCCGCTCACGTGCTTCCCACACACAGTATTGTTGCATTGTGGAGATGTGTAGAAGTGCTGGCACCTGAGTCCCCTTTATGCCCACGTTTGCGGCTCCTGACAATTTTGCGACGGAGGTGCCACGGGATTGGAATGATGATCGCATGTCAATTGATCATCGATTCTCAACAGCATTGTGGGCTATCACCCCCACTTTCAAAGAGGGTCGCTGCCTGGCCCTGCTAACCCTCTGCAGTGTGTCCCTCCAGTTCCTTCTCATCGCAGACGCACTTAGAAATAGATATGAGGGTGGTGTAGCTATGAAGCGAGCGTGTGGCATGAGGGCAGCTGAAGGCTGCGCAGGGAAACTTCTGTGTGCGCTGTGGACGCAGGGTCGTGCGGGGGGTGGGACAGCAATGCCAGTATGTAACCCAGGAGAAGAGGCAGCGGTGTCACCCGCAGGCAGTGATTGTCATTGGTTGCAGGTAGTGTGGTGCTTAACTAAGGTGTGCCCTGCTAATGAGGGTTTGTCCAAAGTAAAAATTGTTAGGAGGGTGACGCCAGACTCTTGTCCCCATTTTGGCTTAATAGTTGGACGTGGGAGCCTCAGATGAAGCCATGCATGCTACCCCTGCCCTTCCTTATCCGTTTCTGTGGTGTTTCCATTTCTTTCTCTTAGTTTTCTGGTGTTTCACAAGTCATGACCTATGCCAAGCATCAGTCCTATACAAAAATGCTCGAGTCGCCCATTGACTTCAATGGGGTTCGTTACTTGAAACGAGCTCTCGAGCATCGCGAAAAGTTCGACTCGAGCACCCGAGCATTTTGGTGCTCGCTCATCTCTATTCCCAACCTTCTTTAACATTTCTGTACTTAAGAACATCCAGCCATTGGATTCTTCCTACCCTCTTCCTGCCTTTCTGAAATCCAACCTTGAGGTCTGAGTTTTCTTAGGTCTTCCTCCCCTTTTTATTCACAATTCAAGGATAGTATGATCACTGCCTCCTAAGGCCCCAGCCACCCTTACTTCCTCAACCATTTCTTTCCTGTTGGTAAGAATTAGGTCCATGGCAAACAAACTCCTGACATCGCAGCCAGTGTCAGGTTAAAACAAGGTCATGCTGACAGGTCAGTGTATCTCGACTGGGGCAGGAGGGTGAAAATGAAAGGCAGCTTTTGTTGGCTGCCCCACTAATCATGGTATAGTTAATCTACCATGGACGTTAAGTAGAACGCAATGTGCTCTCCACCTCATGGTCGTTCTCACTGTGTCGCCGTCATGTGATGTTCATTCCCTGTCAGAGGCTGAAAGAGGTCACAAAGTAGAAGAGAAAAAAAGGGGATCTGCGGGTATTCCCGCTTGTCTTCTGCATAAAGCTGTTCTCTGCTCAGAGCGCCTGGCTCATTGAGCGCTGTGTACTCGGGGAAGAAAAAGGCAGAAAGGGTTAAAAACCTCTCCTGCCTTCTCTTCTTGGTTATCAGCTGTCACTAACAGTTGATAACCCATCCTGCCTCTGATTGATTGCAGGAGGCTTAAAGCGCCTCCGTAATTTTACATATGGCTAGGCTTTAAGACCATGACCAGGCGCTGTAAATTTTCAGTTCCTGGTCCTAAACAGGTTAAGTGTATTATATAAGCTAGATTTTTATTGTAATGATGGGTAGGTTGGTAGGGGAACTAATCCTGTATAGGGTTTTCCCTTGTTACTTCATCACCTTCAGGCAATCTTTGTCAGAGCCGGGGAGACACACATCTCTGCTGTGGAGAAACCTGGCTGCAGTGTCATATCCACTATACTCAATTTGTAGGTGAGGAATCCTCCGTTTTGTTAGAGCTCAGACCAGCAGGGGGTTATTTTCTTTATTTGCATGAGTCTACATCTAGTACGCGGCTATGTTCCCCAAAATTTCTGCTTGTGTTCTAAAGAAAGCCAAGTTAACTGTCTCAGCAATTGTGTCTTTGCTAAACCGCAGCCCCAAAACATACATTGTGACACCACTGTGGGAGATGACTGAAATGTTATTCATTTTGTATGTATATTTTCATATATTCAGCTATATAGCTTTTTGCATTGGTTTAGTGGCCCAGAGTTAGGGTATCTCTAATTGGTGTTTGTCTACCCCAGTTGAAATGTCTTTCTTCTTTTGTGTGTATGTGGATCTATGTACCGTGTTCATGTTGGTGTCACTATTCTTGGTGGTGTTGGTGAGTCTGTCTCCCTAACCTGCTCTGTGTGGCGTGATTGGTCATTAGAGAGGTTGGGGGTGGAGCTAGTGGGTGGAGGAGGACTTGTGAGCAGGCGGCTCTGCTGCCTCTGCTTGGGCAGGGCCCAGGCCTTTTTCCCAATTGCTATGGGAAGTATCCCTCCAGGGACTGGAGCTCAGAGACTGAATCCTGTATGAGGAGTTGACAGATAGTATCACACACTCCCTGGCTTAAAGGGGTTGTCTCATGCCGAAACGGGCTTTTTTTAAAATTCAATAGGCCCCCCGTTCGGCGCAAGACAAACACAAGGGATGGGTTAAAAAAAAAAAAAGTTTATTACTTACCCGAATCCCCGCGCTGCGGCGACTTCTTTCTTCCTTTACCAAGATGGCCGCCGGGATCTTCACCCACGATGCACCGCGGGTCTTCTCCCATGGTGCACCGTGGGCTCTGTGCGGTCCATTGCCGATTCCAGCCTCCTGATTGGCTGGAATCGGCACACATGACGGGGCGGAGCTACGAGGACCAGCTCTCCGGCACGAGCGGCCCCATTCACCAGGGAGAAGACCGGACTGCGCAAGCGCGTCTAAAAAAGCCAGAAGACAGCGAATTTAGACGGATCCATGGCGACGGGGACACTAGCAACGGAGCAGGTAAGTGAATAACGATGTATATTACAAAGTACATTAATATGGCCATACAGAAGTGCTGAACCCCACTTGATTTCACGAGACAACCCCTTTAACTACATGTTGGAGAAAAGGGACTGACTCCACTATTGCAGGTCAGAGGGCAGGTTTTATGTAAGCAACTGCTCCGCAAGAATGCCGCTAGAGAAGCAAGTTCAGGGATGTAGCAAGTGATGAATCAGGAATAAGTGTTTCCCCTCCTTGTTCGGAGCGTTCTCTCAAGAGTTCTACCATCAGATGACTAAGACTGATGATGACTGTACTAAAGGAGAAGAGTTACTCCTAATTACCGAAGTGTTGTACCTAAGATTGTCTGTCAATTACACCTTTGACTGTGGACTCATTTATTTGACTTGGGTGATTTATCACTCAGAAGAGGCACTGGCATCACGTGAACAGATAAGTATCGAGAGTTCCATAGCATGGTTACTAATTTTATCCCCTGCATGCAGCCGGGCCATGTGTTTTTTGGAGGTACCAGGAGGAGATGATAGCAAATTGTGACCTTCCACCATCTTTATTTCCTACTGTCTTGGCCAGATGTCTGATCCCGGTCGCTGCATTGTTTTTTATGTTTCGATTTTTGAATATGCTTGTTCCAGCAACCATCCCTCATACAAAAAGAGAGTGTTGATTCCTTTTCATCTCTTACGTAGAGAACCTTCAAAGTAAACAGGAGAAAACAGGAAAAAATGGATTCTTATCTTGCGCAGGAAACCAGCAGAGAGAGGAGATGCATAAGCCTATTTCTTACTTTGTCATGTGGCAAGACTCTACTGAGCATGTCTGTTAATTCCTCTCCCTTTTTGATTACGTCATGAACACTCCCCATGAAAATGACCTATCAGTACACGAATATGTTGTAATGTAGTTGCAATATAAACTCTTTCCCACCAAAATTAAAACAGATGTCCTTTGGTTCACACACTATACTGCATGTTATTCATTGGCTTCTCTGAGCTTGTACCAACCATGTCTAATTTGGCACCCACAGTATATCTAAGAGAGCATTTTAGCTAACACCTCTTACACACATTTTCATCCAGACCAAGCATTTTATATACCAACTTTTTGTATGGCACAGTATCAAACACTTTGGAAAAATTGAGATATATGACATCCAATGACTCTCCACAATCCAGCCTCAAACTTACTTCCTCATAGAAGCTAATTAGATTCATTTGACAGAAGTGATCTATCACAAACCCAATTCTGATTAGCTATTTTCATTGAGGTAATGTAAGAGGAACAGTTAGTAGAGTGCACACTGGCTCTTTTTGTCAAGAGGCAGACGTACACACCAGCCCTACAGCCCAAAAACTGGAGAGGAGACAGGATGTGGCATGCACCATTAGAACTAGGATGCCAACCGACTGCAAACCCAGCAGTAGATGAGCGGGGGTAACAGTGGTGGCGCACCGTAACAGACTCCGTGATTTGTTTTGTTTATTCCTTTTAAAGCAGCTCCACACTTTTTCCTGGTTTAGACTGGTGATATTTAATGAACAGTTTACTTTTCAACATTCCCTTATAAGAATGAAATCAATGTGGCTGGACAAGACTGTAAGGGGGGCAATAAAGGGGGGGAAAAAAGCGTTTAAACTACTAAAATAAGAAGGCAGCGAAGAAGCGTTACAATCATACAGAGAAAAAAAACAAATCATGTAAAGAAAAGATCAAAATTACTAAGGAGGAGGCAGAAAGACTGATCGCCAAAGAGCAAGGATAACCCTAAACCTTTTTCCAATTACATAAACAGTAAAAGGATTTCCACTGAAAGCACTGGCCCGCTAGCAAATAATGCAGGAGAAACCAGATAAGATGATGGGGGAAGGCAAATCTATGAAATAATTTTTTTCAAGTGTATTCACAAATGAAAAAGAAATGCCACACGAGATGAAAGGGAATAAAAGGACCCCTCCCCATTAAATATTGCATGCCTAACAAAGGAGAAAGTGCAGAGTCAGTTAAAGAGGATTAAAATTGATGAATTCCTGGTTCCAGATGGGATACACCCAAGGGTTCTAAGGGAACTAAGTGATGTGATAGCTAGACCGCTATTTCTTATATTTATGGCCACTACTGAGACCCGGGTTGCACCACTGGATTGGCGCATTGCCAATGTGGTTCCAATATACAAAAAGGGGTCCAAAAGAGAGCCTGGTAACTACAGCCCGGTAAGTCTCACTTCAATAATTGGAAAAATATTCAAGGGGTTTCTGAGAGATGCCATCCTAGAATACCTCAAATAAAACAACGGCATAACTCCTCACCAGCATGGGTTTATGAGGGTTCGATCATGTCAGACCAATTTGATCAGCTTATATGAAGAAGTAAGCTCTATACTGGACCTAGTAAAGTCTATATGGATTTATATGGATTTCTCTAAAGGATTTGATACCATGCCACATAATAGGTTGATATATAAAATAAGATAGCTCAGTCTGGGTGAAAACGTGTGTATCTGGGTAAAGAACTGTCTCAGAGACAGAAAGCAGAGGGTGGTCATAAATGGTTTGTACTCTGATTGGGCCACCATTGCTAGTGGGGTGCCACAGGGCTCAGTATTAGGCCCCATTCTGTTCAATATATTTATCAATGACCCAATAGAGGGACTGCACTGTAAAATATCAATATCTGCAGATGATACAAAATTATACAAGATAGTTAATACAACGCAGGACAATGTGCGGCTACAAAAGGACCTAGATAAACTGTGGGCTTGGGTAGAAAAATGGCAAATGAAGTTCAATATTGATAAATGTAAGGTTATGCACATGGGCAGGAGAAATGGATGTCACCAATATACACTAAATGGGGTGCTACTAGGGAAAAGGGATATGGAAAAGGATCTGGGGGTACTAGTGGACTGTAGATTAAACTGGAGCAATCAATGCCAATCAGCTGCTGCAAAAGCAAATAAAGACTTGAAGTGCATTAAAAGAGGTATAGGGGCGAGGGACAAGAACATTATTCTTCCACTTATAAGGCACTTGTCAGGCCCCACATGGAATACTGTGTACAGTTCTGGACACCGGTGCTCAGGAAAGATGTTGCAATGCTTGAGGGGGTTCAAAGAGGGGCAACTAAATTAATAAACGGAATGGGAGGACTGGAATAACCAGAGAGGCTATCCAAATTGGGATTATTTACCCTAGAAAAAAACAGCTAAGGGGCGATCAAATAACTATGTATAAATACATTAGGGGACAATAGAAGGATCTCTCCCATGATCTGTTTATACCCAGGTCTGCGACGGTAACAAGAGGGCATCCTCTACGTCTAGAGGAAAGCAGGTTTCATTACCAATATAGAAGGGGGTTCTTTACTGTAAGAGCAGTGAGACTGTGGAACTCTCTGCCTGAGGACGTGGTGATGGCAAAATCCATAGAGGAGTTTAAGAAGAGACTAGATGTCTTTCTAGAGCACTATGACATTACAGGATATAGACATTAGGTGACCAGCGTGGTTGTTGATTCAAATGACTGATCCCGGGATTACTCTGGCTGCCATTATGGAGTCAGGAAGGATTTTTTTTCCTCCAAATGAGCTAAATTGGCTAGTTGGGTTTTTCTGCCTTCCTCTGGACCAACAAGGGGAGAGGGGAATTGAAACAGGCTGAACTAGATGGACATTGTCTTCATTTAGCCTATCATACTATGTATCATAGATGAACACAACATGGCACTGTGCTACACCTGAAAGCGTAAAGTAAGGTATGGCCAGGGCACAAATGTAGGAGCTATAGCTTTATGTAAGCATACAAAGCAGCATCACAAGGCCACATGGGACAATAAAACTGCCCCACAACATGAAGAACTTGCTACTGCTCCGAATCCCTGTCATCGTCTGGTAGCCAGGCCTCATCCACAGGCAGTACAGTCTCGTTTTCATAATCACTTTCATCTAGTGCTAGCTATCTATAACAAATCTATAGCCAACAAACCGTACTATGTACTCAGTCATCCAGTTGTGTAGCTGAACTCACACCAGGCTAAGTTGTTTGGGGTGCAGTCATTGCTGTACCACCTGGTTGAGTCCAGTGCCTTTAGGCATCTGATGGGGTGCACTTAGCCTAGGTGCAGATACCTAGCTGCCATTACTTCTCCAAGAAAGTCATCCCTGCCTTGTGGAGGAAAGGTTGGAATAGTCCTTGCAATTGTTGGTGTGCAGCAAGGTGCATGCCTCCATCAATATGTGGAACAGCAGTTATGGCCATGGATAGTATATGTTTCGTGGCTCACTGTGCCAATATTTTGCAGTATGATGCACCACCGCAACAAGGCAAGGCATTACTGATACCTTCACAATTCTGCTGGTCCAGTTTAACGTCTGACACCAAGGACATATCCTCCTTCTCCATGTCCTCCTCAATAGACATAGCTTACACTCCTCCTCCCTTCTTTCAAAGGTGAAACGCTGCAATGCTGAATTACACCTGCTGAGCTTGGGCCAGAAATGTTACACAGGGTAGGAGCTGCTGCTGTCCATGAAAGAGGAAGCCTCACTCTGGCTGTCTCCTTGAAAGCTCACACTGAGCAATGTGGTCTGATAACTGTTTAAAAAATCATTCAAACAAATAAAATGGAAACAATATCGTTCAGTTTAAACACGAGTCAATGGCGAAAAAACTAAACAAATCATTCACTTTTCATTCTTCGTTCATGTTATGCAGGCATAAGAACCCAACGGTTCGTTCACTTATCATTCGATTTAATTACTGGTCGTTCAGTTCCTCTCACTAGCTTAGGCCTCTTTCACATGAGCGTATATCGGCCGCCGTTTTCACGGTCAGGCGCTATAAGCAACGATCTGATGCATTGGATTCCAATGCATCAGATCACATTGTCGTATTCCCGCGGCGTAAAAGCGCCCGGCTGGGTCAATATAGCGCCGAGTCCTGGAACTATCTTTCGGGTCGGAATACGTCGGTCGCTGCATGGCCTCCTATGGGAGCCAACCAGTGGCCGGAGAAGGGAGGTGGGAGAAAGTTTAGCAGCGTGACTGCTAAACTTTTTGCCTCTTCTCTCCTCCTCTCTCCTCTCCTCTGGCATTTTGCAATGGGAGGGGGCAGGACAGGGCGGAGCTAGGCTCTGCCCCCCATTGCTGGCTACAGACAAGGGACAGAGAGGGGCTGGAGCTTAGCTCCACCCCGTCCAACCCCTTCCCATTGCACACAGCCGGACGGGAGGAGAGAGGAGGTGAGCCAGTGAGGGGGGGAGGGAGGGGAGGCCCAATGGCATTGCGGGCTCAATGTGTATGCGTCGGGGCTTGTGCCATCTGAATGGATGCACAAGCGTTAGATTTGTGCCCCCGTCCACGTGCTCTTATGGCGCCGGTAGGCGCAAATAAAAACGACTATAGCTGTGTGAGGGAACCCTCATACAGAGACTGAACCATTCTCATTTGAATGAGCCAACGATGTATCTGCCTGTCTAAACAGGCTACACAAGAGCGAACAAACCAGCATTCGCTTGTTAAAATGATAATTGTCTCATCTAAAGGGACCCTGAGCAGTGATCACAGGATTTATTTACCATATTCATCACAAAGTACCTTCTTTTGTTCATTTCAGAAAAAAATGCCTATTTAGGTGATATATTGAAGCCAATGAGCTGTAGTGTAACAACACTATGAAGCAATGTCTTTCTGTCCTGTATACTGTGTGTCATGAAGTTCAGAAAAAGCTTGAATATTGTTTTAAATTATTTTTATTACAGTCTAATAATTAAAATCCTGCACATTGAACATGCATGTAGAAGGGAAAAAAGATCCCTGGCAAAGAACGTATCTCTTGGAAAAGGTTATTAAAGGCAAAAACTGCTTCATGTAAATAGTTCATTCTATACAGATGTACACACCTACAACATATACTGTTCACTGCCCCTAAGGGTGTTCTCATTGTAGGAATCTATAGTATACTTTTCATCTTAAGACTGGACAGGTCACCACTATTAAACTTACACCCCCCAGGCTGAATCTTAACCTTTCACATTGAGTATTGATCAGCCAAAGGTTATCTGTTCAGTATTTTTCGATTCAATGTACAAAGCATTCTGCGTCCGGCACCTTGTAATGCTCCTACATGTCCATAGGAACCTAAGGCTTACTATTTCATTAGTCATCCCATTTGTCATCTGAAAAATATTTTGGAATCTTTATTCACTTTTTCTTCTGAAGTTTAATTGCTGTGTGTGAATTAGAATGAAATGCCAATTTAGTTTAGGCCATGCTCAGAATGGGCTTTGTTGTTGATATTTGGTGAATATTTTACACCAACAACCTGCAAGAGATTACAGCCAAATACATGCAACATGTTAACCCTCTTCACATGTTTCTTATTTTGTGTTGCAGTAGAAGCCAATGTTCTGCATTTAATCCATTAGGGACCCGGCGCGGTAAATATACGGCACCTGGTCATGGACTTAAAGCACCGCCGATAGTCAAATTATGGTGGCGCTTTAAGCCTCCTGTCTCTGCAATCAATTAAGTGTGCAAATGAACCCTCCACTGAAGACAGTTAATAGCCAGAGGCTATTATCTGTGCTCAGATCCTGTGTTCTCCACGGGAAAACAATGTTATCAGCACTCCCCGTGGAGAACTTCTAATAAAAGTGAAAGACGAATTTTAGGTTGCACTGAATTTAATGATCAGCTAGCAGTGCCCGAAAAGCAGGTGATGGGCGCACATTTACACGCACCAATTATCGCTAAAACGATCGCAGATTAGTGATTTTTTTAGCGATTATCGGCTGGTGTAAATGCGCCATAACTTTCACTACAGGAGCATGTGACCACTGGAGTTCCCTACTACAGCAGAGCTGGAGGGTCATACTAGACCTTGGCCAGCTCTGCCAGTGACTAATGTCACTACAGGGCTTGTTTTCACCTGTAACTGGTGCTCCTATGGATGCCCCAGCTACAGTGGAAAAGTGTCAAATACAAAATTTAAAAAAAAATGCATGTCCCCCAGAGGTCTTATATGATGTCATTGGGGACATATATAGTAAAAAAAAAAACATGATTACATACACAAATAAAACAAAATTACAGAATAAAACAACAATATATACATAAGAAAGAAAATAACACAAAGCGACACCAACCAAAACCGTCGTTGTATGCGCCCTATAAACCAAAACCATACATACTATATATCAAAACGTCTGAAACAAAATAAGGAACCCCTTCCCATACTTTATTTTAGCACTAATGTACTACATAAAAAACAAACAAACTATAAATGTTTAAAAAACCTTTTTTTAGCATCTTATCCTCAATAAAACAAAAAAACGGAAAAAAAGTCAGTGAAAAACATATTTAAAAAATCGCACTATATGTCACGGGGAAAAAACGCAAGAGAAAACATTTTGGTAGCTAAAGGAAACAAAATAGGGCAGTAAAACAGCCACATGGGTAAAATCCCTAAAAAAGTGTCTGGTCCTTAAAGGGGTTGTCCCGCGCCGAAACAGGTTTTTTTTTTTTTTAAACCCCCCCCCCCCGTTCGGCGCGAGACAACCCCGATGCAGGGGTTAAAAAAACAACCCCCACAGCGCTTACCTGAATCCCGGCGGTCCGGCGTCTTCATACTCACCTGCTGAAGATGGCCGCCGGGATCCTCTGTCTTCATGGACCGCAGGGCTTCTGTGCGGTCCATTGCCGGTTCCAGCCTCCTGATTGGCTGGAATCGGCACGTGACGGGGCGGAGCTACACGGAGCTACACGGAGCCCCATTCAGAAAAGAAGAAGACCCGGACTGCGCAAGCGCGGCTAATTTGGCCATCGGAGGGCGAAAATTAGTCGGCACCATGGAGACGAGGACGCCAGCAACGGAGCAGGTAAGTATAAAACTTTTTATAACTTCTGCATGGCTCATAATTAATGCACAATGTACATTACAAAGTGCATTATTATGGCCATACAGAAGTGTATAGACCCACTTGCTGCCTCGGGACAACCCCTTTAAGGTACAAAACAGCCTGGTCCTTAAGGGGTTAAGGAAAAAAATTCCTTCCTGGCTTCAATCTGAATAATCCCCAGATCAGCGAGCTTCTGAAATCATAAGTGATTATAATATACAATATTGTCCTGGGCCATTTGTTTCCTTGTGCTACAATTGACTGTACTTTGTGATGTTATTGTGACATTGATGTATTGTGATGCAGATTTTGTGTGATGGTGTATCTCCCTGGCACTCTTCAGTGGCGACTAGGAGGATGACCCCAGGCATAGCTAGAAAGTGAACTATGCATTAGGCGCTTTGCCTAATTAGCCATGCCAATATCTAGAGCATGTGAAGTTACTCCTGAGCAATACATGGGTGGTGACTCAGAGCCAAGAGACCTTGGTGCCAAAATATTGTTGGGTGTTCACTAAGGATAAAAAGAGTTTCTGTGATTTTGTGTGCCACAGTTAGCAAGCAGGGTCGGAGCTACTGAGTTCATGTAATGGAAGGACCTGTATGTGACCTGAGTGGCAGATTTATAGGAAGCTGAATAACTGTGACCAGGAGTGGACTGGGCTAGATGGCAGGGGGCATAAGCCCCCCAGGCCAATCCCCCAGAGGCTTTAATGGCTGTGCGATCTAGTCTTCCCCTTTAGTTAAAACATACCATATATAGCGCTAAGTCACAGCAGACTTCAGCTGAGCTCCTCCTATCTCCGGTCTGATGCTTCATAATGCTTACTTACTGCTATGAGAGAAGGAAGCAATGGATGAAATCTGCATGCCGTGTGGACCCGCTGTGACTGTCAGCAGTACAGATAGGATGTTGTGTCTTGCTGCGCAATATCTTTGGGTGGGTGGGGTGCACAGACGGGGACCCACTAAATCGTGGCCACAGAGGGCATGCAATATAACTTAATGGTGGCCACAAAGGAGATGCAATATCGCTTAATGGCCACAGAGGGGACTCGCTATTACTTAGTGCATCCTCTCTGTGGCCACTATTAAATAATAGTTGGTCCCCTCTGTGGTCACCATTATCACTTAAAGGGTTTCTTTCAGACACTTTTTATTTATGGCCTATCCTCAGAACAGGTCATCATTAGATGATCAGCTGGGGTCTGCTGCTGAGGACCCCGACTGATCAACTGTTCTATTGCCCACAACATTTGAGATCAACAACCCCACTGGTCACCTAATGTCTATATCCTGTAATATCATAGCGTTCTAGAAAGACATCTAGTCCCCTCTTAAACTCCTCTATGGATTTTGCCATCACCACGTCCTCAGGCAGAGAGTTCCACAGTCTCACTGCTCTTACAGTAAAGAACCCCCTTCTGTGTTGGTGATGAAACCTGCTTTCTTCTAGACGTAGCGGATGCCTCTTGTTACCGTCGCAGTCCTGGGTATAAACAGATCATAGGAGAGATCCTTCTATTGTCCCCTCATGTATTTATACAGTTATTTGATCACCCCTTAGCCATCTTTTTTCCAGGGTAAATAATCTCAATTTGGATAGCCTCTCTGGGTATTCCAGTCCTCCCATTCTGTTTATTAATGTAGTTCTATATATTAGTTTAGTTGCCCCTCTTTGAACCCCCTCAAGCACTGCAACATCTTTCCTGAGCACCAGTGACCAGAACTGTACACAGTCAGTGGAGTAGCAAGTTGGGTGCGGAAGGCGCCAGACAGCCTGGGTGCCATCAGTGAGTGGGTGACAGCTCAGCCAGTCAGCTGTGGTCAAACAACTTGGCAGCGACGGGTGGAGAAGCTACTATTGGAGTCTGCCAGAAGCCCCTCACATAGCCTGCACTGCCCCATAGCGCCAGTTAACCCTCCCCCGGCAGTCCTGACATGAGGGGACACACAAACCTGCAGAATCGGCAGCTTTCAAGACCTATGATGATGTCATGTCACGTGATACCCTGTGTGGGAGGAGTCAGGGATCACATGACCACAGGGGAGATCAGTAAATGTAGGACTCTGCTGTGTTTTGTGTACATGTGTGTTGGAGCTGTGAGAGTCAGGATGGATGGATGGATTGATGAAGTGAGTGAATGAGTGGAGCTGTGGGGGTCAGGATAGATGGATGTATGGAGTGAGTGAGTGGAGGTGTGGGGGTTAGGATGGATGGATGAATGGATGGATGCATTGAGTGAGTGAGTGTAGCTGTGGGGATCAGGTAGGATGCAGCAGAGCTGGGTGTGTGATGTGTGGGGGTCAGGATGGATGTAGCGGAGCTGTGTGTGTGATGTCCGGGAATCAAGATGGCTGTAGTAGAGATGTATGTGTGATGTGTGGGGATCAGGATGGATGTAGCGGAGCTATGTATGCGATGTGTGGGGATCAGGATGGATGTAGTGAAGCTTTGTGTGTGATGTGTGGGGATCAGGACGGATGTAGCAGAGCTGTCTGTGTGATGTCTGGAGATCAGGACGGTTGTAGCAGAGCTGTGTGTGTGATGTCTGGGGATAAGGATGGATGTAGCAGAGTTGTGTGTGCAATGTGTGGGGGTCAGAATGGATGTCCAGACGGCCCTGCAGTGACAGTGTCGGGACCCGAGGATGAGAGCAGATGAGCAGTAAATGAGGTACAACAAGGTTTGCACCATGTACTGCATGTCATCTTGTATGTTTAGGTGGTACACGTTATACCAGCTGTAGATATAATTACGTACAGGACATATCTAGGTTACATCAGCATCACTACATACAGTAGATGTATATCTGCTATATATAGTGATATGAAGCATGCTGGGGTAACCCGGGTATCTCCTGTATATAATTATATATGTACTACTGGTATAAGCTAGACATCTCCTGTATATAGTGATATGGAGCATGCTGGTATAACCTGATATATCACTATATACAACAGCTGTACATACATAATATACAGGAGATATCCAGGGTAGGGATCCTTTACAAGGACGAGCACGATATGTAAATCACGGCCCGAGAATTGCGCTCCCCACCATGTGAAAGCCCCATGGATGCGAGTTGTTTTCATGTGAAACCAAACTCTCATCACTGCAGGGATGGAGAGAATCCCCGCTGCAGCTGTCACAGCTGCAGCAGAGGATCGAGGGCTTAGCTGCAAGTCAGCAGGGAAACAGTAAACATGATACAAATAGCGCATTTTTCACTTGCGTTTTTTGGGTCAGTGTCTTTTTTTTTTTTTTAGATCTTTTTACTTAAATCTCTCCATGAATAATGGCAGAAAAAAATGCTAAACAATAGTAAACAAATAATCGCCACCCAAAACACACCTGTGAAAAACTCTTGTGTCTGTTAAAAAAATGTTGACATTTTTTAAATCCATTTTGTGTGTGTGTGGGGGGGGGGGGGGGGGGGAATCACCCAAAAATTGATGGTTCAGGGAAGCCTTAAAGGAAATGTAACATCTGTATTCTTTTCACTGAGGAAAACCAGATAGTGAAACGTATTCTTTTTCTCTCTTTTTTTTTCCTATTTTTATTTTCTTATTATAGACTTTATTTTTATTCTATTGGATGTACACGACTACGGGGCGGCCATCTGTCTTTACTGCAGTTCACAGCAGTTAGAGAGATGCTTTACAGCAGAACTCATGGGCCTTTCACACAGTGGACAGAAGCTGACCTAATGATTTCTACGAGAAACTATTCCAGCATGCACTGTGACCTGTGCAGGGAGAGGGAGGAGGTAAGCTGTGACTATCACTTTAGCCTTAAGAATCTTGTTAACATTATGTGTTTCTGTAGCATCATGTGAGAGGAGTTTTTCAAAACTAAAATTAATGAAGAGCTCTCTATGGTCCACTATGAGTCAGACTCGGCTCTCTGGCTTAGCCATCTTGTCAATTGAAAACAAAGTAGTGAAAGGAATTGATTTTGATGATGAGATTTCAAAACTTTCAGAGAACAAAGTTGGGAGACAAAGATTTTAAGTGTTTATGCTCCAATGTTAAGTAAATAAACCAGAAAAATACACTTGTAACAGTAAGTATCTTGTCTTTCCTTCTTTTAATAAATTCAAAATTGTGGCGGGGAGCGGTGGGGGGGGGGTGACAAAAAATTTTTACGCACAAGGTACCACCTGACCTTGCTACGCCCCTGCACACAGTATTCCATGTGAGGCCCAACAAGTGACTTATGTAGTGGAAGAAATAATGTCCTTGTCCCTCGCTCCTATACCTCTTTTAACCCCTTCCCTCCATATGACGCAAGTGTACGTCATGGCAGCGGGGCAGCGCAATGCGCCCCCCGCTGTTAACCCCTTCCCTACCGCGATCTATGTAGATCGTAGCATGGGAAGGGTTCAGAGAGGGAGCTCGCTCCCTCTGTGATGTTATCAGGCTCTCATGATATAATCGCAGAGAGCCTGGCTGGTTGCCATGGTAACAGGACGCAACCTGCAGGCGTCCTGTATTACCACTGCCTATGATCGCTGTAATAAGCAATAAGTTATTGCAAAAGAGAAGTCCTGCAATGCCTTATCATAGCGATCATTGGTGCTTCACAAATGGTGGAAAAAAAGATCAAAATAATGTACAAAAAATACAAATGTAAAAAAAAAATGTAAAAAAACCCCCCTTTTTTGGGATTTTTCTCATATTTGCATTAAAAACATCCCACATGTTTGGTATTGTTGTGTCCGTAACGACGCCTACAATAAGCCGAACATGCTTTTAATCCTGCATGGCGAAAAGCATTTAAAAAAATGAGGCAAAATCCTAATCCTAATCCTGCATTTTGCCTCCCAAAAAAAGCCACAAAAGTGATCAAAAAAGCTGTACGTACCTTAAAATTTGTACCAATAAAAAAATACAGCTTGTCTCGCAAAAAGTAAGCCCTCACAGAGCTCCGTCCATGGAAAAATAAAAAAGTTATAGGACTTTGAATGCAGTGATTTAGAAAAAAAAAGATAAAAAAAGGGTTTTTTATTGCAGAAAAGTGAAAAACCTAAAAAATATAAGAATTTTGGTATGGTTGTAATCGTACCGACCCGCAGAAAAAAAATATTGTGTCATTTATGCTGCATGATTAACACTTAAAAAAAATCTATGGCAGAATTGATGTGTTTTCTCTCCCTGTGATCATAAAAAAAATAAAATAAGATAACTTTTACAATATAGTCTTTCTACCCAAAATGGCAACAATAAAAACCACAGTTCGCCACGCAAAAAACAAGCCTTTATATAGCCATGTCGACGGAAAAATAAAAAAGTTATGGCTTTTGAAGAATGGAAATTAAAATTCACCCAAAATCGTTGCGTCCTTAAGCCAAAAATAGGCCATGTCCTTAAGGGGTTAATGCACCCCAAGACTTTATTTGCCTTTGTAGCAGCTGATTGGCATTGATTGCTCCAGTTAAATCTACAGTTAACTACTTCCCCCAGGTCTTTTTTCATCTCACTTTTCCTTAGCTGTACCCCATTTACTGTATATTGGTGACATCCATTTTTTCTGCCCATGTGCAGAACCTTACATTTATCAATACATAGTAACTAGAGATGAGCGAACGTACTCATCCGAGCTTGATATTCGTGCGAATATTAGGGTGTTCGGGATGTTCGTTATTCGTAACGAACACCATGCGGTGTTCTGGTTACTTTCACTTTCATCTCTGAGACGTTAGCGCGCTTTTCTGGCCAATTGAAAGACAGGGAAGGCATTACAACTTCCCCCTGTGACGTTCAAGCCCTATACCACCCCCCTGCTGTGAGTGGCTGGGGAGATCAGGTGTCACCCGAGTATAAAAATCGGCCCCTCCCGCGGCTCGCCTCAGATGCCTTGTGACTTAGGGCGCCCACCCACTGGCGTTTTTTTACCTGCGTTTTGCGTTTTGCGTTTTTCCTGCACAGGCATAGAGATAACATATGTTCCTGTCCACTGGCGTTTTTTTTGCGTTGCGTTTGCGTTTTTAACATAGGAACTGTCAGTTGCATATGTGTCCTTATTTTTCTCCTAATGCACCCACGAAAGTCAATGGAAATTAATGGAAAAGCCGCGAAAACGCCGCGAAAAACGCGCGGAAAAATCGCGGTAAACGCGGCGAAAACGCTGCGTTTTTTCCCCGCGGAAAACGCAAACGCCAGTGGGTGGGCGCCCTTAGCTGAGGGACAGTGGTATCGTGCTGGAGCTGCTGTAGGGAGAGCGTTAGGAGTTAGTGTAAGCTTCAAGAACCCCAACGGTCCTTCTCAGGGCCACATCTAATAGTGTGCAGTACTGTGTTAGCACTGTATTTTTTTTCCAAAATTGGATCTGCAGAGCATTGCGCCCTGCAATAGGGACAGAAGTGGGGGTTAGGCAGGGAGAGTGTTAGGAGTTAGTGTAGGCTTCAAGAACCCCAACGGTCCTTTCTAGGGCCACTTCTATCCGTGTGCAGTACTGTCCAGGCTGCTGTTAGCAGTGTTGCATATTTTTTTTTTTTTCTCAAAACCGGCTGTGCAGACCATTGCACCCGGCATTAATACTACAGGGATAGAATTGTGTAGGCAGGGCCAGAAGACATTTATTATTCATTGAATACACACAGTGTGGCTTGTCCTTTGAAAAACAAGGGAAAAAATTCTATTTTGGCTGCAGGCTGGCGCCACTTTCTTTCCTGCCTGGGAAATCAAATCACTGGTAATACACCATACTGAGGGGTAGGGGTAGGCCTATAGGACGTGGACGCAGGCGAGAACGCGGAGGCCCAAGTCAGGGTGTGGGCACAGGCCGAGCCAGTGCGGTGGCCAGGGGTAGAGGCAGGGCCAGACCGAATAATCCACCAACTGTTTCCCAAAGCGCCCCCTCGCGCCATGCCACCCTGCACAGGTCAAGGTGCTCTACGGTGTGGCAGTTTTTCACAGAGATGCCTGACAACCGACGAACAGTGGTGTGCAACCTTTGTCGCGCCAAGATCAGCTGGGGAGGCACCACCAACAGCATGCGCAGGCATATGATGGCCAAGCACCCCACAAGGTGGGACAATGCCCGTTCACCGCCTCCGGTTTGCACCACTGCCTCTCCCCCTGTGCCCAACCTGCCACTGAGATCCAACCCCCCTCTGAAGACACAGGCACGAGTGCCTACCGGCCTGCACCCACACCCTCACCTCCGCTGTCCTCGGCCCCATCCAGCAATGTCTCTCAGCGCAGCATCCAGACGTCGCTAGCGCAACTATTTGAGCGCAAGCGCAAGTACGCCACCACGCACCCGCATGCTCAAGCGTTAAACATGCACATTGCCAAATTGATGAGCCTGGAGATGCTGCCGTATAGGCTTGTGGAAACGGAGGCTTTCAAAAGCATGATGGCGGCGGCGGCCCCGCACTACTCGGTTCCCAGTCTCCACTACTTTTCCCGATGTGCCGTCCCAGCCCTGCACGACCACGTCTCCCGCAACATTGTATGCGCCCTCACCAACGCGGTTACTGCCAAGGTCCACTTAACAACGGACACGTGGACAAGCACAGGCGGGCAGGGCCACTATATCTCCCTGACGGCACATTGGGTGAATTTAGTGGAGGCTGGGACAGAGTCAGAGCCTGGGACCGCTCACGTCCTACCCACCCCCAGAATTGTGGGCCACAGCTCGGTGCTGGTATCTGCGGCAGTGTATGCTTCCTCCACTAAACCACCCTCCTCCTCCTCCTCCAACGCAACCTCTGTCTCGCAATCAAGATGTGTCAGCAGCAGCAGCACGTCGCCAGCAGTCGGAGTCGCGCGGCGTGGCAGCACAGCGGTGGCCAAGCGTCAGCAGGCCGTGCTGAAACTACTCAGCTTAGGAGAGAAGAGGCACACGGCCCACGAACTGCTGCAGGGTCTGACAGAGCAGACCGACCGCTGGCTTTCGCCGCTGAGCCTCCAACCAGGCATGGTCGTGTGTGACAACAGCCATAACCTGGTGGCGGCTCTGCAGCTTGGCAGCCTCACGCACGTGCCATGCCTGGCTCATGACTTTAATTTGGTGGTTTAGCGCTTTCTGAAAAGCTACCCACATTTGTCTGACCTGCTCGGAAAGGTGCGCCGGGTCATCGCACATTTCCGCAAGTCCAAGGCGGACGCTGCCACCCTGCGGACCCTGCAACATCAGTTTAATCTGCCAGTGCACTGACTGCTGTGCGACGTGCCCAAACGGTGGAACTCTACGCTCCACATGTTGGCCAGACTCTATGAGCAGCGTAGAGCTATAGTGGAATACCAACTCCAACATGGGCGGCGTAGTGGGAGTCAGCCTCCTCAATTCTTTACAGAAGAGTGGGCCTGGTTGGCAGCCATCTGCCAGGTCCTTGGAAACTTTGAGGAGTCTACCCAGATGGTGAGCGGGGATGCTGCAATCATTAGCGTCACCATTCCTCTTTTATGCCTCTTGAGAAGTTCCCTGCAAAGCATAAAGGCAGATGCTTTGCGCTTGGAAACGGAGGCGGGGGAAGACAGTATGTCGCTGGATAGTCAGAGCACCCTCATGTCTATATCTCAGCGCGTTGAGGAGGAGGGGGAGGAGCATGAGGAGGAAGGGGAAGAGACAGCTTGGCCCACTGCTGAGGGTACCCATGCTGCTTGCCTGTCATCCTTTCAGCGTGTATGGCCGGAGGAGGAGGAGGAGGATCCTGAAAGTGATCTTCCTAGTGAGGACAGCCATGTGTTGCGTACAGGTACCCTGGCACACATGCCAGACTTCACGTTAGGATGCCTTTCTCCAGACCCTCGCGTTACACGCATTCTGGCCACTACGGATTACTGGGTGTACACACTGCTCGACCCACGGTATAAGGAGAACCTTTCCACTCTCATACCCGAAGAGGAAAGGGGTTCGAGAGTGATGCTATACCACAGGACCCTGGTGGACAAACTGATGGTAACATTCCCATCCGACAACGCTAGTGGCAGAAGGTATAATTCCGAGGGCCAGGTAGCAGGGGAGGCGCAGAGATCAGGCAGCATGTACAGCGCAGGCAGGGGAACATTCTCCAAGGCCTTTGCCAGCTTTATGGCTCCCCAGCAAGACTGTGTCACCGCTCCCCAGTCAAGGCTGAGTTGGCGGGAGCACTGTAAAAGGATGGTGAGGGAGTACGTAGCCGATCGCATGACCGTCCTCGGTGACGCCTCTGCCCCCTACAACTACTGGGTGTCGAAGCTGGACACGTGGCCTGAACTTGCGCTGTATGCCCTGGAGGTGCTTGCTTGTCCTGCGGCTAGCGTCTTGTCAGAGAGGGTGTTTAGTGCGGCTGGGGGAATCATCACAGATAAGCGTACCCGCCTGTCAACCGACAGTGCCGACAGGCTTACACTCATCAAGATGAACAAAGCCTGGATTTCCCCAGACTTCTCTTCTCCACCAGCGGACAGCAGCGATACGTAAGCAATACGTAGGCTGTACCCGCGGATGGAAGCATTGTTCTCTATCACCATCAAAAACGGGGACCTTTTTGCTTCATCAATCTGTGTATTCTATTCATCCTCCTGCTCCTGCTCCTCCTCCTGAAACCTCACATAATCACGCCGAACGGGCAATTTTTCTTAGGGCCACAAGGCTCAGTCATATAATTTTTGTAAACAATTTTTATACGTTTCAATGCTTATTAAAGCATTGAAACTTTCACCTCAACCAATTTTTATTTTAACTGGGCTGCCTCCAGGCCTAGTTACCAATTAAGCCACATTAACCAAAGCTATTAATGGGTTTCACCTGCCCTCTTGGTTGGGCATGGGCAATTTTTCTGAGGTACATTAGTACTGTTGGTACACCAATTTTTTGGGGCCCTCGCCTACAGTGAAATCCAATAAATTTTTTGCCCACCTGCATTAAAGCTGACGTTACATCAGCTGTGATGGGCAATGCAATGGTAAATATTTATGTACCGCCGGTGGCTTCCTGGCACCCACCCATGCTGTGGGTCCACAGGGAGTTGTAACTGCATGTGTCCACTTCTAAAGAACCCCAGTCTGACTGGGGCATGCAGTGTGGGCCGAAGCCCACCTGCATTTAATCGGACGTTACCTCAGCTGTGCTGGGCACTGCAATGGGATACATTTATGTACAGCCGGTGGGTTCCAGGGAGCAACCCATGCTGCGGGTGCACACGGAATTCCCATTGCAGAGTTGTACCTGCCTGTGACTATTTATAAAAAACCGCGGTCTGACTGGGGCATGCAGACACCTTGACAGAATGAATAGTGTGTGGCACATAGGTTCCCCATTGCTATGCCCACGTGTGCAGCGCCTGATGGCGGTGGCACAGGATTATATTTCTCATTGCTTCTGTACAGCATTGTGGGCTATCGCCCCACCCCTTTTAAAGAGGGTCGCTGCCTAGCCGTGCCAACCCTCTGCAGTGTGCGCCTGCGGTTCCTCCCCATGGCAGGCGCACTTATAAATAGACATGAGGGTGGTGTGGCATGAGTGCAGCTGAAGGCTGCGCAGGGACACTTTGGTGTGCGCTGTGGACACTGGGTCGTGCGGGGGGTTGGGCAGCATGTAACCCAGGAGAAGTGGCAGCGGAGTGTCATGCAGGCAGTGATTGTGCTTTGTTGGAGGTAGTGTGGTGCTTAGCTAAGGTATGCATTGCTAATGAGGGCTTTTCAGAAGTAAAAGTTGTTGGGAGGGGGGGGCCACTCTTGCCGCTATTGTGGCTTAATAGTGGGACCTGGGAACTTGAGATGCAGCCCAACATGTAGCCCCTCGCCTGCCCTATCCGTTGCTGTGTCGTTCCCATCACTTTCTTGAATTGCCCAGATTTTCACAAATGAAAACCTTAGCGAGCATCGGCGATATACAAAAATGCTCGGGTCGCCCATTGACTTCAATGGGGTTCGTTACTCGAAACGAACCCTCGAGCATCGCGATAATTTCGTCCCGAGTAACGAGCACCCGAGCATTTTGGTGCTCGCTCATCTCTAATAGTTATTTGATCGCCCCTAAACCATCTTTTTTCTAGAGTAAATAATCCCACTTTGGATAGCCTCTCTGGGTATTCCAGTCCCGTCATTCTATGAAGTAGTTTAGTTGCCCTTATTTGAACCCCCTCCAGCACTATAACATCTTTCCTGAGCTCTGGTGACCAGAACTGTTTGCAGTATTCCATGTGAGGCCTGACAAGTGCTTTATATAGCGGGAGGATAATGTTCTCGTCCCTCGCCCCAATACCTCTTTTAATACACCCCAAGACTTTATTTGACTTTTGCAGCAGCTGACTGACATTGGTTACTCCAGTTTAGTCTACAATCCATTACTACCCCCAGGTCCTTTTCCATACCACTTTTCCCTAGCAGTACCCCATTTAGTGTGTATTGGTGACATCCGTTCCTCCTTCCTATGTGCATAACCTTACATTTTTCAACATTGAACTTCATTAACCATTTTTCTGCCCAAGCCCCCAGCTTATCTAGGTCCGTTTGTAGCCGTACAATGTCCTCCGTTGCATTGATTATATTGTATAATTTTGTGTCATCTGCAAATATTGATATTTTGCTGTGCAGTCCCTCTATCAGGTCGTTGATAAATTTGTTAAACAGAATGGGGCCTAATACTGAACCCTGTGGCACCCTGCTAGCGACGGTGGCCCAATCAGAGTGCGAACCATTTATTACCACCCTCTGCTTTCTATCATTGAGCCAATTCTTTACCCACATACACATGTTTTCACCCAATCTGAGCTGTCTCATTTTATATATCAGCCTCTTATGCGGCACGGTGTCAAATACTTTAGAGAAGTCCAGATATACGAGATCAATAGACTCTCCCAGGTCCAGCCTAGAGCTTACTTCATTGTAGAAGCTGATCAGATTGGTCTGACATGATCGACCCATCATGAATCAATGCTGATGAGGAGTTATACCGTTGTTTTCCTGGAGGTATTCTAGGATGGCATCTCTCAGAAACCCCTTGAATATTTTTCCAATTATTGAAGTGAGACTTACTGGCCTGTAGTTACCAGGCTCTGTTTCGGACTCCTTTTCGTATATTGGAACCGCATTGGCAATGCACCAATCCAGTTGTACAACCCCGTTCTCCATAGTGTCTATAAATATAAGAAATGGCAGTCTAGCTATCATTCCCTATCGTTCCCTTAGAACCCTTGGGTGTATTCCCAAGGAGACCCTCATTCTCCTGTTCATTCTGGGCATTCAGTTTTCTTGCTCCCAAAACAGATTACCTAGCACAGATGTGACGTTAGCCTATGTTGGCGAGAAAATGGGGACCCCTTTTCAGCACCCTTGAAAAAATTAGATAAGGTGGAAAGGAGGCTCTTGTGCAGCTTGCACTGTTTTTTTTGCAACTCTTACATTCCACATTGAAGAGCACTAAGAGCATTATTTGTCCAGAATGGGGGGTAGGGGACTCTCATTCTCCTGATAGGTGGAAGTCAGTGGAACCCACATCTATCAGACACATTTTTGATACTTCCCATAAGATAGAGCCTCTAAGTTTTATTGTGACCCAGATTGATGGTTCAATCTGACTATGTGGACCAATAAAGGTTGTGCCCCCTGATCTGTGGTGATGACCACCGGCCAGGAGATCCGAATGTCCACGATTAGGTTTAGGGCTCCTTCACAGCTCTCTAGAGATGAGAGAGCACCAAAATGCTCGGGTGCTCGTTGCTCGAGTCGAACGTTTCGTAATGCTCGAGAGCTCATTTCGAGTAATGAACCCCATTGAAGTCAATGGGTGACTCGAGCATTTTTGTATGGGACTGATGCTCCGCATAGGTGATGACATGTCAAACACCAGAAAACATCAGAAAGTCATGGAAACACCACAGAAATGGATAGGGAATGGCAGGGGCAGCATGCATGGCTACATCTGAGGCTCCCAGGTCCCACTATTAAGCCAAAATGGGGGCAAGAGTCTGGCGTCACCCCCTAACAATTTACTTCGAACAAACCCTCATTAGCAAGGCACACGCACTGGCACACCTTAGCTAAGCACCACACTACCTGCAACCATTGACAATCACTGCCTGCCTCTTCTCCTGGGTTACATGCTGGCATTGCTGTCCCACCCGACTGCACGACCCTGCGTCCACAGCGCACACAAAATTTTCCCTGCTCAGCATTTAGCTGCCCTCATGCTACATGCTCGCTTCATAGCTACACCACTCCCATGCCTATTTATAAGTGCGTACTGGATGAGGAGGAACCGGAAGCACACACTGCCGAGGGTTGGCAGGGCCAGGCAGCGACCCTCTTTGAAAGTGTGGGCGATAGCCCACAATGCTGTTGAGAATGGATGATAAATTAACATACGATCATCATTCCAATCCCGTGCCAGCACTTCTGCACATCTCCACAATGCAGCAATACTCTGAGTGGGAAGCACGTGAGCGGGCACAGGGTCAGGCTTGGTCCCAGTCTCCACCTTGTGTAACCCAAGGTGCCACAAGTTACATAGCAATTGGAAATACATGTGTCCCCACACAATTCATTCCGTGTATGTGTCAGATAGCTCAACAATGCAATGGGAAGACTTTGAGTTCCTTGGGCTCGCCTATGCTGTCCATGCACAAAAATGGTATTAACAGAAAAAAAACAGAGAGCCTAAACATGGCAGAGTTTCACCCCGCCGAGGACCTGGGCCCACATTTCTACCCTTGTCAGTCAGTGTATTTGTGCCAGACAGGTAAAACACCGCAATGGGAAATCTTTGTGCACCCATAGCATAGGCGAGCCCAAGGAACTTAAAGATGGTATTACACATGAGGAAATCAGTGCCCAAACATGGCAGAGTTTCACCCCGCCAAGGACCTCGGCCCACATTTCTACCCTAGTCAGTCAGTGTATTCGTGCCAGACAGGTAAAACACCGCAATGGGAAATCTTTGTGCACCCATAGCATAGGCGAGCCCAAGGAACTTAAAGATGGTATTACACATGAGGAAATCAGTGCCCAAACATGGCAGAGTTTCACCCCGCCAAGGACCTCGGCCCACATTTCTACCCTAGTCAGTCAGTGTATTCGTGCCAGACAGGTAAAACACCGCAATGGGAAATCTTTGTGCACCCATAGCATAGGCGAGCCCAAGGAACTTAAAGATGGTATTACACATGAGGAAATCAGTGCCCAAACATGGCAGAGTTTCACCCTGCCAAGGACTTCGGTGCACATTTCTACCCTAGTCAGTCAATGTATTTGTGCCAGACAGGTAGAACACCGCAATGGGAAGTCTTTGTGCACCCACAGCATAGGTGAGCCCCTGGAACCCAAGGAAAGTAGTGCACATAAAGAAATCAGAGCGCCCAAACATGGTAGTTTGACCCTGCCAAGGACCTTGGCCTCGGCTCACACCCTCATTAATTGTGGGCATAAAGCAGACTCCAATTCTAGTGCAGCTGTGAACATCTCATTAATGCAGTAACGCTCCTTTTGTTTGGCCCAAACCACTGTCTCAGATAACTGGTAACACGAGAGAAAATACATGTTGCCCAGTGCTGATCCCCAGACCCCAAACAGGAGGAAGAGGTGGCATAATAAGGCCGAGAAACCATGACAGAGGTAGAATCTGCAATATTCTGTGTGGGAAGTACGGGAGCTGGCCCTGGGTCAGGCTCTGTCCCAGCCTCCACCTTGTGTGACCCAAAGTGCGGTGAGTTATATAGCTATGGGAAATCCATAGGTCCCCACACACTTCATTCTGTGTAGGTGTCAGATAGCTCAACACTACAATGGGAAGTCTTTGAGTTCCTTGGGCTCGCCTATGCTGTGGGTGCACAAAGATGGTATTACACAGGAAGAAATCAAAGTGCCCAAACATGGCAGAGTTTCACCCTGCCAAGGAACTCGGCCATGGCCAACATTTCCGCTCAGGTCAGTCAGATAGGTAAAACACTGCGATGGGAAGTCTTTGTGCACCCACAGCATAGGCAGACCCCAGTAACATTTCTGTAGCAAGAGTATAGGCGGACCCCAGTATCATTTCTGCAGCAAAAGTAAAGGCGGACCCCAGTAACATTTCTGCAGCAAAAGTATAGGCAGACCCCAGTAACATTTCTGTAGCAAGAGTATAGGCGGATCCCAGTAACATTTCTGTAGCAAAAGTATAGGCGAACCCATCAAACCATTCAGTAGAAAACGTATAGGAAGACCCCAGTAACATTTCTGTAGCAAGAGTATGGGCAGACCCCAGTAACATTTCTGTATCAAGAGTACAGGCAGACCCCTCAAACCATTCAATAGAAAAGGTGTAGGCGGACCCCAGTAACATTTCTGTAGTAAAAGTATAGGCAGACCCCTGTAACATTTCGTTAGCAAGAGTAAGGCGGACCCCAGAAATATTTCTGTAGCAAAAGTATAGGCGGACCCCTGTAACTTTTCTGTAGCAAGAGTATAGGCGGACCCTAGTAACATTTCTGTAGCAAAAGTATAGGCAGACCCCAGTAACATGTCTGTAGCAAGAGTATAGGCGGACCTTTCAAATCATTCAGTAGAAACTGCAAAGGCGGACCCCAGTAACATTTCTATAGCAAGAGTATAGGCGGACCCAAGTACGATTTCTGTAGCAAAAGTATAGGCGAGGCCCTGTAACATTTCCATAGCAAGAGCATAGGCTAACCCCTCAAACAATTTAGTAGAAAAGCTATAGGCAGACCCCAGTAACATTTCTGTAGCAATAGTATAGGCGGACCCCAGTAACATTTCTGTAGCAAAAGTATAGGTGAACCCCTCAAACCATTCAGTAGAAACTTCATAGGTGGACCCCAGTAACATGTCTGTAACAAAAGTATAGGCAGACCCCTGTAACATTTCAGTAGGAAGAGTATAGGCAGACCCCTGTAACATTTCTGTAGCAAGAGTATAGGCGGACCCCAGTGATATTTCTGTAGCAAAAGTATAGGCGAACCCCTCAAACCATTCAGTAGAAAACGTATAGGCAGACCCCAGTAACATTACTGTTGCAAGAGTATAGGCGGACCCAAATAACATTTCTGCAGCAAGAGTACAGGCGGACCCCAGTAACATTTCTGTAGCAAAAGTAGAGGTGAACCCCTCAAACCATTCAGTAGAAACGGCATAGGTGGACCCCAGTAACATGTCTGTAGCAAAAGTATAGGCAGACCCCTGTAACATTTCTGTAGCAAGAGTATAGGCGGACCCCAGTAACATTTCTATAGCAAGAGTATAGGCGGACCCCAGTAACATTTCTGTAGTAAAAGTATAGGCAGACCCCTGTAACATTTCTGTAGCAAGAGTATTGGCGGACCCCAGTGATATTTCTGTAGCAAAAGTATTGGCGGACCCCAGTAACATTTCCGTAGCAACAGTATAGGTGAACCCCTCAAACTATTCAGTACAAAAGGTATAGGCGGACCCCAGTAACATTTCTATAGCAAGAGTATAGGCAGACCCCAGTAACATTTCTGTAGCAAAAGTATAGGCGGACCCCAGTAACATTTCTGTAGCAAAAGTATAGGTGAACCCCTCACACTATTCAGTAGAAACTGCATAGGTGGACCGCAGTAACATTTCTAGAGCAAAAGTATAGGCAGACCCCTGTAACATTTCTAGAGCAAAAGTATAGGCAGACCCCTGTAACATTTCTGTAGCAAAAGTATAGGCGGACCCCAGTAACATTCCTGTAGCAAGAGTATAGGCAGACCCCTGTAACATTCCTGTAGCAAAAGTATAGGCGGACCCCAGTAACATTTCTGTAGCAAAAGTATAGGCAGACCCCGGTAACATTTCTGTAGCAAAAGTATAGGCAGACCCCTGTAACATTTCTGTAGCAAGAGTGTAGGCGAACCCCCTGAAATATTGGTGTACCAAGAGTATAGGTGAACACCTGAAAAAATTTGGTTACCAAGAGTGTAGGTGAAGGCTGGAAAAATTAGTTAGATAACAGTATAGGCGAGGGCCAGAAAAACTGATTTACCAAGAGTACAAGTACACCCCTTAATAATTGCTCAACCGCGAGGACAGGTGAAACTCATAAACATTTTTTAAAGATACAGCTCGCTGTTGCTTAATTTGTAACAGAGCCTGGAGGCAGCCATGTGAAAAAAAATTGGTTTCTGTTAAAGTATCAATACTTTTGAAACTTTGAAAAAATTGTAAAAAACTTTTAAACAGAGCCTTTAAGGCCGCAGAAAAATTGGCAGTTCAGCGTGATAACATGCTGTTTTAGGAGGAGGAGTAATAATATCCGAATGTGATTTACAAAGCTAATTCCCCCTTTTTTGTGGTGATAGAGGATGCATTTTTCTCCTGTTGCCCCGAAAATAATTATTAGGTTCCGCTTCTTTCTACCGATGGAGAAAAGAAGTCTGGGGAAATCCAGCCTTTGTTCATCTTTAGGAGTGTAAGCATGTCGGCACTGGCAATTGACAGGCGGGTACGCTTATCTGTGATGATACCCCCAGCTGCACTAAACACCCTCTCAGACAAGACGCTAGCAGCATGGTGGGCAAGCACCTCCAGGGCGATACAGTGCAAGTTCGTGCCATGAGTCCAACTTTGACACCCAATAGTTGTATGAAGCAGAGGCATCACAGAAAACGCCTGAATGCGTCTAACGTGATGGTCACAGGAAAGGCAGCCTAACATAAAGTCAGCCATGTTTGCCAGGGTACCAGTATGCAACACATCACTGTCCTCAATAGGAAGATGACTTTCAGGTTCCTCCTCCTCCTCTTCCTCTATAGCCCATACACGCTGAACAGATGAGAGGTAAGCAGCATGGGTACCCTCTGCAGTGTGGCCTCCTCCTCCCCCTCACCCTACTCCTCCTCCTCCTCCATAATGCACTGAGATATAGACATGAGGGTGGCCTGGCTATCAAGCGACATACTGTCATCCACCGTCTCCTGTTCCAACCGCAAAGTGTCGGCCTTTATGCTTTGCAGCGAACTTCTCAGCAGGCAAAGCAGCGGGACGGTAACGCTAATGATTGCCGCATCACCGCTCACCATCTGGGTAGACTCCTCAAAGTTTCCGAGGACCTGGCAGATATCTGCCATCCATGCCCACTACTCAGTAAAGAATTGCGGAGGCTGCCTACCACTCCACCGCCCATGTTGCAGCTGGTATTCCACTATTGCTCTACGCTGCTCGTACAGCCTGGCCAACATATGCAGCGCAGAATTCCAGCATGTGGGCACGTCGCACAGCAGTCGGTGCTCTGGCAGCTGAAACTGGAGTTGCAGGGTCCTCAGGGTGGCAGCGTCCGTGGTGGACTTGCGGAAATGTGTGCAAACGCGGTGCACCTTGCCGAGCAGGTCAGACAAGACGGGGTAGTTTTTCAGAAACCGCTGAACCACCAGATTGAAGACGTGGGCCAGGCATGGCATGTGTGTGAGGCTGCCGAGCTGCAGAGCCGCCACCAGGTTACGGCAGTTGTCACACACGACCATGAGCGGTTGGATGCTCAGTGCCAAAAGCCATAGTTCGGTCTGTCTCTGTCAGACCCTGCAACAGCCTGGGGGCCGTGTGCCTCTTGTCACCTAAGCTGATTAGTATTAGCACGGATTGCTGACGCTTTCCTACTGCTGTGGTGTCGCGCCGTGCGCTACCGACAGCTGGCGATGTGCTCACACTTCTTAATTGAAAGGTAGAGGTGGTGGAGGAGGAGGAGGGGGAGGGTTTGGAGGAAGTGGCATAAAACACTGCAGATACCAGCACCGAGGTAGGACCCGCTATTCGTAGTGTGGGTAGGACGTGAGCGGTCCCAGGCTCTGACTCTGTCCCAGCCTCCACCAAGTTCACCCAATGTGCCATCAGGGAAATATAGTGGCCCTGCCCGCCAGTACTTGTCCACGTGTCCGTGGTTAAGTGGACCATCCCAGTAAACGCGTTGGTGAGGGCACGATTTATGTTGCGGGAGACTGCTGGTGTAGGGCTGGGACGACACACCAGGACAAATAGTGGCGACTGGGGACCGAGTAGCATGGGACAGCCGCCGCCATCATGTTTTTTAAAGCCTCCGTTTCCATAAGCCTGTACGGCAGCATCTCCAGGCTGATTAATTTGGCAATGTGCACATTTAAAGCTTGTGCGTGCGAGTGGGTGGCGGGGTATTTGCGCTTTCGCTCCAACGCTTGTGTTAACGACAGCTGAACGCTGTACTGAGAGACATTGCTGGATGGAGGACGGTGGAGGGGAGGGTGTGGGTGCAGGCTGGGAGGTGCTCATGCCTTTGTCCTGGGAGGGGGATTGGATCTGTGTGGCAGGTTGGGGCACAGGGGAAAAGGCAGTGGTGTGAGCCGGAGGCGGTGAACGGCCTTCGTCCCAGCTTGTGGGGTGCTTGGACATCATATGCCTGTGCATGCTGGTGGTGGTGAGGCTGGTAGTAGTGGCTCCCCGGCTGATCTTGGTGCGACACAGGTTGCACACTACTGTTCGTCGGTCGTCCGCTCTCTCACTAAAAAACATCCACACCTTTGAACAGCTAGCCCTCTGCACAGAGGCTTGCCGTGAGGGTGTGCTTTGGGAAACAGTTGGGGGATTCTTCGCTCTGGCCCTGCCTCTTCCACTGGCCACTCAACTTCCTCTTCCAACCTGTCCTGCTGCTGCACTTGCCTCCCCCTCTGAAGCCCTGTCCTCAGTAGGCTTAGCAAACCAGGTGGGGTCAGTCCCTTTATCGTCCAGCTGCTCTTCCTCCGAATTCTCTGTGAGCTCCTCCCTCGGACTTACTGCCTTTACTACTACCTCACTGACAAACAACTGTGTCTCATCATCCTCATCCACAAAAATCTCTTGGACAGTTGCCGGAAGTCCCCAGCCTCATCACCCAGACTCCAGGAACTTTTCAAAGGTTGGGCATCAGTCATGACAAACTCCTCAGGTGAGAGAGGAACAGTTTTTTCCCACTCATGGCAGGGACCCGAGAACAGTTCCTGGGAGTCTGCCTGCTCAGAATATGTCATTTTCATGGAATGAGGAGGCTGGGAGGAAGGAGGAGCAGCAGCCAGAGGATTCAAAGTTGCAGTCTGTAGGCCGGGAGTAGTGGACTGTGTAGAAGACTGGATGGTCGATACATTGCTGGACGCGTTTTCTGCCCTCCACGACAGGACCTGCTCACACTGCTCTGTTTGTAATAAAGTTCTACCACGCGTAAATTGTGATATGAAGCTGGGGAGCCCAGAAACTTGCCTCTCTACTAATCCCGCAGCAGCAGGCTGTGATTCACAACGCCCAGGAACTTGGCCTGTGCCCACACCCTCACTTGGATGTCCACGTCCACGTCCTCGACCCTTACCCCTACTCCTCATCATGGCGGATTAAGAATAGAGCAGGGCCCAAATAAATTACCCCGCTGTACAGCGCTGACAACTGTGGCTTAATTCACCACACAGAGACTTGTAGATAGTGGAGGCTCTATGCTGTGACTGGAAAAAAGTAACCCACTGTCTTGCGCTGATACCTAGGGGTAATTTACTGCTCGGAGAGACTTGTAGATAAGAGAGGCTGTATGGAGTGGGAGAAGACTCTAAAGCCAGTGGATAGTGCTGGTAACTGCGGCTATCTCAACCCCACCAAGGAAAGGGTATTGTGAGAAGCTCTGCACAGCGGCAGAGCTGAAATACTCTGCAGTGGCCCCGGTAATATTAGAGTACTGTTTAGCGGTGAGACCTCTGTCTAATGCACTGCAGACACAGAACGGTATAACTGAAGTAGTTTGCAGTAGGCTAGGAAATGTTAGTGTGTAATTTTCCGGTGAGAGCTGGTTGTACGGCACTGCAGCCTGAGAACACTATTACTGAAAGGCTGGGAACAGGCCTAGATGCGTAATACAAAAATTGATGCACTACCGCTCCCAGCCAGCCACAAGTATAATGCACATGGTGAGATGTAGCCCTAAAAGGAGCTTTTGGGTTTCTTGTACGGAGGATCAGGACAGTATAGTGTATAACTTTCCCTATATAAGTAGCTGTGTCCCTACACTCTGTGTTACGCACTGCAGACACAGAACAGTAAACCTGAAATGGCCTGCACAGCCCGAGATGCTTAAAAAAAAAATTGGTGCACTACTGCTGCTAGCCAGCCACAACAATATTGCACACTATGAAGAGTAGCCCTAAGAAGGACCATTGGGGTTCTTGAAGACAGGATCCTACGCTAACACTATCCCTGTATCAGCAGCAGCACTTTCCCTAACCTCTGCCAGCATGCGTCTGAGGAGAGCCGCGGGCGGGACCAGTTTAAGTACTCAGCGGTCACCTGATCCGCCCAGCCACTCACTACTGTGGGGGGTGGGAGGGCTGGCACGTCACAGCAGGAAGTGGTAATGCCTTCCCCGCATGTCTATTGGCTAGAAAATGGCGCTAAACATGCGAGGAAGGAAATGCAATTTACTCGAGTACCGCATGGTGTTCGTCTCGAGTAACGAGTATCTCGAGTATCCTAATACTCGAATGAGCATCAAGTTTGGACGAGTGTGCTCGCTCATAATTTTTACACACTAGGCATTTTTATGCTGTTTTGCTGCTATACAGCGGTTTTATTTTGCATAATTTTCTACTGACATTTCTTTTCTGGACCAACAAGAAAGGGGTTGAAACAGGCTGAACTAGATGGACATGGTCTTCATTCAGCATAACCTGCTATGTTACTATTCCATCTGGGCCCCACATTTTATCGATTTTAATCCTCTTTAACCGCCTCTACACTTCCACCTTTGTTAGGTATGCAATTTTTTAGCGGTGGGGTTCATTTCATTCCCCTGCATCTCATGTGACATTTCTCTTTCATTTATGAATACACTTCAAAAGAAACAATTTAATAGATTTGCCTTCCCTGCATCGTCTTCTATGGTTTCTCCTGCATTATTTGTTAGAGGTCCACAGCTTTCAGTGCAAATTCTTTTACTGTTTATATATAGTTGAAGAATAATTTAGGATTATTTTTGCTCTCTTAGGGCGCCCACCCACTGGCGTTTTCGCCGCGTTTACCGCGATTTTTCCGCGCGTTTTTCGCAGCGTTTTCGCGGCGTTTTCGCAGCTTTTCCATTAATTTCCATTGACTTTCGTGGGTGCATTAGGAGAAAAATAAGGACACATATGCAACTGACAGTTCCTATGTTAAAAACGCAAACGCAACGCAAAAAAAACGCCAGTGGACAGGAACACATGTTATCTCTATGCCTGTGCAGGAAAAACGCAAAACGCAAAACGCAGGTAAAAAAACGCCAGTGGGTGGGCGCCCTTAGGCAATCAGTCTTTGTGCCTCTTCCTTTGCAATTTTGATCTTTTCTTTACATAATTTGCTTTTTTCCCTGCATGATTTTAATGCTTCTTCGCTATCTTCTTGTTTTAGCAGTTTGAATGCTTTCTTTGTTTTGTTTATTGGATGTTTTTAAACTTTTCCCATTTGTCGTCTGTACTGTTATTTATGAGGATGTTGTCCCAATTAATGTTACCGATAGTTCTGAGCTGATCAAATTTTGCTTTACTAAAGTTTAGTTTTCTTGTCACTCTCTGATAAGGTTTCTTATTGAATGACAGCTGGAAATTAATTGTATTGTGGTCACTATTACCCAAGTGTCCCTGCACCTGCACCCCCAAGATTCTGTCTGGTTTGTTAGTTAATAATAAATCCAGAGTGGCCCTCCCTCTAGTTGGCCCCCGTACAAGTTGGGTAAGGTAGTTAATCTTTAATTGTTCAGATGTAGTCTTCCCATATTATATCCGGATAATTAACCCCCTAGTGACGGAGCTTTTTTCCATTTTTGTTTTTTCCTACTCCCTTTTAAAAAATCGTAGTTCCTTTATTTATCCATCGACGTCGCTGTATGAGGGCTTGTTTTTTGCGGGATGAGTTGTATTTTTCAATGGCACTATTTATTGTACCATATAATTTAATGAAAAACTTTTAAAAAATTCTAAGCGGAGAGAAATGGAAAAAAAAAAAGGACATTCCACCATCTTTTGGTGCGTCCTGTTTCTACGTCGCACAAACTGCAACAAAAACAACCTGATATTTTTATTCTATGGGTCAGTACAATTACTACGATACCAAACTTATATGGTATTTTTTTTGCTGTAGTACTTGCATTTTTTTTTTAAAGATATATAATTTTTTTCAATTATTTTCTGCGGTCATGTTGTGCGCGTAATAACTTTTTTATTTTTTGTCGACATAGTTGAGCAAGGGCTCATTTTTTGCGGGATGTTTTGTAGTTTCAAATAGTATGAATTTGGAATACATACGACTTTTTGGTTGCTTTTTATTGCGTTTTTTCTGGGAGACAGGGTAACTAAAAAAATGTATTTCTGCTGTTCTTTATTTTTTTTTCGGACGACGTTCATCGTGCAGGAAAAATAATGCACTACTTTGATAGATCGAACTTCTACGGACGCGGCGATACCAAAACCATATTTTTATTTTTTGATTTAGATTTTTTAATAATAGATATGGCAAAAGGGGGGTGATTTCAACTTTTATAACTTTTTTTTTTTACCATAAAAAAAAACTTTATTGATTTTTTTTTTTATTTACTTTGAAGTCCCCCTGGGGGACTTTACCTTGCGATGCTTTGATCGCTCCTGCAGTATGACGTAATGCTATAGCATTACGTCATACTGCTATTTCACAGGCAGCTTATGAAGCAACCCCACGGGGATGGCTTGATAGGCAGTCTGTTAAGGCAGCCCTGGGGCCTTTCATTAGGCTCCCGGCTGCCATGACACCTGCATGGCTCCCCCGATCTTACAGTGGGGGGGGCCGTGCGGGACTCCCGAACAGCGTTCGGGGCATTTAAAGGGTTAATAGCCACGATCAGCTGAACAGCCGAGCGCAGCTATTGCCCGCGGGTGTCAGCTGTAATAAACAGCTGACGCCCGCGTTGTATGGAGGGAGATAGCGGCGCTATCTCCCTCCATACACGTCCTGCGACAACAGGACGTAGAAAGACGATAGTGACATCGCTAAGGGGTTAAAGTCCCCCATAATAATTACTTCATTGCAGTTTGACACCTCTACTATTTGCCTTAATAATAAGATTTAGGTTTCTTCTGTTGCTTTTGGTGGCCTATAGAAAACCCCTATCAGTATTTTGTTATTTTTTTCTCCCTGTATTTCTACCCACAGAGATTCCACGTGTTCATCTCCTGCACCTATGTCTTCTCATGGCCACGGCATTAAGTAGGATTTAACATACAGACACACCCCTCCTCCTTTCTGTTCCCCATGGTCTTTTCTGAAGAGATTGTAACCCTGTAAATTCACTGTCCAATTGCACTTATAATCAAGCCATGTTTCCGTTATTCCAACTATATCGTAGTTTTCATCAGTCATTCTTGCTTCAAGCTCACCCCCTTTACCGATCAGACTTGCCATACAATTTATACGGTTGTTGTTCTTTATATTCATTTTGCTACTAATGGTACTATTGTCAGGGTAATCTTGCATACAGCACCAATCAAGCCCACCCCAATGCCCCGTCACGTCATTAGAAGTGTGTATCTGTTTTATTGGTTCAAATCCACCGCATAACCATATATGTGATGTCCGCAGTTCCACCTGAGACAGAGTTAGTTAAACAGTCATTATCTAGATAAGGCACTTCTGGTTTCTAATTTCTGTGCAAAGAATCATGTAGTCAATTCTGGGAAAGCAGCCAAGCATGCGGTCTGTGTATCCAGTCCTTCTTTATCTTTTCTCAGGGACACATCTCTCTACCTTGCAAAGCTTTGGCATAATATCTAGTGAGACCTCATTAAGGTCCATATTAAGTTTTTGCATTATAGCATTGCATAGAATTAGCATACGTATAAAAAAAGAAAGACATATATATATGTATGTGTATATATATATATATATATATATATATATATATATAAATTATATATATATATATATATATATATATATATATATAAGTATATATATATATATTCCACCTACATACACATATATTTCCCTCTCAAACCTCCCTAAAAACTTAATATGGAGATCAAGCACCAGACCTCACACTCTCCCTAGGTCGCTCCTCCTTTACGTTTGGGCTTCCCCACTGCCCGCAAGGCCCTACTCTTAGGAGGGGAGCTCCCTACCTCATCCCAGAAGGAGGCCATGGATTTTCTGGGCTCGTCTTCCTGGAATCCATACCCTCTATCTGTACAAGTTGACACCCCAGAGAGTGCCCCCTTGCTGGAACCTATGGTCTTCTACACTATCCCTGGGCAAATGGGAAATCCACTGACAATCCATCTAGGAGACTGGGGCAGGCACAGTCCTAGTCCATCTCTCCATTTCTTTGGTAACGTACGGTAGTTGGCATTATCAGGACTGGCTATTCATCTCTTTCAAACTAAGGAAATGTTGGTGTCATATTGTCCAGTCTCTTACTCTTTTTGATCAAGGGGATAATACACGTACAGGAAAGCAGCAGAACTAACAAAACGATGCCCAGGATTATACCCACTTGAAACAGGACTTTCTGCCATCCCTTCAGCCATGAAAAGTATTGGTCCCCGGGATCTGTGATTCCTGAATTCCTTTTAAGGTGTTCTGACAGACTGGTTAGTTTTTTTATAGCGACAGTCACTTTACCTTAAGGTCCAGTGTTATTGGGAATGTAGGTGCAACAAGTTTCACCAATCATCGTAAATACGCCACCTTTTTCTACTAAAATCATATCCAGGGCCATTCTATTTTGGAACGTCATGGATGCGGTGGGCCCCAGTTGTTTAGCTAACCCTTGCAAAGCATCCCTGGTGTAATTTACAAATCTTTACAAATCTACATTCTCGTTAACAGTGAAAATAGTAAATAAGGACTCAAAGCCTGCCTTAACCTGATCTCTGGCCTTGAATTCATCCAGTACTCCCCAAGGCACTCCTATTGCATCTATCTATCTACCTATCTATCTATATATATATATACTAGCTGATATACCCGTCTTCGCCCGAGTTAATGTGGTACTGGTGTTTATCTGGTGTTCAAACGGAAAATCTTATGAAGTCGTGGTTACTTTAGAGAAACCGAGGAAAAAAATATGTTCACCATTTTGCATGGTTCTTTCAGTTACCCAGGAAACACCACGTGGAGGTAACCGTGCAACGTTTCCTTTATATAAAATGACATCAGGAAGTGAGAGAATTAGATTATGTACATAAAATGTGGACGCTAATTCTTTTGTGCTTAAAATTGAATAATCAAGTTGGGACCCATCAACTTTTCCTATTTATGACATAATCAATGCCTGTGCCAAATTTCAAATATCTATGACATAGGGAAGTGAGAGAATTAGTTACGTACGTAAAATTTTGATGCTAATTCTTTTGCGCTTAGAATTGAATAATCAAGTTGGGACCCATTAACTTTTCCTATTTATGACATAATCAATCTCTTACCAAATTTCAAGTTTCTATGCCACCGGGAAGTGAGAGAATAAAATAACGTGCATAAAATTTGGACGCTGGTTCTTTTGCGCTTACGATTGAATAATCGAATTAGGACACATTAGCTTTTTCTATTTATGACATAATCAATGCTCGTGCCAAATTTAAAGTTTCTATGACATTGGGAAGTGAGAGAATTAGATTACGTATGTAAATCTTCAATGCTAAATCTTTTTCACTAGAATTGAATAATCGAGTTGGGACCCATTAACTTTTTCTATTAATGAAATAATCAATGCTCATGCCAAATTTCAAATTTCTATGACATCGGGAAGTGAGAGAATTAGATTCTAATTAGACGCTAATTCTTTCGCACTTACAATTGAATAATCGAGTTGGGACCAGGTAACCTTTCCTATTTATGACACATTCAATGCTTGTGCCAAATTTCAAGTTTCTATGACATTGGGAAGTGAGAGAATTAGATGCTGTACGTAAAATTTGGACGCTAATTATTTTGCGCTTAGAATTGAATAATCGAGCTGGGACCCATTAGCTTTTCCTATTCATGACATAATCAATGCTTGTGCCAAATCGCAAGTTTCTATAACATCGAGATATGAGAAAATTAGATTACGTACGTAAAATTGGACGCTAATTCTTTTGCGCTTAGAATTGAATAATCGAGCTGGCACCCATTAACTTTTCTTACTTATGACACAATCAATGCTCATGCCAAATTTCAAGTTTCTACGACACCGGGAAGTAAGAGAATTAGATTCCGTACGTAAAATTTGGACGCTAATTCTTTCGCGCTTAGAATTGAACAATTGAGTTAAGACTAGAGATGAGCGAGCATACTCGGAAAAGCACTACTCGCTCGAGTAATTTGCTTTATCCGAGTATCGCTGTGCTCGTCCCTGAAGATTCGGGTGCCGGCACGGAGCGGGGAGCTGCAGGGGAGAGCGGGGAGGAACGGAGGGGAGATCTTTCTCTCCCTCTCTCCCGCCCGCTCTCCCCTGCTCCCCGCTGTGACTCACCTGTCAGCCGCAGCGGCACCCGAATCTTCAGGGACGAGCACAGCGATACTCGGATAAAGCAAATTACTCGAGCGAGTAGTGCTTTTCCGAGTACGCTCGCTCATCTCTAGTTAAGACCCATTAGCTTTTCCTATTTATGACACAATCAATGCACGTGCCAAATTTCATGTTTCTACGTCATCGTGAAGTGAGAGAATTAGACTACGTACAAAAATTTGGAAGCTAATTTTTTTTGCGCTGAATTGAATAATCGAGTTGGGACCCCTTTACTTTTCCTATATATGACATAATCAATGCCGTGCCAACTTTCAAGTTTCTATGCCACCGGGAAGTGAGAGCATTAGAATCCGTATATAAAATTTGGACGCTAATTCTTTTGCGCTAGAATTAAATAATCGAGTTGGGACCCATTAGCTTGTTTGATTTTTGACATAGTCAATGCTCATGCCATATTTCAAATTTCTTTGACATCGGGAAGTTAGAGAATTAGATTACATACTTAAAATTTGGATGCTAATTCTTTTGCGCTTAGAATTGAATAATCGAGTTGGGACCCATTAGCTTTTCCTATTTATGACATAACCAATGCCCGTGCCAAATTTCAAGCTTCTGTACCACCGGGAAGTGAGAGCATTAGATTCCGTACTTGAAATTTGGACGCTAATTCTTTAGCGCTAAAATCAAGTTGGGACCGATTAACTTTTCCTATTTATGACATATTCAATGCTCATGCCAAATTTCAAGTTTCTATGACATCGGGATATGAGAGAATTCGATTCTGTACGTAAAATTTAGACGCTAATTCTTTTGCGCTTAGAATTGAAAAATCAAGTTGGGACCCATTAACTTTTCCTATTTATGACATAATCAATGCTCGTGGCAAAAATCAAGTTTCTATTACACCAAGAAGTGAGAGAATTAGATTTTGTGCGTAAAATGTGGACGCTAATTCTTTTGCGCATAAAATTGAAAAATCGAGTTGGGATCCATTAACTTTTCCTATTTATGACATAATCAATGCTCGTGCAAAATTTCAAATTTCTATGACATTGGGAAGTTGGAGAATTAGATTATGTACGTAAAAATTTGGACGCTAATTCTTTGGCGCTTAAAATTGAATTATCGAGTTGGGACCCAAAAGATTTTCCTTTTTATGATATAATCAATGCTCGTGCCAAATTTCAAGTTTTTATAACATTGGGAAGTGAGAGAATTAGATTACGTACGTAAAATTTGGACGCTAATTTTTTTGCGTATACAATTGAATAATCAAGTTGGGACCCATTAACTTTTCCTATGTATTACATAATAATCAATGCTCATGCCAGATTTTAAGTGAGAGAATTAGATTACGTATGTAAAATTTGGACACTAATTCTTTTGCGCATAGAATTGAATAATTGAGTTAGGACCCATTAGCTTTTACTATGTATGACACAATCAATCCCCGTGCCAAATTTCAAGTTTCTATTACACCAAGAAGTGAGAGAATTAGATTTCGTACGTAAAATGTGGACGTTAATTCTTTTGTGCTTAGAATTAAACAATTGAGTTGGGACCCATTAGCTTTTCCTCTTTATGACATAATCAATTCCGGTTCCAAATTTCACGTTTCTATGACAACGGAAAGTGAGAGAATTACATTCCGTACGTAAAATTTGGACGCTAATTCTTTTCCGCTTAGAATTGAATAATCGAGTTGGGACCTATTACCTTTTTCTATTTATTGCATAATCAATGCCTGTTCCAAATTTCACGTTTCTATTGGACGGGAAAGTGAGAGAATTACATTCCGTACGTAAAATTTGGACGCTAATTCTTTTGCGCTTAGAATTAAATAATCGAGTTGGGACCCATTAGCTTTTCCTATTTATGACACAATGCTGGTGGCAAATTTCAACTCTCTATTACACCAAGAAGTGAGAGAATTAGATTCCGTACGTAAAATTTGGACGCTAGTTCTTTTGCGCTAGAATTGAATAATCGAGTTGGGACCCAATAACTTTTCCTATTTATGACACAATCAATGCTCGTGTCAAATTTCGAGTTTCTATGATACGAGAAGTGAGAGAATTAGATTCTGTACGTAAAATTTGGACGCTAATTCTTTTGCACTTAGAATTAGACAATCGGGTTGGGACCCCTTAACTTTTCCTATTTATGACATAATCAATGCTCGTGCAAAATTTCAAATTTCTATGACATTGGGAAGTTGGAGAATTAGATTCCGTACGTAAAATTTAGACGCTAATTCTTTTGCGCTTAGAATTGAATTATCGAGTTGGGACCTCTTCACTTTTCCTATTTTGGACATTATCTATGCTCTTACCAAATTTCATGTTTCTACAACATCGGGAAGTTGGGGAATTAGTGGCGAGTCAGTCAGTAAATCAGTGAGTGAGTCAGTGAGGGCTTTCTTCTTTATATATATAGATGTGGATCAAAAGTACCCCCTGGAGCATTAATTTCTCTGTTGGTCAGATCATGACCAGAGATGAGCGAGCACTAGAGATGAGCGAACGTACTCGTCCGAGCTTGATATTCGTGCGAATATTACGGTGTTCGGGATGCTCGTTACTCGTAACGAGTACCACGCGATGTTCGAGTTACTTTCACTTTCATCTCTGAGACGTTAGCGCGCTTTTCTGGCCAATTGAAAGACAGGGAAGGCATTACAACTTCCCCCTGCGACGTTCAAGCCCTATACCACCCCCCTGCAGTGAGTGGCTGGCGAGATCAGGTGTCACCCGAGTATATAAATCGGCCCCTCCCGTGGCTCGCCACAGATGCATTCTAACATAGCTGAGGGAAAGTGCTATCGTGTTGGAGCTGCTATAGGGAGAGCGTTAGGAGTTATTTTAGGCTTCAAGAACCCCAACGGTCCTTCTTAGGGCTACATCTAACCGTGTGCAGTACTGTGGAGGCTGCTTTTTGCAGTGTTGCACATTTTTTTTTTTTTTTTGGTATATCGGCCGTGCAGAGCATTGCGCCCTGCAGTAATATTCCAGGGACAGAAGTGCTTAGGCAGGGAGAGCGTTAGGAGTATTTTAGGCTTCAAGAACCCCAACGGTCCTTCTTAGGGCCACATCTAACCGTGTGCAGTACTGTGGAGGCTGCTTTTTGCAGTGTTGCACATTTTTTTTTTTTGGTATATCGGCCGTGCAGAGCATTGCGCCCTGCAGTAATACTACAGGGACAGAAGTGTGGAGGCAGGGACAGAAGACATATTATTGATTGAATATAGGCAGTGGGCCTTTTCAAAAAAATATTGGGCAAAAAATCTATTTGGCCTGCCTGTGACTGTGCTCAGTGTTCTGGGTCTGTGTGTGCTGGGTGTAGTAGTTCTACAAAATCATACGCAGCCAGCTAAGTGTTACAGCAGGCTTGCGCCAAATTATTTCCTGGCTCTGTCTGGGCTGTGAAATCACTGCTGTATTGCAGTCCACAGTGCAACACTCTGCAGTTCTGTGACATACTCCAGGGACAGAAGTGTGGAGGCAGGGACAGAAGACATATTCATTGAATATAGGCAGTGGGCCTTTGCTAAAAAAATTTGGGCAAAAAATCTATTTGGCCTGCCTGTCACTGTGCTCAGTGTTCTGGGTCTGTGTGTGCTGGGTGTAGTAGTTCTACAAAATCATACACAGCCAGCTAAGTGTTACAGCAGGCTTGCGCCAAATTATTTCCTGGCTCTGTCTGGGCTCTGAAATCACCGCTGTGTTGCAGTCCACAGTGCAACACTCTGCAGTTCTGTGACATAGTCCAGGGACAGAAGTGCGTAGGCAGGGACAGAAGACATATTAATATTATTGATTGAATATAGGCAGTGGGCCTTTGCTAAAAAAATTTGGGCAAAAAATCTATTTGGCCTGCCTGTCACTGTGCTCAGTGTTCTGGGTCTGTGTGTGCTGGGTGTAGTAGTTCTACAAAATCATACACAGCCAGCTAAGTGTTACAGCAGGCTTGCGCCAAATTATTTCCTGGCTCTGTCTGGGCTCTGAAATCACCGCTGTGTTGCAGTTGACAGTGCAACACTCTGCAGTTCTGTGACATAGTCCAGGGACAGAAGTGCGTAGGCAGGGACAGAAGACATATTAATATTATTGATTGAATATAGGCAGTGGGCCTTTGCTAAAAAAATTTGGGCAAAAAATCTATTTGGCCTGCCTGTCACTGTGCTCAGTGTTCTGGGTCTGTGTGTGCTAGGTGTAGTAGTTCTACAAAATCATACGCAGCCAGCTAAGTGTTACAGCAGGCTTGCGCCAAATTATTTCCTGGCGTTCCGTAAATGGTCATGTGTGACAACGGCCGTAACCTGGTGGAGGCTCTGCAGCTCTGCAGCCTCACGCACGTGCCATGCCTGGCCCACGTCTTTAATTTGGTGGTTCAGCGCTTTCTGAAAAGCTACCCACACTTGTCATACCTGCTTGGAAAGATGCGCCAGCTCTGCGCACATTTCCGCAAGTCCCACACGCACGCTGCCACCCTGCGGACACTGCAGACACTGCAACATCGGTTTAATCTGCCAGTGCACCGACTGCTGTGCGACGTGCCCACACAGTGGAACTCTACGCTCCACATGTTGGCCAGGCTCTATGAGCAGCGTAGAGCTATTGCGGAATACCAACTCCAACATTTGCGGCGTAGTGGGAGTCAGCCTCCTCAATTATTTACAGAAGAGTGGGCCTGGTTGGCAGCCATCTGCCAGGTCCTTGGAAACTTTGAGGAGTCTACCCAGATGCTGAGCGGGGATGCTGCAATCATTAGCGTCACCATTCCTCTGCTATGCCTCTTGAGAAGTTCCCTGCAAAGCATAAAGGCAGACGCTTTGGAATCGGAAACGGAGGCGGGGGAAGACAGTATGTCGCTGGATAGTCAGAGCAACCTCATGTCTATATCTCAGCGCGTTGAGGAGGAGGGGGAGGAGCATGAGGAGGAGGGGGAAGAGACAGCTTGGCCCACTGCTGAGGGGACAGATGCTGCTTGCCTGTCATCCTTCCAGCATGTATGGCCAGAGGAGGAGGAGGAGGAGGGGGAGGAGCATGAGGAGGAGGGGGAAGAGACAGCTTGGCCTACTGCTGAGGGTACAGATGCAGCTTGCCTGTCATCCTTTCAGCGTGTATGGCCAGAGGAGGAGGAGGAGGAGGAGGAGGAGGAGGATCCTGAAAGTAATCTTCCGAGTGAGGACAGCCATGTGTTGCGTACAGGTACCCTGGCACACATGGCTGACTTCATGTTAGGATGCCTTTCTCGTGACCCTTGCGTTACACGCATTCTGGCCACTACGGATTACTGGGTGTACACACTGCTCGACCCACGGTATAAGGAGAGCCTTTCCACTCTCATTCCCGAAGAGGAAAGGGGTTCGAGAATGATGCTATACCACAGGGCGCTGGTGGACAAACTGCTGGTAAACTTTCCATCCGACAGCGCTAGTGGCCGAAGTCGCATTTCCGCGGCCCAGGTAGCAGGGGAGGCGCAGAGATCAGGCAGCATGTACAGCGCCGGCAGGGGAACATTATCCAAGGCCTTTGCCAGCTTTATGGCTCCCCAGCAAGACTGTGTCACCGGTCCCCAGTCAAGGCTGAGTTGGCGGGAGCACTGTGAAAGGATGGTGAGGGAGTACGTAGCCGATCGTACGACCATCCTCGGTGACGACTCTGCCCCTTACAACTACTGGGTGTCAAAGCTGGACACGTGGCCTGAACTCGCGCTGTATGCCCTGGAGATGCTTGCTTGTCCTGCGGCTAGCGTCTTGTCAGAGAGCATGTTTAGTGTGGCTGGGGGAATCATCACGGATAAGCGTACCCGCCTGTCAACCGACAGTGCCGACAGGCTTACACTCATCAAGATGAACAAAGCCTGGATTTCCCCAGACTTCTCTTCTCCACCAGCGGACAGCAGCGATACCTAAACAATACGTAGGCTGCACCCGCGGATGGAAGCATCGTTCTCTCTCACCATCCAAAACGGGGACATTTCTGCTTCATTAATCTGTGTATAATATTCATCCTCCTCCTCCTGCTCCTCCTCCTGAAACCTGACGTAATCACGCCGAACGGGCAATTTTTCTTAGGCCCACAAGGCTCACTCATATAATTTTTCTAAACAATTTTTATACGTTTCAATGCTCATTAAAGCGTTGAAACTTTCACCTGAACCAATTTTTATTTTTACTGGGCTGCCTCCAGGCCTATTTACCAATTAGGCCACATTAACCAAAGCGATTAATGGGTTTCACCTGCCCTCTTGGTTGGCCATGGCCAATTTTTCTGAGGTACATTAGTACTGTTGGTACACCAATTTTTGGGGGCCCTCGCCTACAGTGTAATCCAATTAATTTTTAGCCCACCTGCATTACAGCTGACGTTACATCAGCTGTGTTGGGCACTGCAATGGGATATATTTATGTACCGCCGGTGGGTTCCTGGCACCCACCCATGCTGTGGGTCCACAGGGAGTTGTAACTGCATGTGTCCACTTCTAAAGAACCCCGGTCTGACTGGGGCATGCAGTGTGGGCCGAAGCCCACCTGCATTAAACATGACATTATTACCTCAGCTGTGATGGGCAATGCAATGGGATATATTTATGTACAGCCGGTGGGTTCCAGGGAGCCACCCATGCTGTGGGTGCACACGGAATTCCCATTGCGGAGTTGTACCTGCCTGTGACTATTTATAAAAAACCGTGGTCTGACTGGGGCATGCAGACACCTTGACAGAATGAATAGTGTGTGGCACATAGGTTCCCCATTGCTATGCCCACGTGTGCAGCTCCAGATGGAGGTGGCACAGGATTGCATTTCTCATTGCTTCTGTACAGCATTGTGGACTATCGCCCCGCCCCTTTTAAAGAGGGTCGCTGCCTAGCCGTGCCAACCCTCTGCAGTGTGTGCCTGCTTTTCCTCTGGCAAACGCACTTATAAATAGACATGAGGGTGGCGTGGCATGAGGGCAGCTGAAGGCTGGGCAGGGACAGTTTGGTGTGCGCTGTGGACACTGGGTCGTGGGGGGGGTTGGGCAGGATGTAACCCAGGAGAAGTGGCAGCGGAGTGTCATGCAGGCAGTGATTGTGCTTTGTTGAAGGTAGTGTGGTGCTTAGCTAAGGTATGCATTGCTAATGAGGGCTTTTCAGAAGTAAAAGTTGTTGGGGGGGGCACTCTTGCCGCTATTGTGGCTTAATAGTGGGACCTGTGAACTTGAGATGCAGCCCAACATGTAGCCCCTCGCCTGCCCTATCCATTGCTGTGTCATTCCCATCACTTTCTTGAATTGCCCAGATTTTCACAAACGAAAACCTTAGCGAGCATCGGCGATATACAAAAATGCTCGGGTCGCCCATTGACTTCAATGGGGTTCGTTACTCGAAACGAACCCTCGAGCATCGCGAAAAGTTCGTCTCGAGTAACGAGCACCCGAGCATTTTGGTGCTCGCTCATCTCTAGCGAGCACCAAAATGCTCGGGTGCTCGTTGCTCGAGTCGAGCTTTCCTAGATGCTCGAGGGTTCGTTTTGAGTAACAAACCCCATTAAAGTCAATGGGCGACTCAAGCATTTTTGTATATGACCGATGCTCGCTAAGGTTTTCATTTGTGCAAATCTGCAAAACCTACGAAAGTGATGGAAACGACACAGAAACGGATAGGGCAGGCGAGGGGCAACATGCAGGGCTGCATCTCAGGTTCCCAGGTCTCACTATTAAGCCACGATAGCGGCAAGAGTTGACCCCCCCCCCAAACAATTTTTACTTCGGACAAACCCTCATTAGCAAGGCACACCTTAGCTAAGCACCACAGTACCTCCAACCAAGCACAAGCACTGCCTGCGGGACACACCGCTGCCTTTTCTCCTGGGTTACATGCTGCCCAACCCCCCCGCACGACCCTGCGTCCGCAGCACACACAAATGTGCCCCTGCGCAGCTCTCAGCTGCCCTCATGCCACATGCTGGCCTCATAGCCACACCACCCTCATGTCTATTTATAAGTGCGTCTGCCATGAGGACGAACCGGAGGCACACACTGCAGAGGATTGGCAAGGCCCGGCAGCGACATTCCTGAAAGTGCGGGCGATAGCCCACAATGCTGTTGAGAATTGATAATAGATTGACGTTCCATCTTCATTCCAATCCTTTGCCACCTCCGTCAAGAGCTGCAAACGTGGGCATAAAGGGGACTCCGCTGCCAGCCCAGCACTTCTACAACCTCCACAATGCAGCAGTACACGGTGTGGGAAGTATGTGAGTGGGCCCTGGGTCAGCCTCTGTCCCAGCAAACACCTTGTGTGGCCCAAGGTGCTGCGAGTGACATAGCAATGGGGACTCCATGTGTCCACACACTACTCATTCTGTTTGGGTGTCGGATACCTCATTAACAACACAAGGGGTAATCCATCTGCACTCTGCACCCTACCCAAGTCTGTCAGTGTTTTGGGGACAGATAGGTAAAACACCTCTATCGGAAGACTGTGTGCACCCACAGCATGGGTGGCTATCAGAAACACAGACTGTACAGAAAGAAATCCCATTGCAGTGCCCCGGATAGCTGAGGTTACGGGAGAGGAAATACATGTTGGCTGCGGCCCACACGCCATGCCCGAGGACAGCGGAGATGAGGGTGTGGGTGCAGGCCGGGAGGCGCTCGTGCCTGTGTCCTGAGAGGGGGTTGGCTCTGAGTGGCAGCTTGGGGCCCAGGGGAAGAGGCAGGGATGGCGGTGAACGGCCTTCGTCCCACCTCGTGGGGTGCTTGGCCATCATATGCCTGCGCATGCTGGTGGTGGTGAGGCTGGTACTGGTGGCTCCCCGGCTGATCTTGGCGCGACACAGGTTTCACACCACTGTTTGTTGGTCATCCACGCTCTCACTTAAAAACATCCACACCTTTGAAGACCTAGGCCTCTGCAGGGTGGCTTGGCTCGAGGGGGTGCTTTGCGAAACAGTTGGGAGAGTCTTCGCTCTGGCCCTGCCTCTACTCCTGGCCACCCCACTGGCTCTTCCAACCTGTCCTGCTGCTGCACTTGCCTCCCCCTCTGAAGACCTCTCCTCAGTTGGCTTAGTGAACCAGGTGGGGTCAGTCACCTCATCGTCCAGCGGCTCATCCTCCGAATCCTCTGTGCGCTCCTCCCTCAGGCTTACTGCCCTTACCAAACAGATAGACAACTGTGTCTCATCATCATCGACCTCCTCACCCACTGAAAGCTCTTAAGACAGTTGCCGGAAGTCCCCAGCCTCATCACCCGGACCCCGGGAGCTTTCCAAAGGTTGGGCATTGGTCACGAGAAACTCCTCAGGTGGGAGAGAAACCATTTTTTCCCAATCAAGGCAGGGGCCCGAGAAGGGTGGTCTGAATAATTATGCAATTAGTGGCGTGCAGTTGGAGGCTGATAGCGGTTATGTTATGCACACTGCAGTCCGCAAAAAATTATATGCTAGGCTGCAAAAAGGCCTAGCTGGGTAATAGTGAGCCACTACAACTCCCAGCGGCCACGCAGTAAAATGCACATGGTCACAGCTAGCCCTAAGAAGGAGCTTTTTTTCAAATTTTTTTGAAAAAGCAAACAGCCTAGATAGCGTGTATATGTCTTTCCCTCTATCAGTGGCTGTGGGTGAACGCTGTGCGTGAAGTTGACGGGACGCACAGAGCGGTGTAAAAAATTAGGTTATTATTTGCCTGCACTTGGAGGGCCACAGTGGTTATGTAACGCACACTGTAGGCCGAAAAAATTATACGCTGGGCTGCAGAAAGGCCTAGCTGGCTAATAGTGTGCTACTACAACAGTAATGCACACGGTCACAGGTAGCCATAAGGAGGAGTGTTTTTTTAGTTTTCTTTTTAAAAAAAAACACCAGCAGCCTAGATAGCGTGTATATGTCTTTCCCTCTATCAGCGGCTGTGGCCGTACGCTGCGTGTGAAGTTGACGGGACGCACAGAGCGCTGTAAAAAATTAGGCAATTATTGGCCTGCACTTGGAGGGTCACAGCGGTTATGTAACGCACACTGTAGGCCGAAAAAATTATATGCTGGGCTGCAGGAAGGCCTAGCTGGCTAATAGTGAGCCACTACAACAGTAATGCACACGCTCACAGGTAGCCCTAAGGAGGAGGTTTTTTGGGGGTACTTGTTGACAGGATTCTACACTACCACTGTCCCTGCCTGACCAGTACTGCCCCTATACACTGTATAATTGGCTGCAGACTGAGAGCGCAATAGTCTGCACAGCCCAAGGTGAAAACAAAAAAAAAAGTGCAAAACTGCTCCCAGCTGCCACAACAGTAATGCACACGGTCAGAAGGACCGTTGGGGTACTTGTAGACAGAATCCTACACTACCATTGTCTCAGCACCACTTTCCCTATACTCTGTATTACCGACTGCAGACTTAGAACGCTATAGCTGTAATAGCCTGCACAGCCCAAGATGAAAAAAAATAATTTTGGAGCAAAACTGCTCCCAGCTGCCACAACAGTAATGCACACGGTCAGATGTGGCCCTAAGAAGGACCGTTGGGGTTCTTGCAGACGCAAACAGTAGCCTAACACATAGCGCATAGCAGGAACAGCACTCTCCCTAATCTTTGCCAGTGTGTGTCTGAGGCGAGCAGCGGGCGGGACTGCTTTATATACTCGGGTGACACCTGATCTCGCCAGCCACTCACTGCAGGGGGGTGGGATAGGGCTGGAACGTCACAGGAGGAAGTTGTAATGCCTTCCCCGCATGTCTATTGGCCAGAAAATGGCGCAAAACATGCAGGGAAGGAAATGGAATTGACTTGAGTACCGTGTGGTGTTCGTCTCGAGTAACGAGCATCTCAAGTACCCTAATACTCGAGCGAGTATCAAGCTCGGACAAGTACGTTCACTCATCTCTAATCATGACCTTTGTCTGTGGGACCTGGGAGAGAAGCAGACACTACAGAATGTGTTACTGACAATTCCTTGGAGAGACCTATGACAAAATTAACAAGAGAATCATTCCCCAAACTAAGCTGCTGTGGTATGTACCCTCCTGAGAAAAAAAACGAATGGAAGGCACTCAATCCAAGATTTACCCGTATCCTCCATTGCCTTTCTTATCTAAAATTTCAGGGTACTGTTCATCCCTTCTACTTTCCCCCTACTCCATGGATGGTAGGGTGTGTGAAAAGCCTGGAATATACCCAAAGCAGACATGATGTGTTGCATTATTTCACCTGTGAAGTGTGTACCTTTGTTGACTCAATCACTTCCGGTGCCCCGTATCTGCAGATTACCTCATTCATGAGCTTCTGTGCGGTTACCTGCTTATTTACTTCGGTAACAGGGTAGGCCTCCAACCTGAAAAACATCAACAACAACAAGCACATATTCATGCTTCCCAACAAGTGGGAGCTGAGTGTAGCCAATTTGCAATCTCTGAAATTCGTAGAGTGGCCCCGGCAAGTGTGATGTGGCAAATTTACTTCTGCACTGTTGCCTATAGCACAGATCATGCAAGATTGGACAAATGATGCAGCAGCTACAGAGAACCCAGGAGCCACTCGTCCTCGTTCAAGCATTGATGTCATTGCTGCTTTTAATAGGTGTGTCTTTCCGTGCATTAGCTGGGCAATCATGGGACACAGGGACTGTGGTAGGCAAGTTCTGTTGACAGTTCGCATTACACCATCCTGTTCTGTTGCTCCCATTTTTAGTTCATTTTTCCTTTTCGTCCTTGCTGGCTTGTAACTGTAAAGTCCTTAGCATATCAATGTGCAAAGTTTTGTCAATGTCCAAAGTTTGTCTTTGACTTATGCTGTCAGTCTTCTTTTCTTCTTTTCTTCCACGGCTTGAGGGCCGCTGCCTTTGCTGTGTGGTCTGTGATGGCATTGCCTCTTGCTTCTCCAGTGTAGGAATTGGTGTGAGCTCTCAACTTTGTCAGGTAGAAGTAGGGCCTCTGTGAGAGTCTGCACTACTGCACTATTCTTAATTGGCTGTCCTGCTGAGGTAAGAAACTGTCTGGCCTTCCATATTGGGCCGTAATCATGAGCTATGCCAAATGCATACCAAATGTTTGCCGTCTTACCTTCTGCCACTCTACTCGCCTCAGTGAGGGCCTTCAGTTCCGCTTCTTGTACTGAAACATGCAAAGGCAAAGCTTCTGCTTTTAGGACATCTTGTTGTGTGACCACTGCATATCCGGTGTGGAGTCGTCAATCCTTACCCTGGTACCATCTATAAAAAACTCAAAATATGCATTGTCAAAAGGGGTTCCAGTGACTTTTTTTTAAAACCTGAAATTCCTTGTTGCATCAATGCTAGACAATCATGCTAATCATGCTGATAATAAAAAAAAAATAAAAAATAGCTGATCTGTAATACCTAGATCACCTATGCCTTCTCCTCTCCATTGAACCAGGATACTCGAGTGTCTCCCTTGGTCTCCTTGCGGTGGCTCCGGTGTCGCGCCAATGTCCCACAATGCCTTGCTCGCGGTTCGCTTCTGGCGTCCGGAACTCCACTGTAACATGCATAGGAATGTACCAGGGGAATACCTTGATATACATAGTTGTTAGAACGCCCCCTTGTTACAGTCCTGGGTATTATAGATGATGGGAGAGATCTCTGTATTAACCCCTGATATATCTCTACATTAGTTATTAGAGCGCCCTTAACCCATGTTTTCTCTAAACTAAATAATCCCAATTTTGATAACCTCTCTGGGTATTGTAGTCCACCCATTCCGTTATTTACTTTAGTTACTCACCTTTGTACCTATTCAAGCTCTGATATGTCCTTCTTGAGTACCAGTGCCCAAAAGTGCTGTTGTGAAGAAAAGGAAAAGGAGAGTGGTGGTTGTGGGGGATTCCCTGTTGTGAGGAACAGAGGCCGCTGTCTTCCGACCTGACACCTCAGGAGAGGTGTGCTGTCCTCCAGGTGCACAAATCAAAGATGTGTCTGATAAGTTGTCAAGACTCTACAGTCCTACAGGACACTGCCCATTCCTACTAACACATGTAGGGACAAATGACACTGCAAAAAAGGACCTTGCAACTATCTGCAAAAACGTTGAAGTCCTTCGAAAGAGGGTGAAGGAACTAGGAGCACAGGTGGTCTTCTCATCCATCCTCCCAGTGGATGGCCATGGAATAAGAAGATGGAACAGGATTCCAGAGGTGAACAACTGGCTACATCAATGGTGCCGTCAGCAAAGATTTGGATTTCTAGACCATAGAGTGAATTACCTATATGATGGACTGCTTGCGAGAGATTGGTTGCACCTTACAAAAACAGGGATGAATTCATGAATGGGTGTGAGTGAGAGCTGCCTCTGATTGGTGAGGCTGTGACCAATCAGAGGCAGCTCATTCAGCAGGCGGGGATTTTAAATCCCAGGCTGCTGAATACTACAGAGAGCAGTTCAGGAGAACTGCCGGCCAGACGCAGCTGAACTCCGGCTGCAGCGGAAAGGTGACTATACATTTTTTTTTAATTTTTACACATTTTAGGATGATTTTCAGGTAAGGGCTTATATTTTTAAGCCCTTCCCAAAAATTCATCCCGCGCTCGCCGGCAGCACATTGCTTTCAGTGGAACCTGCTGTATTGCCGGCTCCATTGAATTCAATGGGCTAACATCGTTCTTCTCTGCCACAGCTGTTACAGCTGTGGCAGAGGAGAACGATCTGTATGCTGACAGTGCGGGGGGGGGGGGGGGGGGGTCAACTCTTGCCGCTATTGTGGCCTAATAGTGGGACCTGGGAACTTGAAATGCAGCCCAACATGTAGCCCCTCGCCTGCCCTATCCGTTTCTGTGTCGTTCCCATCACTTTCTTGAATTGCCCAGATTTTCACCAATGAAAACCTTAGCGAGCATTGGCGATATACAAAAATGCTCGGGTCGCCCATTGACTTTAATGGGGTTCGTTACTCGAAACGAACCCTCGAGCATCGCGGGAAGTTCGACTCGAGTAACGAGAACCCGAGCATTTTGGTGCTCGCTCATCTCCAATAATTATATAAATAATATAGTTCTGATATTAATGAGCTAGGCTTAGGTAGCATGTAGGTAACCAATGGGCTTGGTTCTCATACAGTAAAACTTGGTTCTGGGGCTGTATATATGTAATGAGCTTGGTTTCAGTTCTGTATATATCTAATGAGCTTGCCTCTTGTGCTCTGTTAATTGTATGAATTTGGTTCTGGGACCGTATTTATGTTATTACCTCTGTTCTAGTTCTTTGCCTGGTTTTGGTGCTTTAGAGATTAGTTTGGTTCTGGTGCTATATCTATGTGCTGAGGTGAATTCTTGGGCTGTATTTATAGTATGAGCTCGTTTCTGATGTCTTGAGCTTGGTCTTGCTACTATATTTATGCTATAAGGTAGATTCTGGGGCTGTATTTTTGTTATGATTTCAGATCTGGTGCTCTATTTATGTTATGAGGTTAGTTCTGATTCCGTATTTATATTATAAACTTGGCTGTGTTGCAGTATCTATGTTATTATTTTAGTTCTGATACAGTATTTATATTATGTACTTGTTTCTAGTGCTGTTTTTTTGTTATAAACTTGGTTCTGGTGCTGTGTTTATGCAGTGAGTTTGGCTCTCCAATTGTGTTTATGGAATGAGCTTGGTTCTGGTACTTTATGTAATTAAGTGCTCGCTCACGTCAGTGTTCGAAGGCCCCATTATTCTGATTTTACGCTAGAAAACAAAATAAAGCAGCTAGGTGCACTACTTCATCCTGTAAATTTTGGCAAAATGCCAGACAGCTGGCCATACATTGACTGGACCACCATTATAGTCAATGGTGGTCTCTTTGCAGCGAGCAGGAGTTGTCAGGATTTTAAAGGGGTTTTTGGCTAAGAAAATTAGGGTTGGTTTTTCGTAATGCCAGTGCCTTTTTGTAATCTGTTCCTTGAGCAGAATAAGGAGACAAGTCAGATGGTGATGTGGTAAAACTGAAGGCACACAGTTTACTAAGACTTGTCAATTGAATAGAGTTCACAGATTTGAGTTACAACAAATAATGAAATTCACAACATATTTCTCAAACATTTCTTGGATGATCACCATTAATTTCTCAACCCCAATTGTAGGATAAGTTTGGATCACTAGACTTAAAGGAATGCTTGCTGAAACTCACAGTTGCAGCATTTGGTTTACCTCCGACACATGCAGGGCTCTGACCTGGCTCTGGTGCCTTCTGGCAGGGTTGCAGAAGACTCCTATCCCATCCAGGGCTCTGTCCACTCCCAGCCATGGGCCTTGTACTCCCTGGTGCTCACTCCTCTGCACGCACACCTCCTCTCTTCACTGTTCTCTCTACACTTCTCTCACTTCCCTTCCCCCACTGGCTTACTTTCCCGGGCTTCTCCTGAATTTGCCACTCCACCAATCACTGGGGCTCTCTCTCTCTCCTGAGTCACCTGGCCATTTTCCTCCAGTAGCATAAATCCTCTCATATGGAGAGGCTGATCAACCCAAAAATTAGCTTCAGGGCGAGCACCCACTGGCGGTTTTTTACCTGCGTTTTGCGTTTTGCGTTTTGCGTTTTTCCTGCACAGGCATAGAGATAACATGTGTTCCTGTCCACTGGCGTTTTTTTTGCATTGCGTTTGCGTTTTTAACATAGGAACTGTCAGTTGCATATGTGTCCTTATTTTTCTCCATGGAAATTAATGGCAAAGCCGCGAAAACGCCGCGAAAACGCCGCGTTTTTTTCCCGCGGGAAACGCAAACGCCAGTGGGTGCTCGCCCTTAGACAGCCAATCACAAAGGGCACTGTTGCTGGACAGATCTTGATTTAACCCTTTTAATGGGCAAAGCAGGGTTTCTTTTCCTGGAGGGTGCCTAAGGGCTCATAGCAAGGTCCCTAGGACTTATTAACCAGTAGCCTGTTCTGTAGGACCCTCCGGGTCACTACATATTCGGTGCCATTTGTTTTCGTCATATGATGAAACTGTTTGGGCAGGGAGTGCGTGTTTTCCTGATCCCTAAATGGAGCAGGAAAATTGAACTCCCAAATGCTGATGTAAAGAATCCCTAACTTCGTTCTGGTATTAATGATTCTATAAATATATGATATATTTTGAATATTGTAAATGTTTCATTAGATTGTTTATTTAGGGATACTTTTCTGCAGCACGCTACACTGTATGCATATTTTAGACAGCCAAGTTTAAACATTTTGTAACCACTCCTGGTGTAAGGTCTTGTCCTGCTGATATAACCTCCGGCCATTTATCTCTGTAACCTACACTTTCTTTTACTTTGCAATATTTGCTCGTTTTATCCTTTCTCCATTTATTTCTATTCTCCCTTCAATTCTTCCATTTTGGCTCACATACCTTTCCAGATTCTGGTTGAATCCCTACCCTCCTCCTAGATTTATTGTGCTGTCATTTTCATTTCATACTAATGTGTGTCTGGCTTATTAACAGTCTTCCAATGTATATCAGGTGTTATAAGCTTTTTTGTCACCAAGTTGTTTATATTAAAATGAATAAGCTTTATATAACTTTTACTATTTATTTGTCAATTAAAGAAATTCCTATCTATCATGACTGAACAGCAAAGTCAATGCCTGCTTCTCTAAGAAGAAAAACACATTCTCAAACTAGGATAGCTAATGTGACTTTGTGATCTACTCCAACCCCCTAGGTCATGGAAGCCTGGTAGACAGATAGCTCTTCCTATACGCTCTTGAACTTTACCATATCTGGCTTTACTAATCAATAAAACTTCCTTTTGGCGCACACAATTATGATTCTCAGCACTGTCAGTATTTTAGCAGACCATTTTAATTGATTGCTTTCTGCAGGTCTACTGATCCTTCTATCATGTGAAAGCCACAGGGAGCCTTTAATTGTGACCAGTTTGACAGTTCTTAGCACCTTGTATTTCATATAAGAAGGGAAGAATAAAAATGAATGAGAAACTCAGTGAATAAAAAGGCCAATAATGTGAAGCGTAAGTAGTTTTAAGGGTGGACTCATAGGTTATGTCATTTCCACAATAGAGACATACATTGTATTCTATGGGGATGAAACAATCTGTAGCACATAGGTGGGAAGTTTTTCTGCTGCAGAAATACTTTCCACAGTGTTTTAAATGAATCTGTCATCACATTTCCATAAACTAGTCTAAGCTAATGTGGTAGTAGGGCTCATGCAGATAATGCGGCAGCACTAAAAAAAACAGTTATAGCCTAAATGGTACCTTTTAACAATCTTCATTTACAGTTTTCCCACCTAATATGCGAATTAGCTGAGAGTAGTCAGATTTTGGCAAATGAGTCAGATTTTGTCAGCTCTACAGGTCCAGTTTTGCAAATGTCTTACTTGCCTAGAAATCTGGCGCAGGTGCTGAGTCCGTAGATGCCTGCGCTGCTGCATCACTACATGCACAGTGCTCATCAAAGGTCCTGCAAGTCTGGGGGGGGCGTGCCCAGCAGCCATGCTGTGAGAACGCAAGACACCAGAGCTCCGTGAAAAACCTAAAAATCCTGCACAAATCCTGAATACATAGACCCCCAAGCGGGCTCCACAACTTACCGACGGACAGGTGAACACTCCTGGCAGCTCCTGGAAAGCTTTGGCGGACCTCCGACGGCGACTTTTGGTTACTTCGGCCCCAGCCGTGCTCCTCCAGAGACCGCCGGCCGCAACTTCCGGTGAGACAAGGCGGCGGGAAAACTACAACCACCCGCCAAGAAAGGGATCGCAAATTATCCTCACCCATCCCGCTGCGACGACCGGTCTGTATCGGGAGACCTTTCTCCCCCTGAGCGCCCTGCGTGGGAAGCTGAGCCGAGCGCCGGCACTTGAATAACATTGCCCGCAGCCTTGCGCGCCCCGCCGAATCTCCTTCGCCGGCTGTCCTCTGCCCCACGCTGTGAGCGCTCTGCCGCGCACCCGACCTCCAGGAACAGCTGATCGGACCCACCGGAGAACAGCCGCTGCACACAGGCACCTGGATAACACTGCCTGCAGCCCTGCGCGCCCCGCCGAATCTCCACCGCCGGCTGTCCTCTGCCACACGCTGTGAGCGCTCTGCCGTGCACCCGACCTCCAGGAACAGCTGATCGGACCCGCCGGAGAACAACCGCTGCACACAGGCACCTGGATAACACTGCCTGCAGCCCTGCGCGCCCCGCCGAATCTGCACCGCCGGCTGTCCTCTGCCCCACGCTGTGAGCGCTTTGCCGCGCACCTGACCTCCGGGAACAGCTGATCGGACCCGCCGGAGAACAGCCGCTGCACACAGAGAACCCGACTACACGAGACTCACTGACAGGTGGGACTCGAGGCTCCGGCTGAATATCCTCCCGCCCGGAGGTGGTCGGCTGCGCGGCGTGAATCCCCGGAACGGAGAAGATAAGTCACCCCACTGGTGAGTTGCACCCAGCCGGGGACAGCACCAGGGGGCTAGGATCCTGTGATAATAGGTGGGGAGGGAGACAGCCAGCAGACCATAGTACCCCTGCGCACCAGGCACGACATCCCGGCCAGCGCCCACTGTAGACACTACATCCAGCCGGTGGGGGGCCGCGGGATACCCCGGGAGGGGACTGGGACTCCCATTCCAGTTGCAGGACTGCTTCCCTGGGACACCTACCACCGCAGTGTGGGAAACTATTATAACGGCCCCGCCTCGTGCCCCCTACGCCGAGTGGCATAACTCAGCAGGGCAGCAGCCCAAAAATACTACTGCAAGACAACAGCAGACCAGATAACCTCCAGGCGACTCCCGCAGAGCAAATCTTGGCGACTGCGGCAGCGCATTCAGGACTACATTCTCTATAGAACGCATGCCGTTGCACGCAGCGCCGACAACGCCATATCTGCAACACACTGAGGCAGTACCAAGCCACAACTATAGAACACCGGTCCTTAATTCTGCTAAAATACTCTACTGCAAAGAAACCACCGCCACTGAACCACCCAAGCCCTCCTCCTGTCAGATAGCTAGCCCTCAGTGTCAACCTCCACGCTCCGGAGTGGCCCTCCATACCTTTCCAGACGGCGGCGCACATCAGCTACCGCTTGAGGCTCTGATCATAGACAGCTACGCCAATCAACCCTAAACTTTTCTACAACCTAAAACTTAACCTCTCTTCATCTAAACATTACCTACTTAAACATCTTGAACAGCGATCTGGAAGAGAACCCCCCACAGACCCAGCAGTGTATAAAGACCGCAAACATACCGCCGCCACCCTCCTCCCGCAGACGGGGCGGCCGCAGGTCCTCCAAAATGAGTCGCAACCCCTCTCCACCGATAACAGAGCGCCTTAAAGCATTCGTGTTAGAACCAGCAAACGATACTCCACGTCAAACCCCTAGATCTGACATGGAGGCGGCCAGCACGTCAAGCGCCATCTCTACCCCCGAAACTGAGGGAGAGCCAACACTACGACAAGTTACAGCACAGCTTCTCGAGGCCATACACTCCAGCACTACCTCCTTGACTGGGAAAATCGAGGAAGTCAAAATCGATGTAGGTCTGCTACGACAAGACATGCATAGTCTCAGAGGCAGAGTGAGTGAAGCTGAGACACGCGTTTCCCAGCTCGAGGACATCGTGGCCCCGATCCCCGACAAGCTCACCGAGCTCAATAGGGCAGCAAATGCATGGGCCCAGCGCGCAGACGACCTAGAAAATAGACTGCGTAGAAACAACCTTCGAATTCTAGGTCTACCAGAACGCGCCGAGGGCCAAGACCCCTGCTCATTTATGGAATCCTGGCTGAAAGAGCTCTTGCCTGGAGCCAAGTTTACTGCAGCCTTCGCCATCGAACGGGCTCACAGGGTTCCGGGCCGCCCTCCGCCTCCAGGCGCACCCCCAAGACCGATGCTGGCAAGGCTTCTCAGTAGCAAAGACAGAGATATAGCCCTCCAGGCTGCCAGGCGCATGCAACCCCTTCAATATCAGAATGCTAACATCTCTATATTTCCAGATTTCTCCGCCTCTCTCCAGAAAACCAGAGCGACCTTCGTGGCCGTCAAACGCCGGCTGAGAGAGGCCTCCATCCCTTACTCTATGATGTACCCAGCTCGGCTTCGGGTGGTTCACAACGAGCAAACCTCCTTCTTCTCCACACCAGACGAGGTCGAGGACTGGCTTAACCGGATGCCGAAGTCGCCGAGGCGCCAATGACAACCTAAAGACTCCACTCGGGTAGGGGGGAGGGGGTGAGGGGGGCTGGACATTGAAGACGTTAACTTCCCACCCCCAAAATTGATTAGACCTAAGCAAGCATATGTCGTGTCTCTCCCCCTCCCCCTCCCCCCCCACTTCCTCTTCATTCACCCCTTTCCTCCCCCTCCCCCCGCCCCCTTCCTCCCCCCCTCCTCCCAGGCCGCTCTTCTATATGACAAAGTCTTTCATCCATTATGCCTGTCACAAATACTCAGCGATGGTAGACAGAAAGACCCGACTACACAATCATTATGAGCCACTCCCGTTTCTATCGCTTAAGAAAACCCCGTCTTGGGTGGTCGAAATTTAGCTCCTGCAAAGATGGGATCACGGAGCTCCAGCAGACTTGATCTGTTTGACTGTGCCCAGATTTAACACCGCACCTTGGGTGCACAGTCTTCCCCGTAACCGTATGCACGTTTATAGTTCAGTAATAGTTAATATGTTTGCTGTATCCAAGCAAGCTTATACTGGTGAAATGTTGAAAGTAACTGTTAAGTTAGGTTTTTGCAGTACAGGGTTCATAAACAACATAAGACACTACAGACGGCCACAGCTACCACTCAAAATACGGAGGATCCTAACAGTGACCCAAACTTTAACTCAATCTAACCTCATAGGGGATATTCCCCTATTCACATACCAGAACAGCCACACCAATGGCTAACATTAATATTATCTCCTGGAACGTGCGAGGAATGGGCACCCCTAGGAAAAGATCCATGGTATTCTCATGCATCAGAAACCACAACCCACACATTATATGCCTCCAAGAGACACACATGATCCCAGAAAAAACAGGACAACTACAGAAGCCATGGATCCAGTGGTCCATACACTCCACATACTCATCCTACGCTAGAGGAGTCTCAATTCTGATTCATAAAAGACTAAGATGGGAACTGGGACGTACAGTTAGAGATCCAGAAGGCAGGTTTATCTTTATCCAGGCATGGGTGGAATCCCTTCCTTATGTAATTATAGCAGTATACCTCCCCCCGCCGGCCAACATCACAATTCTCCACCAAGCTGCCCAATTCGCCTCACAATACCCTAACGCCTCGGTGCTGTGTGTGGGAGACTTGAATCTAGTGCTGGACGCTCAGATGGACAGATTCAGTGCCCCAGAAAGTCACCCAATTCAAAGTAGCCCCACGTCCTTAGCCCTATTTGCGCAGGAGGTGGGCTGGAGGGATGTCTGGAGAACTAGACGACCAACGAACCGCGAATACTCATGTCATTCGGCCGGCAGAAATACTCTCTCCCGTATAGACTACTGCTTTGGGAATTCTAGATTATGCACTGCAGTAACCCAAATTGAATACTTGCCCAGGGGTATATCAGATCACTCCCCCATGCGCATCGAAATTACCACTTCGGATGCACACTCACATAGACACAACTGGCGCATACACCCCTTCTGGTTAAATTTGTTTGGTACAAACGACAGGATACCTGACCAACTGACCAGCTTCCTAGAGTTAAACCAACCAGATGCTGACCCGGTGATACTGTGGGAAACACTAAAGGCCTTTCTGCGAGGCGCCCTAAAATCTTCCATATCATATATAAAAAAGGACTCCTCCAGGTTAGAACAAGAGATGGCCTCCCAGTACGTGCACCTGGAAGCGGCCTACGTTGCAAACCCAACTGATGAACACAGAGAGCAATGGTTGAGACAGGGGAGACAATACTTAATTCACCTACAAGAGAAGGCCCGTAGAGCCTCCTTTTTTGTAAAACAACGGTTCTACGAATTGGGCAACCAATCCAGTAGCCTACTAGCCCACTTGGTACATCAAAACACGTCCTCCCCGTCGATACTACGTATCGCCTCTGAAACGGGAGAAATCCTCCATGAAAAGGACCTTATAGGGGCACGCTTCCAACGCTTCTACAGTGGTCTGTATGCTACTGGATTCCATGCCTCTCAACAGGAACTCGAGAATTATCTTTCAAACCTTATCTTCCCGACCCTTACTCCAGATCAACAGGCCTTAATGGATACCCCATTCACACTGACAGAACTCTCTGAAGCCCTCCAAGAGATATCCAACGGGAAGGCCCCCGGCCCGGACGGCCTACCGATAGAGATATACTCTAAATATCAGGAAACACTCCTGCCCACACTACTAGCAACCTATAATGCGGCATACAGTAAAGGATCACTCCCTCCATCCTTTTACGAGGCCACGATTGTTCTTATCTTGAAACCAGGAAAAGACGCATTGGATTGTGGCTCATATAGGCCCATTTCCCTTCTTAATTCAGATTACAAGCTTCTTACTAAAATGCTGGTTCGACGCCTCAATACCGTTATCCTAGACCTCATCCACCCGGATCAAACCGGATTCATGCCGGGAAAATCCACGCGAGAAAACCTACGACGGGTTCAGGTGGCGACACAGATAGGCTCGGAGGGGGGGAGAGATTGGGCCCTGGCCTCTTTAGATGCTACTAAAGCCTTTGATTCCATTGAGTGGCCCTTTCTACTCCAGGTGCTAAAGAGATTCGGGTTCGGAGAAAAATTCATATACTGGATCTCACTAATATATAAAACGCCCTTGGCGGCGATATCAGTAAACGGCACCTGTTCCCCGTACTTCCCCTTGTGTAGAGGTACGAGACAGGGATGCCCTCTCTCCCCGCTCCTTTTTGCCCTGGCAGTGGAACCACTGGCCATTCTACTCCGGACATGCCCGATATACTGGGGGATAGAGATAGGAGACAGAGAAGATCGTGTGGCACTTTATGCAGATGATCTTATGCTCTTTATGTCGGACCCGTTGGCCTCCCTCCCCCGCGCTATGGACATCATTAACAAGTTCGGGACATTCTCGGGCCTACATATCAATTGGGCAAAATCTGCCTTAATGCCAGTCTCCACACAAAGCCCTTTACAGCTGATGGACTCATTCTGCGGTCTGCAAGTAGCTAATGAATTCAAATACCTGGGCATCCAGATCACTAACACAACAAACCGGGCCCTCGATCTGAATGTACTCCCCTTGATAGACCTTTACAAATCCAAATTTAAGATCTGGGGATCTCTCCCTCTGTCAGTGGCGGGCCGCATTAACCTAATTAAAATGATAATGCTGCCTAAGTGCCTTTATATTTTACAGCATATCTCTGTGCCCGTCCCCAGGAAATTTTTCCGGACCATGAACTCCCTCATGTCCGCCTTTATATGGGGAAGCTCCCGACCGAGACTTAAACTCTCCACCCTCCAAAGGCCTAAGAAAGAGGCCGGGTCGGCACTCCCAGATCTGTTTTTATACTACTTAGCGGGTCAACTGCTGCACCTGAAACCCTGGCTACTAAGTAGCCCACTACCTAATTCAGAAGCACACCTGGCTCAAACCCTGAACATACCCAGTCTTTGGCCGGTGTTGGAGTTCCCCACCACAGTGAGGGGAGGAATGCTACCCATACATAAACTGGCGACACAAGTTTGGCGCCGGGCTAGGGAGGTAAACGGGTTCGTCGATATAATAGCGGACATGCCGCTGTGGGAAAACCCCGGGCTACGAGAGCTAACAAGGTTACCCGACCTTGAAGCTTGGAAACAATACGGTATAACAAACCTAGGCGACCTATACAACCTAAATGTCTTCCTGACCTTTGAGCAACTGCAAAATCAACATCAAATTCCCCGAAACCACTTCTACAAATATCTGCAAATTCGGCATGCACTCCAGGTGCAATTCCCACCGGCAAGTAGCAATATATCTCATTACCCGTTAATAGGCATATTAAGATCACAAGGCCCCAGGGGTCTCGTTTCAATACTGTATTCCCACCTAACAACCTCAAAGGCCGCTCGGGAGGTCCCTCCAGCTCTCCTCAAATGGAAGTCCATAATCCCAACACTGACGGAAGAAACTTTCCAAGAAGTTCTAGAATCCCCTCTATATGTCTCTCCATCAGCAAATAACAAACTGACCCAACTGTATATAATTCATCAAAGCTATCTTACCCCAGCGAGGTTATACAAGATGGGCAGAAACCCAACCCCACACTGTACCCGATGCAGCTGCGCATACGCGGACTTTTGGCACATGATTTGGGACTGCCCACAGATCCAGTCATACTGGGGGGAGGCTGCTGACTTGCTATCCACAATCCTGGACGTCCCGGTTCCCATCACTCCAGAGATCTGTCTCTTTGGCGTCCTTGACGCAGAACAATGGCAGCACTATGACAGAGTCTTCTTGCGGGAAGTATTATTCCTAGCCAGAAAGGTCATTGCGTTGCGCTGGATGGACCCAAGAGGTCCGATCTGACAATGTGGAGAAAGATCACAAACTCAACCATTCCATACAACAATCTGGTTTACAAAGCGCGCAAATGTCAGGACAAATTCCAAAAGGTATGGGGCCTGTGGTGTGACTCAGCGCTAACCTTGTTCCCCCAGCAACCACTAACTCTAGCTATATCAGCGTTACAAAGGCGACGCCGTTGATTTGAAGATCCAGACTGACCCGCCCCTATATAAAATTATTTGCCTATTCGCTTAAAATACCCCACCCTCGCTCCCCTCTTACGAATTTACTAATGGATGCTCTCCCCATTTCTCCTCTACCCCCCCTACCCCGTTCCTCCACTCCTACCTGCTGTTGAGAGTACTATACCAATTAAAAATTTGTATAGCTTATAGATACTTGGTATCTAAGTGTTGTGAACGCCCGTGTACTGCAAATGTTGTTATGTTGTAAAAGATACTTACTTGTCAATAAAACGAGTTTAAAAAAAAGGTCCTGCAAGTCTCTAGAAGACTCCTAATGTATTCAAGAACACTAAAGAAGTGAGCTGCACTACTGGTACAGTTACAGCACTTTGCGCATGTGCAGGATTTCAGAATATGGGGACAGTATTGACTTTTTTTGAAGGGCTGGGTTAAGGCGGGCTAAGAGCAGCAACTGCTATAAATTATAATATTGGGCAAGAAATATATAAACTGGAATACTGGGGTGACAAACCCCTGCTCTGCATTGCAGAATTTCATAATAGCCTTCAATGCTATGTGTAATTCCACTCTGAAGTTTGCAGCACAGTTGTGCAGCATATATGCTTTTTTCTGTATTAATAAGGAAGTTGTCAGTTGATAAGATTTAGGACAGCAGTTATTGATTGATAACTGGTTTATTCATGCAGAAATGCAGCTTTTTGTGGCCAAAATGGAAGGTTCCACATTCTGAGAGTGGCTGCTGCTGCACAGAATGCAAAGACGATTTTAGGAATGCCAAAGACAGGAAGTTCGTACTCGGCTCCAGTGGTGAGTTAGGTCACTTAAAATGCCAGTAATGTAGCATTTTCTTCAGGGCACTTTTAGTAAAATCTTTATTTTGAGAGAGCATATTCACTTTCTAAATAGAACTGATATTGCCGTATTGATGGCAGACAGTCTGTAAAGCTCCCCCTCTAGTAACCGTCAGCTTATTACATTGCAGAACTGCTGCACAAAGTCGATGACAGTGGAGAAGCAGTCAATGGATGTCTCTGAGGGAGCGAGGACTTGAATGAAATGTCTTCCTAAAGCACATTGTGTAGGGAGCTTTTACTCTTGTAGTCGCACAACCTGTAATCCTCAAAGAAGTTCAACTTGATAGTTAAAGAAACAAACATAAAAGTATCATACTAATATTCCTTCTTTATGTCTTAAACTATATAAACTGCTATTTTAGATTTCTGAAGATGCACTGGTTTGTAACCGGGCTGGAGGTACACGCCCAGGGTCAGGACGGCGCGGCAATGACAGACGGAAGTGGAACACCCCTTTGTTATTGTTAGCGCAATATGCCTGCAAAACCAAGTATATCTTGATTGTGCCAAATTTGTTTATTGCTGCTGCTTTGGAAATCAATAAAGTCACACTTAGGGCCTATTCACAAGGGCGTATGAGTACAATGCTGGAGTTCAATGGCTGGATATTCTTAAGTACAGAAATGTCCAAGAAGTTTGGGAAATATTGCGAAATGAGATTCTCAAAGCACAATCGTTTGTAACAAAGAAGTCATGTGAGACAAATCTAATTTCCTTCTATGACAGAATCACCGACCTGGTTGATCAGGGAAATGCGGTAAAGATTATGACAAAGTATCTCATACCATACTTATTGAAAAAATGACCAAATAAGGGATTGACAAGGCAACTGTTAGGTGGATTCACAACTGGCTGAGTGATTGTACTCGAAGAGTGGTCATAAATGGCTGCACATCCAAGTGGAAGAATGTATCAAGCGGGGACCACAAGGCTCTGTCCCAGGCCCAGTGTTGTTCAACATTTTTATAAATGATCTGGAGGAGGGAATTGATGGGAAACTGATCAAATTTGCCGACTACACAAAGGTAGGAGGGATAGTTAAAACTAGGGAAGAAAGGAAGAGTATTCAAAAAGATCAAGAAAAGCTTGAACAGTGGACAGCGACTAACAGAATGGCATTTAGCAAGGAGAAATGCAAAGTCCTACATCTGGGCAAGAAAAATGAAAAAAGCCCATACAGAATGGGAGGAATTGGGCTAAGCAGCAGCACATGTGAAAAATACTTGAGTATACTAGGAGATCATAGACTTAACATGAGTCAACAATGTGATGCAGCAGCCAAAAAGGCAAAAACAATTCTGGGATGTATTAAGGGAAGCATAGAGTCTAGATCACATGAGGTAATTATCCCCCTCTACTCTTCCATAGTCAGACTTCATCTGGAATGCTGTGTCCAGTTCTGGGCATCCCACTTTAAAAAGACATAGACAAACTGGAGCAAGTTCAGAGAAGAGTTCCCAAGATGGTGAGCGGTCTGCAAATTATGTCCAATGAGGAACGGTTAAAGGATCTGGGAATGTTTAGCTTGCAAAAAAGAAGGCTGAGAGGAGACTTATTAGCTGCCTACAAATATCTGAAGGGCTGTCACAGTGCAGGGGGGATCAGCCCTATTCTCATTTACACAAATAAAGACTAGAAGCAATGGGAGGAAACTGAAAGGGAGGAGACACAGATTAGATATTAGAATCATAGAATGGTAGAGTTGGAAGAGACCTCCAGGGTCATCGGGTCCAACCCCCTGCTCAGTGCAGGATTTACTTAATTATCCCAGACAGATATTTGTCCAGCCTTTGTTTAAACACTTCCATTGAAGGAGAACTCACCACCTCCTGTGGTAACCTGTTCCACTCATTGATCACCCTCACTGTCAGAAACTTTTTTCTAATATTTAATTTGTGTCTCCTACTTTTCAGTTTCATCCCATTGCTTCTAGTATTTTCTTTCAGATATTTGTAGACAGCTATTAAGTTTCCTCTAAGCCTTCTTTTTTGCAAGCTAAACATTCTCAGATCCTTTAACTGTTCCTGCTGCTTTCATTAGTATCCTAGGATGTAATTCATCTTGACTTTGAGACTTGAATTCATTTAAGTTAGCTAAGTGTTCCCTCACCATCTCTCTGCCTATAGATAGCCTGCTTTCTTTTATTCCCCCAATAGCACAAGGAAGATCAGTTCCATCTACTTTCTTAGAGAAAACAGATACAAAATAAGAATTTAAAAGTTCGGCCTTCTCAACATCATTCTTAACCAATTCACCATTTTCATCTTGTAAGCATCCAATGGCATCTGTGACTTTTCTTTTGCTTTTGACATACACCCAAAATCCTTTTTTATTGCTTTTGGCCTCTGTTGCAAGCCTCAATTCATTATTAGCTTTTCTGACACCTGCCCTACTGTTTCTGCAGACCCCATTATATTCTTCTTTACACATTTTCCCCTCTTTCCATTTGATAAGTATATTTTTCTTTGTTTTTAAGATGTGTGCGGACTTCCGGTTCCGGCACCATGTAGTGAAGCAGCGGAAGACGCGAGCTCTGACCCCACCACACCAGAAAAGAACCCCACACAGCTGCGGATCGCGCTACAGCCTGGGCACAACCTCCATTAGGTCGGCAGAATCTGTCAGTGGCTGGGGCGCTATGAGTAAGCGGCGCTAACCGCTCCGTTCACCCTGCTGCGCTCACTACATGCCGAGGAGCAGCGGTGAGCAGCGCTAGTCTGCGCGCTGTGGGCTGCATCTGCCGCGGCCACTGATCCTGCGATCACCAATAACAGGTCCTGCTCCCTGTCCCTCACTTACCCGCCCGAGGTGCTGGGAAGGAAGCTGCACACAGAAGAGACGTGTCTGCCCTCCTCCCCCCGAGGCAGCTGTAGCCATCTAGGGACACACGTGCAGGGACAGGCAGCAGTGAAAAGTTGCCTGAGAGGAGAAGCTGAATCAACAAGCCAAAGCAGTGCAGAAACTGTATAGCCTGCACTGCTGGGGAAAATACTGCACAGAATACACGACCACACCATAAACCAGTCCCTGATAACAGTGCCACTAATATAACTCTGCTATACTAAGCAGGGGGGAAAAAAAAAAAAAAAAAATCTTATGCGCAAAAACTGCACTTGAAAATCCGGACTGATGCCCATACAGCATACCAGAAGTCACAGCTCCGTCCAGCCCAGCCCCGTGTCGCTGACCCCTTATTATACTGGCGCAAGGAATTTTATACGCTCAATAGAGAATTCAAGGATCTTTCTGTATGTGTATATATATATATATATACACACACGACCATTACTATATTGCATGGAGGACTTTGTCATTAAAATGGGTCGTTCTAAGGCAAAGCAAGTTGATACGACCCCAAACACAATCCCGGAAAAAGTCGCTATAAATAAGGGAGGAACTTCGATCACTGCGCCCCCGTCTCCCCCGGCAACATCAGAATATAACAGTCTCACAGAAAAGGAAGCATCAATAATAGATTATAAAAAGCTGGCGATAGAGGTGGCAGAACTAATCAACTAATCTCTCCTGACATACAAGAAACTTTGGCGGCGACAGTTGCGGGCACTCTGCGCCAGTTACACGAGGTGGTGGCGCAACGTGGCAATCGTTTGGAGAATATAGAACATGAGATTGAAGTTTTGTCAGCGGAGTACAGCTCCACATCTAACTGTATTGACAACCTTCTAAGCGACAACAAAAAATTATGGGATCGCCTAGAGGACTTAGAAAACAGATCCAGACGAAACAATCTGAGAATTATAGGGATCCCTGAATCAGTCTTACAAAAAGACTTACGCCAACTGTGTGAATCCATGATCCCCAACGCACTAGGGGTCAGCCATGCATGCAAAGTCGAACGTGCGCATAGACTGGGGCCAGACGTACGGGCCACCAGAGATAGTAAATACTCACCCACAAAGAAGCGACCTAGACCGGTCATCGTGAAATATTTGGACTATACTGATAAGACCTCTATTTTACGTAATTTCAAGAGCCGACAAAACCAACTGGACATTGGGGGGGAAAAAATCTTAATCTTTGCAGATTTTTCTGCAGAAGTCCAACGGAAAAGAAAGACATTCTCACCAATATGTACGGCTCTGTACAGAAAACCACAGAAGTTTGCGCTCCTATATCTGGCGATTTTGAAAGTCTTCCAACCAGACGGCTCTTGCCTTACATTTCAGGATCCGGAGAAAGCGGAGAGAGAGCTGCGACTGACGTCACCCAGAACCTCACCAGGCCGACTGGAAGAACCCCCCTGCGCAGGTCACGGGACATCATGGACTGGCGAGAAGTCACCTCGGCCCCTATCGCGGCACCAAAGGAGCAACGGCGCAGGCATGCACCAGCACCGACACCAGCTACTTAAAGTTTGAGCGACGTGTAGTGAGTATGACGACTCGAACAAATGCGCTAATTGAAAGGTGAACTGTTGCAGGACTCTAAGCATAATTTCGCATTAGATATACATTCCTGATATTGATGCATAGTTTAAGATTCTGGAGCGGAGATACAGATTTAATTGGAGAAATGGTTTGCTCCACTTTGTTATACTATCTTTATCTCCTTAAATATGTTGTTAAAAAAAAAAAAGGAGCAAAAAAAAAGAGGAGATGTGAGGTGATATCTCCACCATTGCACACAGATTGGGATAAAGTTTTTCTTTTTCTCTTCCTTCCCGACGCTGCTCACAAAGTGGAAGTAAGGGAAGTCAATTCATGCCCCCTCTTTCCGGGCTTATGCAAGGCATTCTTCCCTAAAAGAGGCCGCATTCTTCTTCTCTTTTTTGTTCTCTAATTCGTACTTTACGTGACTTGAGAGAACTCCAGTTTAGTAATAGTTTAGTGATTTGTTTTTCTTTCCCCCTTTCTTTTTCCCTTTTTTTTTTCTTTTTGTTTAAATCTAAGGTGTTATTTGGTGGTTTTACTAGCAACTTGCAAAACCTTTATCAGTTATAGATAGACAAACATTTAATATGAAGATTATCTCATGGAATGTAAAAGGACTTAGGTCCCCACAGAAACGCACAATGATATTGCGCCATTTGAAACGGTTAAAAATAGATATCGCGCTACTCCAAGAAACACACCTAAATGAGGCGGATTACTACCGCATGCGCAGGCTATGGGTGGGGGAGGTCTATGGGTCACCCTCAGTACACTCAAAGGAAGGGGTGTTGATACTCATTAAAAAAGGTTTGGGACTAACAGTTCAGGAGCATTGGCACGACTCTAACGGGAGGATCCTCCACATACGCATCAAAAATAGTGTGGAAGAATTCAGTATTTATAACTTTTATGGCCCTAATAGCAGCAGCAAGCAATTCTTCATGGAATTGTCTGACCGGTTACTGACAGATACCGGGACACTTAAAATAGTAGGAGGAGATTTTAACTCAGTCCTCAACGATACTGAAGATCGCCGTAGCCAGGCAACGCATAGCAACACTCCTAGATATCTGGACAACACATTCAAAAAATTCTATGGGACACAGCAGCTTAGTGATGTATGGTGAGACCGTAATCCAGAGGGACGCGAGTTCACCCATTTTTCCCACGCACACAACTCCTGGTCTAGAATCGACTATATACTGGTTTAATCTAACTTGATCTCTAGAGTTGCCAAAATTGATATCGGGGAACTGGTGATCTCCGATCATTCCCCAGTAGTGCTGACAATACGCGACAAGGTCCCCAGGGGCACCGACTACATATGGAGATTCCCTTCATACCTGGCGGAGGATGAAACCTTCCAATCAATGTTTGGGGGATGGTGGCTGGAATTTACCTCAGATAACGAGGTGCACTCTGATAATCCCCAGCTGCTTTGGAATACAGCCAAGGCAGTCCTCAGGGGCAGACTGATGTCATATGTAGTTTCACTAAAGAGGAAGACTAACGAGAAAATAGAACATTTTAGCTCACTCCTACGAGAAACATATACCAATTCCAATCAAAACCAAATTCGCAAAGTAAGCAGAAATGGGTGGAAGCAAAGGGAGCGTACGAACACTGGCTACAAAAACGAGAACAATTGATACATTCTCGTAGGGAGGCACATTTGTTCAAATTTGGAAATAAGGCAGGTAAACATATGGCCAATTTGGCAAGAAGACCATTTAATACGTCAAAGGGCTGAAAGATCAAAGCGGTAGATTCCAGTCCCATCCAAAGAAAATAAATGATATATTTCTTGAATTTTACGCACAACTATACACACAAAAACCAATGCCACACGACACCCCTATAGTGATTCCTCCAGATATAGAACTACCGACTCTGACCACAGAACAATGCGAGTTTTTAAACTCCCCTATTTCTCAGTTAGAAATAAAAGATGCCATCTCAAATCTAGAAAATAACAAGGCCCCGGGTCCAGATGGATATACGGGAGAGTTCCTTAAAATCCTTAAAGACCAGACAACCCCATTATTAGAATCCTTATTTAATGGATATATGCAAAATTCCCCTATACCACCTGAAACTAATACTGCACACATCAAGCTACTCCCTAAACCTGGCAAAGATCCCAGCAATGCAGTCATATAGACCAAGTTCCCTGATAAACATTGATCTGAAGCTGATGGCGAAAATCATGGCAGACCGACTTGCCGTTGTGATGCCGCAACTGATCACCCCTCTGCAATCGGGTTTCGTAAAGGGTAGATCAGCAATTGCAAACATAAGGAAGATTCTGACCATCCTGGATGAGATTAAAATTAACCCATCAGACCATCCTAGCGCGGCGCTGCTTACAATAGACGCAGAGAAGGCGTTTGATAACGTTTCATGGAAATGGTTGGAAGCAGTGATGGATAGAATGGGGTTTAAAGGCCCTTTTTGTACCTGTTTATGGAACTTATATGCAAACCCTCAAATATACACCCCTGGCTTTCTCTCCTCGAGATTTCCCTTGCAGAAAGGTACCAGGCAAGGATGCTCCCTCTCCCCATTGTTATTTAATATCGCTATTGAACCACTGGCCCGTACGCTAGAGGGAAATGGAGAGTTAGAGGGCATCAGGATACGCAATAAGACTGTTAAAACGATGCTGTTTGCTTACGATATCTTACTAGCACTCGCAAAACTGAATAGAGACTTACCAATGGTCTTCAATTTATTCGAGTCATTTGGGGGGCAATCAGGCTTCAAGGTTAACACCACGAAGTGCGAATTATTGGACATCTCTCCCGGGAACAGAACAAATATCTTAGATACTGAAAGAGTCCCCGTCACCGTAGCAAAGACCTCTATTAAATATCTTGGGATAAACATAGGCAAGAGCTCTGAAAGTCTATACAGGCTGAACTATCCCCCAATTATACACAAAATTACAAATGAACTCAAAAGATGGAATAACCTTCCACTCTGATTTTTGGGCCGCTGCCAATTGATCAAGATGATCAGTTTCCCAAAGCTCCTCTACCCTCTACAAACTATCCCACTTCTGATACATAGACAAGATTTGGGAAAGCTGTATTCCACTTTCTCTGCATTTATCTGGGCCCACAGGCGCCCACGTATCGCTTTGAAAAAGCTCATGCTCTCCAAGGATAGGGGGGAACTTGATTTCCCGGATATACGCACATACAATGTGGCAAGCCTTATGCGACATTCCTTAGACTGGCTGCAGAGGGCTGACAAGTTTTCCAATTATGAACTTGAAGCAGAACTATCACATCCGTGGAGCCCAAATGCTCTCCTACACGCGGGATTCTCTAGTCTTCCACCAGAGGTTAAGCATTCTATCATGATAAAAGATACTATCGCCGCTTGGAAAGCATCTCGTAAAGCATATGGCCTTTCGTTTAAAATGTCAAAATATATGGATCTATGGGGGCATCCGGAATTTAGGGAAGGGCAGGTTAATAAAATATTTGCAGTATGGCAAGGTAAAGGCATAGAGACGGTCCAACATCTCCTCCATCCAGTACAACCTAGATATAGAACATTTAAAGAGCTGTGCGACACATATGACCTTCCTGCATCACACTTCCTACCCTACGCACAAGTACAACATTTCTTGCGATCCAGACTTAGAGATATCACCAGGGAGGCAATAATTAACCCTATGGATATAATTATAAAAGGTCCCCAGCAGAGGCACTCAATTTCAGACAAAGATACTCAGAAGCTTGTGAGTGTAATTGGGGGTCACACAATACAGTTATTACCACAAGAATGTATATTTCACTCTTTCCGTGAGCAACCAAAAAGTCCTAAAATGACACATACTATACTTTTAATAAGTAAGAGATGCTTATTGACAAAATGGCTGCAAGCCCAAACCCCATTAGTATCAGATATCCTACAACAGCTAAAATATCTTTTACGGATGGAGAGACTAGAGCTGGAGAGGTGTGCAGAATCTCAGGCTGAGGGCTTTTTTGAAAAGTGGCGGACATTTATAGAAAAGTTCCTAGACTCAACCGAAATCATTGAATGTATGAGGCCGTTCAGTAACACAACCTGGTATCATATTCAAGATGGTGCGGATCGCCTGGGGAAGCTAAAAATAACATAACTAGGGGCGTTCGAATATACACGAGATGCTCTAGACGACAAATGTATAAACCTTGAGATGCGAGTTATTATTGCAGCTTCAATTTAATTAACTTTAAACAAAGATGAGACTAAGAGGATACGTTAGTAATTTACCACCTATATTCTTATTTTTATTTATACGATTGTTAAGTTTAATTTTGCGGCTGACTTTGTCGAATTTTTGCTATCTTAATTGGACCACGTGAACAGAGCCACAGCTGACAATGGCTATTATGTGAAATTCGGGAACCATATAAGTATGTTGTGCTTTTCCACTTATTTTTCTTTTCTTTATGTGTAACCAATGCAAGATGGAATCTCTACATATGTGACAACGTTCCAGAAGTAAGATAACAATGTAACGTTATATGTTCACTGTGATATTGTTACTTTTGTTAATATGAAAAAAATGACAATAAAAAGGAGTTAAAAAAAAAAAAAAGATGTGTGCAAGTTCTGTGTTCATCCATCCTGGTTTCTTTAAATGCTTCCCATTCTTCCTTCTTTTAGGGATTGTTAACGATTGTGCTTTGAGAATCTCATTTCACAATATTTCCCAACCTTCTTGGACATTTCTGTCCTTAAGAACATCCAGCCATTGGATTCCTCTTTCTGGGTTCATTGAAATCTGCCTTTCTGAAATCCAACCTTCAGGTCTGAGTTTTCTCAGGTCTTCCTCCCCTTTTTATCCAAAATTCTAAGGTCCCAGCCATCCTTACTCCCTCAACCATTTCCTCCCTGTTGGTAAGAATTAGGTCCAAGATAGCAGATCCCCTTGTTTTCTCTTCGACCCTTTGGAAGATAAAGTTGTCAGCAAGAGCGGATAAGAATGTGTTGGATTTATTACTTTTACCTGAGAGATTCCCAACCAATGTCTGGATTTTAAAATCTCTCATAATCACTATGTAACGCTTTTTGAAGAACTTGGCCATCTGAAGTAGAAAGAGTTCATCCATATCTTCTGCTTGGATCCTCCCTGGAGGGCTCCACTATGCATCGGGTAAGTCATACCCACATTTAACTTCCTTTGTGTGCTGTGTGATTAAGGATTGAGGCAATAGCCTACATTGGACCTGCTTGGAGCGCTGTCCTAATTTTATACTTTGTTTTCTGCTTGTCCAGATGACCTATTGTAAATGCCTACAATGGTGTCCTTTCTGTTGTTCTCTCCCTGTATTCTTACCCAAACAGTTTCTACAGAACTCCCATGCTCTGAAGCTCAAATCTCTGTGGAGATGAATGTTTTCCTAACATACAACGCAATACCTCCTCCTATTTTTTTTGGTCTGTTTCTTATAAATTTGTTGTATCCTTCAAACCTTGTGTTCCAATCATGTGTATCATTCCACCAAGTTTCCGTAATGCCTATGACATCTTATTTCTCTTCTTGTGTTAGGAGCTCCAATTCTCTTTGTTTGTTTCCCATGCTTTCTGCATTTGTATAAAAACATTTTAGTTTGTGATCGGTGTCTCTTGCTCCTCTACTTGCCTTCTGAATTTTTTGTCTTTGTTCTTTCTTTCCACTTCTCATAGCTAGGGTCTCAAATGTATTAATTAGCTGTATATTTTTACCTAACTTTTCACTTCCCTTCCCATATTGTTCTAGTTTAAAGCTTTCCTAATGAGTAAAGCAAGGCGGCCACCAAAAATGTGCTTACTTGTTTTTGTAAGGTGCAACCCATCTCTAGCAAGCAGTCCATCATATAGGTAATTCACTCCATGGTCTAGGAATCCAAATCTTTGCTGACGGCACCATCGATGTAGCCAGTTGTTCACCTCTAGAATCCTGTTCTATCTTCTTATTCCATGAGAGGATGGATGAGAAGAACACCTGTGCTCCTAGTTCCTTCACCTTCTTTCCGAGGTCTTTAAAAGTCTCTGCAGATAGTTGCAAGGTCCTTTTTTGCAGTATCATTTGTGCCTAGATGTATTTGTAGGAATGGGTGGTGTTCTGTAGGACTGAAGAGTCTTGATAGCCTATCAGACACTTCTTTGATTTGTGCACCTGGAAGACAGCACACCTCTCGTGAGGTTATGTCAGGTCTACAGGCAGCAGCCTCTGTTTCTCTCAATAGGGAATCCCCTACAATCACCACTCTCCTCTTTTTCTTCACAACAGCCCTTCTTTTTCTCCATTCATGAGGACTCCTTCCTACACAGTTCTTTGTGGGTAGAGTAATTTCTTGTAGAACATTTTTCTTCCCTGATTCAGGTAGCCGGCTCAAGGTTGACTCAGCCTTCCATCCTTCCGAGGTCTGTAAAATGAGAACCCAGCTTGGTGGGGGATAATAATTAATAATTACCTATAAGTGCTGCGGAATAAGTTGGTGCTATACAAATACCAAGATTTATTTTATTTATTTATTTTTTCTCTGCTTTGTTTTCTCTGGGTAGAGTCATTTCTTGCTGTAGCTCTTTCGCCTCTGCTCTGCTCTTTGTGGGTGGAGTCATTTTTTCTCTACCTCTTTGTCCTTCTGCTCAGGAACCAGTACCAGGTCCCCGTGCATGAGAACCTCGTACTGGTTCCCAAGCAGTATGGGTGCTGGCTGACTCATGTTCTTCCTGCTTCTTTGGGTCACATGCTTTCATTCCTCGGCTTCTACAGGTACACTGGACATTTCTTTTCCTTCAACATTTTGAAGACTTTCTTCTACTCTGTCCAGGAAATCCTCATCCTCCCTAATACTAGAGATCAGTGAGCGTACTTGTCCGAGCTTGATGCTCGTTTGAGTATTGGGGTACTCGAGATGCTCGTTACTCGAGACGAGTAACGGTGCTCGAGACAATTGCATTTCCCTTCCCCGCATGCTTAGCGCCATTTTCTAGTCCCACCCGTGGCTCGCCTCAGACGCATGCTGGCAGAGGTTAGGGAAAGTGCTGCTGCTGATATAGAGAAAGTGTTAGAGTAGTATCCTGTGTTCAAGAACCCCAACGGTCCTTCTTAGGGCTACTCCTCATCGTGTGCATTACAGTTGTGGCTGGCTAGGAGCAGTAGTGCACCAATTTTCTTTTAAGCTTCTAGTGCTGTGCAGGCCATTTCAGCTATAGCATTCTCAGTCTGCAGTGCATTACGCAGAGTTTAGGGTCAGAGCTGCTTATATAGGGAAAGTTTTACAGTCGTGATCCTCTCTACAAGAACCCAAACGGTCCTTTTTAGGGCTACATCTCACCATGTGCATTATGGTTGTGGCTGGCTGGGAGCAGTAGTGCATCAATTTTTTTATTACGCATCTAGGCCTGTTCCCAGCCTTTCACTTATAGGATTCTCAGCCTGCAGTGCATTACACCGAGGTCTCACCGTGAAACAGCACTCTAATATTTCCTGGGCCACTGCAAACTATTTCAGTTATACCGTTCTATGTCTGCAGAGCATTAGACAGCGGTCTCACCGCTAAACAGTACTGTAATATTTCCTGGGCCACTGCAAAGTATTTCAGCTCTGCCGCTGTGCAGAGCATCTCACAATACCCTTTCCTTGGTGCGGTTGAGATAGCCGCAGTTACCAGCACTATCCACTGGCTTTAGAGTCTTCTCCCACTCCACACAGCCTCCACTATCTACAAGTCTCTGCGAGCAGTAAATTACCCCTAGGTATCAGCGCAAGACACAAATCACAGCATAGAGCCTCCGCTATCTACAAGTCTCTGTGTGCGGTGAATTAGCCACAGTTGTCAGTGCTGTACAGTGGGGTAATTTATTTAGGCCCTGCTCTATCCTTAATCCGCCATGATGAGGAGTAGGGGTAAGGGACATGGACACGAAGGCGGGCGCCCATGTGACGGCGTGGGCGCTGGGCGGGGTGAATCACAGCCGGCTGCTGAGGGATTAGGAGAGAGGCAAGTTTCTGGCCTCTCAGATTCATATCACAATTTGCGGGTCCGCATGGTAGACCTTTATTACAAACAGAGCAGTGCGAGCATGTCCTGTCATGGATGGCAGAAAATGCGTCCAGCAATGTATCGACCACCCAGTCTTCTACACAGTCCACTACTCCCGGCCTAGGGACTGCAACTCTGAATCTTCTGGCTGCTCCTGCTTCCTCCCAGCCTCCTCACTCCATGAAAATGACATATTCTGAGCAGGCAGACTCCCAGGAACTGTTCTCGGGTCCCTACCCTGAGTGGGAAAAAACAGTTCCTCTCTCACCTGAGGAGTTTGTCGTGACCGATGCAAAACCTTTGGAAAGTTCCTGCAGTCCGGGTGATGAGGCTGGGGACTTGCGGCAACTGTCTCAAGAGCTTTTTGTGGATGAGAATGATGAGACACAGTTGTCGATCAGTGAGGTATGATGGCCAAGCACCCCACAAGGTGGAACGAAGGCCATTCACCGCCTCCGGGTCACACCACTGCCTCTTCCCCTGTGCCACAACCTGCCACACAGATCCTATCCCCCTCCCAGGATGCAGGCACGAGCACCTCCCGGCCTACACCCTCACCACCACGGTTCTCCACTCCATCCAGCAATGTCTCTCAGCGCAGCGTACAGCTGTCGCTAACACAAGCATTGGAGCGAAAGCGGAAATACGCCACCACCCACCCGCATGCACAAGCTTTAAACGTGCGCATTGCCAAATTAATCAGCCTGGAGATGCTGCCGTACAGGCTTGTAGAAATGGAGGCTTTTTGGTCCCCAGGTGCTACTATTTTTCCCAGTTAGCATGTCTCCCGCAACATAAATCGTGCCCTCACCAACACAGTTACTGGAAAGGTCCACTTAACCACGGACACGTGGACAAGTACTGGCGGGCAGGGCCACTATATCTCCCTGACGGCACATTGGGTGAACTTGTTGAAGGCAGGGACCAAGCCTGACCCAGGGCCCGCTCACGTGCCTCCCACACAGAGTATTGAGGGTCCTACTGTGAGGGTATATGTATATATTGCCATATGTTTTTTATGCTTTATACCTATATGCAAGTTCTATTCAATTCCAAATGAGAAAAAACTTAATACGTCGCCTTATATCAGATATGCCAAGATGCTTTGCAAGGCAAAACAGAGAAAGAATGTCCAAAGGAACCAGACGAAGGATGAAGGTTAAAGTGGAGGAGGAAAGAGATACGAAGAATGCATGCTTAAGCCGCTTTCTTAGAATTGAGTGGGTGATTCTTAGCACTGGAGTTAATTAAATACGTGATTTTCTGTACATAAGCTAGAGACCAAGTATGCCATATCAAGATGTTCAACTATGCATCTGAACTTTTACTGTCTCAGGCCGGAAATCCGGACTTCCCATATATGGTTATGAGCCCATCACCCATTCCTGGTGATGAGACAAAGGGTATAAGATCTCATGTAATCTGTAATAAAGCGCGAAGCTCAGTCATGTCCCCGTGTGAGAAACTATATCAGACCTCCGTGTGGTGTTTTCTTCTTACCGCCGGCAGCGGGGCAAGTGGGGTGGGCCTGATTGGTGCTGTACTTAGAATTTTACCCTGACAAATGGCGCAACCAACTGGGGCGACAAAACCGGAGCTTACAACGCATTCCACCCGGATCCACGCACGGAGAAGCCGTCCTGCTGCAAACCGAGCCTGATCAACTCACAGAACTCCAGGTAAGACCAGCATATATTTATGTTGTGTTTTACGCTGAGTCTTGCAGCAGGAGGGACTATCTGTGGTTTGTGACCGGACGGGTTGGGTTAAGAGTTCTACACGGTAACTCGTGTGGGCTTCGGGTTTGCCGTCATGGACCACTGACCGTGATATGCGCACCAATCGCTCACCCAGAAATTAGTCTGTAGTTTATTTGTACTTTGAAGTCCATGGTGTTTTAACGATAGTGAAGGTTGTTTGTTGTATTTAGTCTCACAAGAGAAGGGACCCTCGGTTGTTTTTCCAGTATATAAGGGACTAACAATTTGAAAATTAAGAGGGATGCATTTTATGAGACAGGCTTCATAAGAGAAGGGACTCTCGGTTGTTTTGCCTTATATATGGGGCTAACGATTTGATTTCAGAGAGATGCATTCTGTGAGGCTGGTTCCATAGGAGAAGGGACCCTCGGTTGTTTTGCCGGTATATAAGAGGCTGACAATGTCTCAGTCACTCAGCAAATTTTTTTTCACATAATTTGTCAAAAATAGCGCTCATTCACAATCTCATCTCAATAGAATCATGTACTTTATAACATTATAGCACCCACCTCAATGTTTTTCAACTGATGTATGTATGTTTGTCAAACTTTTTTTTTTTTTGTCTGTGCATCTGTATGTACTGGTACACCTTCAAAGGGGGTGACGGAGCAGACTTGAGCGCATGGATGGATGAGAGTTAATGACTGGGGATAAACATTCCCCACCCCATGCATGGGACTTTGCTTGGTTGTGGTGTGGACGTGTAGACTGTTAAGCTGAAATGAGCTGTGAAAAAAGACGCACGCAGCCAATATCGAGGGGGTGGAGCTAGATGATGTAATAGTACGTAATGTTTCATCCCTCTTCTCGACAAGGGAGGGGGTGAGGATCTTGAGCAGCTAGTAAAAGTTTTTGGTTTTTTTTTTCGTTTTTTTTCTCTCTCTCAAATTTGATAAGACATTGCAGGCAGGAACAGACTAATACTGAATTCACTTAAAGGATCTCACATTTCAAATATGAATAGGTGTTTTGTAGGTTATCCTTCCCTGATGTAACTCATGTCTCTGTTATTGGTGCTGACATCTTACAGGCCTTATCTGCATCCATCAAATCTTTTTACAATGTTGTACTAACTTAAACCCGGCTACTATTTCTTCCAATTGAGTACCCGGGTTCAAAGGGGGGGAGGAGAAGGCATAGGTAATCTAGGTATTGCAAGTCAGCCATTTTTAAATTTTTGCAAGCCATTTTTAAATTTTTAAATTTTTTCCCAGCAAGGTTCTGATCTTTTTGAAATAGAATATCAGCCTGATTGTCTAGCATTGATGCAACAAGAAAATTTAAGTTTTAAAAAGTTACTGAAAGCCCTTGTTAACAATACATATTTTGAGTTGTTTTTTATAGATGGTACCCAGGGTGATTGACGACTCCACACTGGATATACAGTGGTCACGCAACAAGATGCCCTAAAAAAAAGCAGAATGCCTCCGCATGTCGCAGGACAGGAAGCGGAGTTACAGGCCCTCACTGAGGCGTGTGGAGTGGTAGAAGGTAAGACGGCAAACATTTACACTGACTCCCGGTATGCATTTGGCATAGCTCATGACTACGGCCTAACATGGAAGGCCAGACAGCTTGTTAAGAATGGTGCAGCGGTGACAAAGTAGAAAGCTCACACCAATTCCTACAGCAGAGAAACAAGAGGCAACGCCATCACAGATTACACAGCAAAGGCAGCGGCCCTCAAGCCGTGGAAGAAAAGAAGAATTTAACAATAACTTTGGACTTTGATATAAACCTTGGACTTTGATTACTTTGATATGAACTTGGACTTTGATACAAACTTTGGACTTTGATATGCTAAAGACTTTACAGTTACAAGCCAGCAAGGAAGAAAAAGACAAATGGACTAAATATGGGAGCAGCAGAAATGGGGCGGTGTATGGCGAACAGTCAAGTTCGACTCAAGTACCAAGCACCCGAGCATTTTGGTGCTCGCTCATCTCTACTTAATACGTTTCAATGTAGCTATTCTCTCCTGAAGACTACGCACCTTTTCCTCCAGTAGAAACACAAGCTCGGATTTCTGGCATGTGAAAATTAACTTTTCCTCTTGTAGGTCTGTAAACATATAGCATACGTTGCAGCTCACCAAATCCCTCCTGTCCTTTTCCATGTTATTAGTTGATGTCCACTTACAAACTTCTAAAAGTCAAGAATTGTAGTGAAGATGTATAAACCGGTAAAATACCACTAAGTGCACAATCGGTTTGGTGATGTCCTCTGAGCAGCTAGATCCGGCTAATCCCCGAAATCTTCCCGCTTATGGTGATTCTTTGCTTTTCCCAGAATGCACAGGGAATATGCAAATGATCTTCCTGCAGCTCCAATCTTTGGATATTAGAAAAAAAACTTTCTGACAGTGAGGGTGATCAATGAGTGGAACAGGTTACAATGGGAGGTGGTGAGTTCTCCTTCAATGGAAGTGTGCAAACAAAGGCTGTCAGAAAGATAATTGTCTAATTATCTGTCTGAGAGGATTTAGTGAATCCTGCACTGAGCAGGGGGTTGGACCAGATGACCCCAGAGGTCCCTTCTAACTCTACCATTCTAGGAGTCTATGATTAATGCTGTGAATCCAGCAGTCTTGTACTTATCGCAGCCCCTATGCTCTGACGGCAGAAGAATCCTCAGTAGAGATGAGCGAGCGTACTCGGAAAAGCCCTACTCGCTCGAGTAATTTGCTTTATCCGAGTACCGCTGTGCTCGTCCCTGAAGATTCGGGTGCCGGCACGGAGCGGGGAGCTGCAGGGGAGAGCGGGGAGGAACGGAGGTAAGATCTTTCTCTCCCTCTCTCCCGCCCGCTCTCCCCTGCTCCCTGCTGCGACTCACCTGTCAGCCGCAGCGGCACCCGAATCTTCAGACCCGAGCACAGCGATACTCGGATAAAGCACATTACTCGAGCGAGCAGTGCTTTTCCGAGTACGCTCGCTCATCTCTAATCCTCAGAGATTATGTACAGGCTGCAATTCGCACTGTGCATGCTCAGGATTCTGATGTCACTGCCATGCACAATGTGACTTTTTTTTCAAGTCCTCTGCTCTGTGCAGAGTGGAGCTCTGTATTAAGCACTGCCTTTTGCAGGCATTGCGAGGGGGCAGCATTTCAATACACATCCCTTCAAGGGCTCCGTATACAACAGGAAAAAAAAGAGCATGCTGCAATTTATTTCTCCTGTGTTTTATATGGATGTCCCCTTGGAGCTTCAACGCAGGTGTAAATGGAAGAATGAAAGTCCATAGACTTTCATTGCCTCCCCTCACCACGTGTTATGGGAAATACGTGAGTGTAATACACGGTGACAATACGCCCATGATAATGAGCCCTTAGGCTTATGTAATGGAATGATCTCAGCCTTATTTAATCATGCAGCACTTTACAGAAAGAAACCCAAAGCATGCGCCTATCTTCCTAGCCAATAAGCAAGTATGAAAGCTTGTAGAAGTTTTTAGAATGTTATAGAACATTAGTTCTGTTTTGTAATTTCGCTTTCCAACATAAGAGCACGCGCTTTGTCATGCTGGTCTCTTAACAGCAGTGTTTCTTCTGGCCGTCTCATCTAGATAAGCGAGCCAAAGCAAGTCAAAAACTACGCCCTGTAGCTAAAAAGCTCCTTAATATCCTAATATATGTTTTCTTAAAGCTATACACACAATTTTGATCACAGCAAGGAACCAAATCACATAACAATATATAAAGAATTAATTTGATAATGTTACATAATTATATTCTGCAACATTATAACAGATAACAAATAACTTTGCTGCACATATGCATAATAACATAATGCTCCATATGAGGCTTGTGTACTTTTAATGTTAAGTAATAACAAGCATAAATTCTCTTAAAGTGTCATAACTTTTAAAACAACGGCACTTGCTATCAATATGCATCCTCTACAGCTCCTCCTGGCAGCAGCAAGGAACATGACATTTTCATCACTATCAGCATATTTTTACAACTTCTCTTCTATGTGGCATTATCTCTACATACAGTATAATTATGGCTGTGACCCCCAACCTCACATGCCTCATAGGAGTAGTGGTGTTACTCACAGAATGTAATACATATCATATACATCATTTACTTCTCCAAACGTCATCATGATACTATTGGAGGCTTAACTCCAGTGTTATGTTTTACTCTACACAAATCCGTACTACTGCTCTATGTCAGGTGCCCCACCACGCCATTTCACATCCGCATACCGCTTTACATAACATCACACCACATTGCATATAACATTTCCCCCATGTAATTATTAACCCACATAAGGCCTTGCATTAACCCTATAACCTATGGCACCATTATCACTACATTGCAATAACGCTCTCATGAGTCCATTACTACCATTCTGGCTAGGGATTTTATGTAAAACACTCACGGGAATGGTAACATACTTGTTCTGATCTTCTTTGTTAGTATGATTTCACTTTGCCATTGGTCTCCGAATGTATAGGATGAAAATGTATCTTATGTGTCATTAAAGGCCTAAAAGCAATGTCATAAATTAGCAGAAATTCTGCCAGGTAAACACAACACACAAGTATGGGCCTGCTCCAAGGAAAAAGCAATAGAACTACGAAAAAAGGTTGTTATGCAAGCCATCAGGTGTGCTGATTGTTTTAAAATCAACGTGATTAATTTTGCAAAGGATAAATTCTAAAGGTGAACAGAACAGCCAAGCAAGGATCTTCTCCAAAGAAAAACTGTAGAGCTACACCTGTTTCTTGTGCTTTACAAAATTTTAGTTTTGGGAGAAGAAATAGGAAACATGGTGGAAGCAGCCTTTCTGACAGCGGGGCAGGCCAGCATCTCTATAGCATGTTGTGCAAGCTCTGTAACATAAGGATATCTGTGCCAATGTAAAAGTGTTATGAAGAGAAGGAGGAGGAAGGGATGACGAGGGGACAAACAAGGATGAATGTCCCACAACTCTTGGAGATAGCATGCAATGTGGACCACCACTATTGGCTTCATGGCCCACCTACAGGACATTGACCCAGTGTGCTACTAAGGATATTTAACATCCATGGCAATGCTTGCTGGACCTCTGTGGTCAGGTGCTTATGTTGGTATTATTGGTAAGTGTTTTGGCGATTGTCGGTTGTAATTGGTTGTTTGCATGTTCAGTTTATTTGTCGTAGCTTCACAGTACAGATTGTTGTTATTATGTGGTGATTGTATTATTGTGCATGCAGGTTCTCTCTTCTGGCATGAACATAACCTTACATTTGTCTAGGGTGTAGTGTGCCCTTGGCTCAAGGGGAACTCAATGGAGTGACCAGACCTTTAATGGGTTGTGTGAATGTAGGTCATTTTTCCCATGGCCTGCATGGACGTAACAGGGGGAGCCTTTGGCAGATTGGTAAAGTGTGTTCTGTGTGCAAAACCCGCATGTGTAATACACTGTAACAATACGTTTGTGTAAAGGAGCCCTTATGCTGGGTTCACACTGTGTTTCAGTATAAACCCTATCTTCCTCTACCAGGGTGCCCTATGAATCACTGAAAATGGTATTCAGATTGACCTTAAATGGACTAATTAGTAAGACGTACAAGGTTTCCGTTTGACATGGTTTCCATTTATTTTAGAGGACAGAATGTTGCGGTCAGCTGCGTTATTTTGTCTTCCAAAATCAAAATAGACATAAACAAACAAAAACCATATAAATAAAAGGTTAATTGTAAAAAGGAGAAAATGATGGGTCCAACTCTCGTAATGTAAGTGCATAAAAGCAAAAGGATTAACCCAATTTCTTCATTATTAATTAATTAATAGCAAGCACAAATAAGGTTTCCGGCCATTTCTTTCCTGGGGAGTACAGGACAAGAATATTCAGTAACATCTCTGCATTTTTTCTGTCCCTTTCTGAAGAATGGGCAGCGTCCCCAAAATACATTATTTGTGCTGGCTATTATTTAATTAATAATGAAGAAATTGGGTTAATCACTTAAGGAGGGAGCGACAGCCTGCAGCAGCGCCGCAGAACGCCAGGAGAAGTGAGTAATGATTTTTATTCTTTGCTCCACTGTATTCCCGGCGTATAAGGTGACAGTTGGGGGGGTCGTCTTATACGCCCCGTCGCCTTATACGCCGGTATATACAGTATATATTTTTATTGTAACACATTTCTGGATGAATTGCAGGGAAGGGCTTATATATTTAACCCCTTTCCGACCATTCATCCTGCGATCGCCGGCAGCCCATTGCTTTCAGTGGAACCTGCTGTATTGCCGGCTCCATTGAATTTAATGGGCAAACATCGTTCTTCTCTGCCACAGCTGTTACAGCTGTGGCAGAGAAGAATGATTTGTCTTCTATATGTTCTCAATGGGGTCGGCGCTGCTGCCGCCGGCCCCATTGAGCGCATATAGAGAAGAGAACAGAAATCGCAGATCGCACATAGGTGTGATCTTCGATTTCTATGGCCTAAGAAGGACTGTTGGGGTTCTTGAAGCCTAAAATCACTCCTAACGCTCTCCCTATAGCAGCTCCGGCATCAACAGCACTTTCCCTGAACTATGTCAGAATGCATCTGTGGCGAGCCGCGGGCGGGCAGATTTTAATACTCGGGTGACACCTAATCTCGCCAGCCACTCACTGCAGGGGGGTGGTATAGGGCTTGAACATTGCAGGGGGAAGTTGTAATGCCTTCCCTGTCTTTCTATTGGCCAGAAAAGCGCGCAAATTTGTCAGGGAAGAAAATGAAAGTAACCCGAACATCGCGTGGTGCTCGTCTCGAGTAACGAGCATCTCGAACACCCTAATACTCAAACGAGTATCAAGCTCGGACGAGTATGCTCGCTCATCTCTACTGCTGTCCAATCCTTAAGCACTGACTGACAAGTATTTGTGTCGTGATTTTGACTATTTTCATATAATTGGAGGTATTTTTGGAGGAACAGCACAAATGTGTAGATTTTCAGAACAAATGCCATTGTCAATACTTATTGTTTTAAAGTATAGTGGTTGTTTTGCAAAAGCAAATTGTTAATACGGTGTTTCCCCGAAAATAGGACACTGTCTTATATTACTTTTTGCCCCAAAAACTGCACAGTGTCTTATTTTCGGGGGGAGGCCTAATACTCACCTGGTCTGCGTTTTCCCAATGCCTCCTGATGGTCTTCGGCGGCGCTGCGGTAAACTGTGTCTTCCGCGTTCCCCAGCTGAGCTTCTGCTGGTGACGGGGCTTGAATGCCCTGCCTCCAGCAAAGCGATGTCATTCACTGAATGGTTGTGATTGGCTCATCGAGCGCCGGCTGTGATTGGCTGCTGGCGCTCGATAAACCAATCACAGTGCTCGCTTTGCTGGAGGCGGGGTATATAAAGCCCTGTCACCAGCAGAAGCCCAGCTGTGAGACAAGGAGGACACAGTTTACCGCAGCGCAGACACCATCAGGATGCTGCAGACCAGGTGAGTATTGATTTTTTTGGGGGGGGGGGGGGCACTTTAGCTAGGTCCTATTTTGGGGGGAGGCCTTATATTTCAAGCCTTCCCCGAAAACCTGATAGGTCTTACTATCGGGGTAGGACCTATTTTCGGGGGAACACGGTATTAATGCTGTGGCTTGTGTAATTGGAAATCTTGCTCGTAAGCGTCATTTCTCATGATACACATCAGTTTTGAGCACCATCTGGCAGTTGGAATTTAGCCAGCCGGGATTAGCCAGCCATGTGGACGAGATTTCTCAGATGCGAGCACCGGCCACAGCGGAAGAGGAAGCTGCCGGGGCGCTTCAAAACCGCCGCGGTTTTGTGTGTCTAAGTGAGTAAAGTGAGTAAAGAAAACCCCTCTGTAACTTTACTTAGTAGTAGGACCCCCTAGGTGTCCCCACTTAGTAATAGGACCCTCCTGGTGTCCACATTTAATAGGTCCTTCTGTTCCCCAATTCATGTTTAGGGCTGTTGGGTCCCACTCCAACAGGGATGGGGTTAAATTCAGAAAGACACTCACACTGTGGCTGCTGGCTGCTCTGAGTCTTTGACTTACTGATTCTCCATATTATTTTGCATAGCTTAGGTTTCTTAATACTTCCCCAGGTAGGTTTCAGTTCTCAGAATGGGGAGCAGGGGGAGGAGTGAGGAAGCTAAAGTATGCAAGATAACAGAGGAGTCAGAACAGCTAGCAGCCACTGTGTGTGCTACTGAATTTTACCCCTTCCACCTGCCGAAGTTTTAGGGCAGGGTGGCTGCCCCTTCATTTTCATGGAGTGATGCATTCTGTGCAGTCGTACAGATCACACAACCCAAACGCCAGCCTTGCGTAAACAATCAACACTATCAAAGAGGCGTAGCAGAATAAAACAAATTCTGTTAAATTATATATTAAAATTTGAAACCATATTAATAGCCATGTGGTACTGCAGGGGTACAATCAAAATCACTACTGAATGGACAAAATTTGGAAGTAAGCCTAAATGGACATTGATATGCTGTCCCTAATCTTGGTACTATATGCCCTAAGATTACACAGAGCAGCTGCTTTAAAAGGAAAACCCCATTCAAGATCCTCACCCTAATGCAGCCTCACTAGCCTCTGTCACTAGTATGTCCAGGTGCATTTACCTGCACAATATGGGTTCATCAGGGCACAGAAATATGGAACAAAAAAAAACAATAAAAATGTAAATAATTAAAACAAGAAAGAGGAACTAAGTACACACACAAAGTGGTCTCATTATTAAGTAAGCACCACTGACATTATAACTCTTACGTAACCAAATAATGATATTCTGGCTTATGTTACAGCCACTGATTTCAGCCCCGAGTTCACATGGTCCATTACTAAGGAATTATTGTGTGATATTAACTTTTTTAACATTATCATTAGTCAGCATCAGCTTCTCTTTAGGGTGCGGGCAGACGAGCGTAGGTGTATTTACGTTCGCACCAGCGCAACGTATAATCGCCCGAGCGATCGTTTTTCACCGATCACGACCAGAGCTAGAAAGCGTATTTTCGTTTGTTCCTACTTTGCAAACGGTCTTTTCGGCGATCGAATATGCGTTGGCGCGTATTTCGGTCGCATATGTTCCGTTTTTTTTCGAATTGCCGTTTTTACGCGCCGTAAAATCGCCCATGTGAACGAATACATTCGAAACCATTGCCTCAGATGGTCACGTATATACGTTTGGTCGCAAAAACGCGCCGTTTATGCGCTCGTCTGCCCGCACCCTTATAGAGATGTTACTGCCTGTAGAGACAGCAATTTGGCAGATTTATCAAACCTGTCGAAGAAAAAATGGTCTCTGTTGCCCAAAGCAACAAATCAGAACTCAGCTTGCTTGATCTGAAAAAATAAAAGCTGTGCTGCGATTAGTTTCTATTGGCCAATGTCGTCAGCCTTCCTCTCATCCAATGGTTGCACAAACACATATTGGTCTATAAAGCATGGCTAAGTTGTAACAGGACGTATGATAAAGGGCCTAACCTGAAGCTACCACCACACTGGGAAAGAAATGACTGCTATTTTTGCCTGCTAAGCGAAGAATTTACAGTTTGTTAAGCACAGTATACTACAGATTCCCATATTTTAGAATTATATACAAATATATCACATACAATAGAAAAGCTTATTTAATTCAAAGTGTAATGCAGGGCAAAACAAAATGTGCAGTTGATAAGCGGAATTAATTAATGTAATCACGTAGGGATGAAATGCCACAAATAAAATGAGAAGCTATTGATGACCTCTGATTAAATAGGATCGATCTCTAGAAACCAGAATGAACAAAGAGAAAATTAGAGTAAAACTTGAAAAAAGAAGAAGATATAACAGCGCAGTTTCAATTCTGACTACCCATGTATAACAAAATCATTTTTCTCTGCATAAAATGTTTCGGTTTGTTCCACTCGTCTGTATCTTTTGCTTTATATTCTCTTTGCATACTTGTTTGCAGGCTATGCACAGAATTTTCATTTTCCAGGCTTTCCAGAGAATGATGCTGAAACGTAATTCTTTCTACATCGGCATTTGACATATTTTACTGAAGGAAGAAAAGAATAAAATAACAAAAATAAGCATCTACTGATGTATTTCTGCAATAATCTAGGTCAACATTTTCTCAATAATGGGGTGTTGGCTGATTGCCCTTCCAGTCTGAAAACTTTCCATTAGCATGTAGATATGTGGCTCAGACCTGACAATCAGCTACAAGGTACCCTTTCAATGGTGTATTCATTAATGCGATCATGCATACCTTTTGGAGTTAGGAGGTGGCTGAAGATATGCTAGTGCTGACTTGATGCTGTTATGACAGAGCAGGTTAGGGGATTCTGTCTTCACTTTAACCTGGCTCCAACACATTATGAAAGTTGTTTGGCCCAGTGCCTATTATGACCTCTACATCTCTTGAGTGACAACACTTCATTTGGTCCCTTGAAAGGTCAAGCTAGATAATAGTTGGAGTCACATTCTGTAGGCATTTCCTTATCTCAGGCTCTTCCTTCTAATGACAATGAAGGACACTGCTGGCATTTGCAGGTTTCAATTAGTAATTCTGCAATAGAAGAATAGCAGGGAAATAGCAGAAAAAGATACTATGGTGAACTGTAACCGCTGCTGCTGTCCGACTCTCCTGCTGCACACAAAAGGGTTATTAAATGCGGCTATTGTGAAAAACTAGTTGTGGACACACAGTGAATTTAGAGAAAGTGCCAGATATGGCAGAACTACATCTGCAGACTGTGATTCTCCTGCACTGATAGGACAACCTACCTCTTTGTCAGGTCGCTTTTACACAAAACGATAACATTCAGATCCTCGCTGGATCATGGGAATCTGAACAATTCCAGTTCACTGTAAATGCTGCAGTGACTAAACGATTAACAATAATTCGTTAGTTGTTTGATTTTTTTGCCTGCAGAAACTAAACAACAATCTGTGAAAAACTGCCTATTTTCTATGAATGGAGATGGGTAGAAGTGATCACTGGCCCACTGCACCTCCTTTCACTAAATGATCCTTGCTCCTGTGTGAAAGTACAGGATTGATTATCACTGGAACGAATATTAACCCATGTAAAGGGATACTTTCTTTCCTTTTGCGTTTACTTAAGTAATATAGAGTACAGGTGCCCCGCCCCCTTTGACCTTTTGACGTCTCCGCCCCTTTTGACACCTCTTTGAAGCGTGACCTTTGGCCCTCACATTCTTGGTGAAACCAGGCATCCTCCTCTGTCTGTCGGCCCCCACCCTTGCATTCCAGGGGCTGTGACGTACCAGGGCCTCTTCTGCACATTGCGGCCCCCACCCTTGTATCAGCGTTACATCGCTGTTATATCGCTTTTTTTCCAAGTCCCCTTATGAGTGTGAGGGGTAATATATGGAAGGCATCTCCAGCCCTAGTAAGCTTTTATGTATAGCCCTGACAGAGCTGTTATTATAGAGAGCACACAGGAGCCAAAAAACGCTAAGTTTTATAAAAAGCTTTATTGAGCTCACAAGGCAATGTGAATACATAATGAGGTGCGATAAAAAATATGAATGATAGAGTTATTACATAAATGAATACAGCATATGCGAAAAATATAAAAAAAATGGAGTTATAGAATTATTACATAGCTATGTATAACAGTGTATGTTAACAGATATATAGTCACATTTGTACAAGCATTTACAGACTTAACCACGCCGTGGGAAACATCTGTGTTGATCACTTTTTAGGCTGCAAGCCCCTTGTGTTATTCCAGCTGTCATAGGGCTTAAGTCAATCACAAAAACAATAACAAGGAGATGACTTACACTTTTTGGTCATGTTGCACGCTTGTCAGAAGCTGTTCAGACCCACGGTGCTCTAACCGCTGCAATTGCTAGGGAAATCAAGAGACGACCCCCTGCCGGATGGCGGAGGCCCCCTTGTCGTCCGCGGCACTCGTGGGTGCAACAGATAGGCAACAGTACCTCCTCAGACATCAACACCAAATGGAACAATGCTCTCAGTCATGGTCATTCTAGATCAGCGCTACAGACCCTCGTCGTCCAAACGAAATAACATATGGCTGAAAGCGGGGGGGCCGATGCTGTTTTCGTAGTCTGGAGAATGTCTCTAGTACCATGGGGGCCAATGACCGCAGAAGGTATATTAATCTCGGCCATTGAGTGCCTAAAAACATCCCAGCCCAGAGGGTGATTTTTCTTGGTAGCGCTATGGCTCTGCGTAGCATGACGGATTAAGTCCAATATGTTCGGTCCGTGCGCAGTCTCACCCTTAGAAACAAACTCATCTCTCGCATTCCACAATGTAATTTTGGCATTCTGCGACAATCTGTTTAGCTAAAGCTCTGCATTTTTTTTGAACCGCGGGTTCACATGACTCATGAACAGTATTTCTATCATCAAGAGGTATTTGACCGGGGTCACAAGGTTTAAAGTTGACAGCTCTTTTGCATCCTGTTTAGCATGTACCAAGTATCTTTGTAAAACATTGGTGTATTTTTTAATTTTTACATTGTCAGGCATACCTCTATGCTGTAACATTGCCCTAATTTAATGATCGAGCCGATGAATAACAGTCTGGCGTATGTTGGGAGTCGTTGTAAGGGATTGTCTTATCTTGTTAAGTTCGTGTTTAGGCACCAAGTACATTTTCTCTGCATGCTCCATTATCGGTTGGCAAGCAGACTCGTAATTATCGGTATCGCGAAGCCCAAGAGCGAACCTATAAACCCACTGGCCTGATTCACTATACGCTTCTTTTTCTTTATGCCCAAAGTTTTATCTCCCAAGCGCCTTATAGCAGTCCGCCATTTTTTTAAGAATCTTCCTCTGATGAGCTTTTAGAGGTATCCTACCTTTTGAGATATTTCAAGCGATCTCGCCTACGGCCGTAATCAGATTGTTGCTCGCACTGTGTAAAATAGACTTTCTGATAGCTGGTTTTGCCTTCACCAGACTTTTTAAGAGAGCCAATTACAACGTATTCTCTCAGACATCTTGCCACTGCAAAGTGCTAGGAATAAAATAAATCACGGAAAAGGCAAACTCACTTTTTAGAAGCATTTTTTAAAAAATATAAACGGCAGGAAAGGCTGGGGGAAACAAACCCGGTCACAAATGATGCTCCTCAGCTGTATTGCCTCTGAAGTCTACTAGCAGATACCTGTAAGGAGCACTCATGGCATCCTCAAAGGCTTCTAAGAAGAAGTGAGTCTTACCGGGGTACATTTGTCTAGCTAGAGTAACAATTTGTAAATTTATCACACAGATTTTTAAAAATAATCATGATTTCGAGTTTAAGTTAATTGTTTGACTTTTTTTACCTTGACAAAATACGTTTTGCACGGGGTACAAAATGCTCAGATTTTTGTGATGTTCATACTTGGTAAACGCTTTCTCTATTTCGTTGTTTTCACTGATGCTCTCCATGAGATCATCAACAACGGTCAATCATCTATAAAGGTCTGAGGTAGACCCTCTATAAATCTAATGTTAGGAAAAGAGGTAGAGAGTTTGTCATAAAGCGGCTGCCAACACGAATAAAAATAGAGCCATGGCCGAACGAGTTGAGGAGCTAGACATACCGACACTTTTTGAGGAATGCTAGATTTTATGACCTTTTCTAACCTATTGGATACATATCAAGGCACTTTTTTTCTAATACGTAAAAATCCTGATATCTAGTCAGAGGCATGCCTCCAAGACATGTCCAGGGTGGTGAAGAAGCATGTATATATATAAGGGTAGCAGGCTTTTGCAGAGGGCTACACAGCGAACACTGACACACTTCAACTTTTGGACTCCAAAGCGTTGCTGATAGAAGGTAATGTGTGTCTTTTAATTTTCGGAAATAATGTGACAAAAAGCATAAATGTATTGTTTAAAAATATTATTGTATTTACTTATTTTGCATCTATATCTTTTTATATTTGTACGCTATAGAGTGATATTATCATAACTGTATTACGGCACCGCATGATATCATAATATTGTCGTATTATAGGAATATTTGCAGTATGGGAGTATAGAATTATATTAACACCAAAGACTGATTACTTTTTAAATTCACTGATTATGCTGTTGTATAATATAATATTGCGGCATTATATGCATATTTTTAATATACGTTTATATTAACACTATAGTTGTATTATTTAACTAATATTAAGATCTTTATAATAATTATACGTATATTTTAATATATCCTCATTAATATATGCATGGACTAAATTAATACCGTATGATGAAAATTTTACAAATGTATTTTCTATCAGTCAGTTGCTTAGTTAGAAATGTGTTTGTGTATTTTCAGATGGAAGGCCAGGATATCGTTAGTCCACCTTTTGAAATTACCCCTACTCAGATTAGTAGGCATACAACAGTCTTACCATTTTGATTTCATATAGTACTAGATATATATAAATTTTACTATTTTACTAATTTTATCCGTTTATCATTTTTTCTTTTTTAGGCCTCGGTCACAATGGTGTTTTTTTCGCGCGATTTGCGCATGCACATGCGACCGGCGATTTTATAGAACCATTGCTTTGCAATGGTATCGGACGCATGGGCGCCTATCTGCGATCTGAGATTCCTTGTGTTCTGTATATGCGCTCAATGGGGCCGGCGGCAGCAGTGCCAACCCCATTGAGAACATATACTACACAAATCATTCTCCTCTGCCACAGCTGTAACACCTGTGGCAGAGAAGAATGATGTTTGCCCATTGAATTCAATGGAGCCGACAATACAGCCGGCTCCATTGAAAGCAAGGGGCTGCCGTCGAGCGCGGGATGAATTTTCGGGAAGGGCTTAAAAATATAAGCCCTTCCCTGAAAATCATCCAAAAATGTGTAAAAATAAAAAAATATATATACTCACCTTGTCCCCGCAGACGGAGTTCAGCCGCGGCCGGCCAGCTGTTCTCCTGAACTGCTCTGAGTAGTATTCAGCAGCCGGGGATTTAAAATCCCCGCCTGCTGAATGGGCTGCCTCTGATTGGTCACAGCCCTCACCAATCAGAGGCAGCTCTCACTCACCCATTCATGAATTCATGAATGGGTGAGTGAGTGCTGCCTCTGATTGGCTCAGTGCAGGGACCAATCAGGGGCAGCTCTCAGCTGTCATTCAATAGCTGAGAGCTGCCCCTGATTGGTCCCTGTGCTGAGCCAATCAGAGGCAGCACTCACTCACCCATTCATGAATGGGTGAGTGAGAGCTGCCTCTGATTGGTTTTGGATTATCCTTGCAACCCAAACCCTGAAAGGCAAAAAACTATAAATGTAGACCAGCCGGGGTTTGTAAGAAATAAGAAGTATTGGGACATCGAAAAAAGGCCGCTATGCAAAACACAGAGGTGTGTTTATACAAAGAGGCATCTAGTAGATGATTTTACAACTCTGCCTTACTATTATTAGTGCAGCTAGTGTGTAGTGTGAAAACACATCCACACCTATGAACCAGTAATATTGTTTGATATTGGGGCATGTTGGCGTAATTATATGTTGGGGTATCTGTTTCTTCTCCTAACCAGGTTTTGTAAGGAATACAAATGCCGCATCACCAACAAGCTCGTCTAAGAGACAGTTGCCTGATGAATTTACAACATAACCTTGCGGCTCTTAACAGCTGTATGATGGACACACGCCTGCAACACCCCTTCTCTTGTATTTTAGCCGGACCGTCTAACTTTGTGAAGCAACTGTTACATAACTCTGCCACTCATATATTGCACAAACCCGACAACATCGTCTATTTATTCGTGTTGGCAGCCGCTTTATGACAAACTCTCTACCTCTTTTCCCAACATTAGATTTATAGAGGGTCTACTTCAGACCTTTATAGATGATGACTTATTCCCGCGTGATACGGTAAATTGGACCGTTGTTGATGATCTCATGGAGAGCGTCAGTGAAAACAACGAAATAGAGAAAGCGTTTACCAAGTATGTACATCACAGAAATCTGAGCATTTTGTACCCCGTGCAAAAGATATTTTGTCAAGGTAAAAAAAGTTGAACAAATAACTTTAACGCGAAATACATGTGAATGGTAAGCATGAGCGGCATTCTTATATAGTCTCACAGTGAAGCAGGACTGCAAAAATGCACGCCACTACAGGGAATCCGGATCCAAGGATTCCAGCCAGACACAGGAAACAGTCGTTCGTGGCAGCATAAAGTGATGCAAGAAAAATCAAAGCTTTATTTTACCTCCTGAGTAAAAGCTGCAACGTTTCCATCAAGAGATCTTTGTCGAAATCATGATTATTTTTAAAAATCTGTGTGATAAATTACAAATTGTTACTCTAGCTAGACAAATGTACTCTAGGCAGACCCACTTCTTCTTAGAAGCCTTTGAGGATGCCACGAGTGCTCCTTACAGGTATCTGCTAGTAGACTTCAGAGGCAATACAGCTGAGGAGCATCATTTGTGACCGGGTTTGTTTCCCCCAGCCTTTCCTGCCATTTATATTCTTAAGAAAAATGCTTCTAAAAAGTGAGTTTGCCTTTTCCGTGATTTATTTTATTCCTAGCACTTTGCAGTGGCAAGATGTCTGAGAGAATACGTTGTAATTAGGCTCTCTTAAAAAGCCTGGTGAAGGCAAAACCAGCCATCAGAAAGTCTATTTTACACAGTGCGAGCAACAATCTGATTACGGCCGTAGGCGAGATCGCTTGAAATATCTCAAAAGGTAGGATCCCTCTAAAAGCTCGTCAGAGGAAGATTCTTAAAAAAATGGCGGACTGCTATAAGGCGTTTGGTAGAAAAACCTTGGGCATAAAGAAAAAGAAGCGTATAGTGAATCAGGCCAGTGGGTTTATAGGTTCGCTCTTGGGCTTCGCGATACCGATAATTACGTGTCTGCTTGCCAAGCGATAATGGAGCATGCAGAGAAAATGTACTTGGTGCCTAAACACGAACTTAACAAGATAAGACAAGCCGCTACAATGACGCCAAACATATGCCAGATGGTTATTTATCGGCTTGATGATGAAATTAGCGCAATGTTACAGCATAGAGGTATGCCTGACAATGTAAAAATTAAAAAATATGCCGATGTTTTACAAAGATACTTGGTACATGCTAAACAGGATGCAAAGGAGCTATCAACTTTAAACCTTGTGACCCCGGGCGAAACACGTCATCAGCAGCGGTCAAATACCTCCTGATAATAAAAATACTGTTCATGAAATTGTGAGTCATGTGAATCCGCGGCTCAAAAAAAAAAGCGGAGCTTTTGCTAAACAGATTGTCGCAGAATGCCAATATAATATCGTGGAATGCGAGAGATGAGTTTGTTTCTAAGGGTGAGACTGCGCACGGATCAAACATCTTGGAATTGATCCGTTATGCTACGCAGAGCCATAGCGCTACCAAGAAGAATCCCCCTCTGGGCTGGGATGTTTTTAGGCACTCGATGGCCGAGATTAATATACCTTCTGTGGTCATTGGCCACCATGGTACTAGAGAAATTCTGCAGACTATGAAAACAGCATCAGCCCCCCCGGTTTTGCACCCGCTACTCCACAAAACAAAAAACGGACTTTCAGCCCTATGACATAAGGGAGCTTGCAGCCTAAAAAGTGATCAACACAGATGTTTCCCACGGCGTGGTTAAGTCTGTAAATGCTTGTACAAATGTGACTATATATCTGTTAACATACACTGTTATACATAGCTATGTAATAATTCTATAACTCCATTTTTTTTATATTTTTCGCATATGCTGTATTCATTTATGTAATAACTCTATCATTCATATTTTTTATCGCACCTCATTATGTATTCACATTGCCTTGTGAGCTCAATAAAGCTTTTTATAAAACTTTGCGTTTTTTGGCTCCTGTGTGCTCTCTATAATAACAGCTCTGTCAGGGCTATACATAAAAGCTTACTAGGGCTGGAGATGCCTTCTATATATTACCCCTCGCACTCATAAGGGGACTTGGAAAAAAAGCGATATAACAGCAATCTGGTCTATAAATATAGTAAAAGCCTTTATTATGATGAGACACGCTGATACAAGGGTGGGGGCCGCAATGTGCAGAAGAGGCCCTGGTACGTCACAGCCCCTGGAATGCAAGGGTGGGGGCCGACAGACAGAGGAGGATGCCTGGTTTCATCAAGAATGTGAGGGCCAAAGGTTGCGCGTCAAAGAGATGTCAAAAGGGGCGGAGACGTCAAACTAGGCGGGGCACCTGTCGCTTTTCACTTTGACATAACATATGTACTATATACTACTTACATATGATAGTCTCCCTCGTGTTGCATCTGTGTAATGGTCCTTTTACACGGGACGGGCTGTTGGGCAAACGATGCCTGGCAGCTCATCCCAGTGAAGCTTGCTCCAGTGCTGTTACACGGGAGTGAATATCGCTCTCATCGCTCAGAGTGCTACTGGCATGGAGGCAGAGGGGGTCAGGAAACATCCCCCCCCCCCCCCACCGCCCGCCCGCCTACATTCACTGTAAGCAGTTAGTTGTTCAAAAGTGAACGACTGAATGGCATGTTGCTCAGTTTTATGCATGCAGAAACTAAACAATTATTCAGTAGCTGCATGCATTCATATGGGACAATTATCATTCAAATTCCCATATAAAAGGGCCATTACTTATATAATATAGTTACTAGATAAAGTAAGTGAACCCTTTGGAATTACCTCAATTTTTGCCTGTTTTACTAATAAAGTGTGGTCTGATTGTTATCTAAGTCACAATTCAAAACGGCACGATCTAGCTTTTAAACAGTGGTGTACTTCATGTCTTTTTTTAAACACATTAAGTATACATCTACAGTGGGTAGAAAAAGTAAGTGAACCTCTGTGTTAATGACTTCTCCAAGAGTTAATTGTTCCGAAGTGTTTAAAATAAGGAGATGCAATTAGATGTGTGGATTTTACTGGTGCTTTGTTTATTAAATCAAGCACACAAAGCCTGATTACTGACAAAGAAAGGTTGATTAGTGTCAATCATGGCTCAGTGAAAATGTGCTATAGGCATTATATAAAGGTGCCTGAAACTGGAAAATGTTACAAAAGCATTGCAACTAGAGATGAGCGAACGTACTCGTCCGAGTATTAGCGTGTTCGAGATGCTCGTTACTAGAGGCGAGAACCACGCGATGTTCGAGTTACTTTCACTTTCATCTCTGAGACGTTAGCGCGCTTTTCTGGCCAATAGAAAGACAGGGAAGGCATTACAACTTCCCCCTGCGACGTTCAAGCCCTATACCACCCCCCTGCAGTGAGTGGCTGGCGAGATCAGGTGTCACCCGAGTATAAAAATCGGCCCCTCCCGCGGCTCGCCACAGATGCATTCTGACATAGAGGAGGGAAAGTGCTGCTGGTGCCGGAGCTGCTATAGGGAGAGCGTTAGGAGTGATTTTAGGCTTCAAGAACCCCAACAGTCCTTCTTAGGGCCACATCTGACCGTGTGCAGTACTGTTGAGGCTGCTTTTTGCAGTGTTGCACTTTTTTTTTTTTTTTTTGTATATCGGCCGTGCAGAGCATTGCGTCCAGAGCATTGCGTCCTGCAGTAATTTTACATAGTCCAGGGCCAGTAGTGGTGGTGAGGCAGGGACAGTGAAAGACATATACAGTCTATATAGGCAGTGGGCTTTTCCAAAAGAATTTGGGAAAAATAATCTATTTGGGCTGCCTGTGACCGTCCTGACTGTACTGCGTCTCTGCTGGGGGTAGTTGTTCTAATTCATACGCAGCCAGCTAAGTGTTACAGCAGGCTTGCACAAAATTCTTTCCTGGCTCTGCGTTGCCTCTTACATCACCGCTGTCATCCTGTCCAGAGTGAAACAGTCTGCAGTAATTTTACATAGTCCAGGGCCAGTAGTGGTGGTGAGGCAGGGACAGTGAAAGACATATCCAGTCTATATAGGCAGTGGGCTTTTCCTAAAAAATTTGGGAAAAAAAGTCTATTTGGGCTGTCTGTGACCGTCCTGACTGTACTGCGTCTCTGCTGGGGGTAGTTGTCCTCATTCATACGCAGCCAGCTAAGTGTTACAGCAGGCATGCGCAAAATTCTTTCCTGCCTCTGCTGTGCATTCCGTAAGCGAAGTCAGCCTCCAACCACAGGCCAATAAGCGGCACATTTAATTACAGCGTTCTGTTTCTGCACTACTGGTAATACAGCATGCTGAGGGGTAGGGGTAGGCCTAGAGGACATGGACGCGGGCGAGGACGCGGAAGCCCAAGTGAGGGTGTGGGCACAGGCCGAGCTCCTGATCCAGGTGTATCACAGCCGACTGCTGCGGGATTAGGAGAGAGGCACGTTTCTGACGTCCCCACATTCATCTCACAATTAATGGGTCCACGCGGTAGACTTTTATTAGAAAATGAGCAGTGTGAGCAGGTCCTGTCGTGGATGGCAGAAAGTGCATCCAGCAATCTATCGACCACCCAGAATTCTGCGCCGTCCACTGCTGCAACTCTGAATCCTCTGGCTGCTGCTCCTCCTTCCTCCCAGCCTCCTCACTCCATTACAATGACACATTCTGAGGAGCAGGCAGACTCCCAGGAAATGTTCTCGGGCCCCTGCCCAGAATGGGCAGCAATGGTTCTGAATCCTCTCCCACTGGAGGAGTTTATCGTGACCGATGCCCAACCTTTGGAAAGTTCCCGGGGTCCGGGGGATGAGGCTGGGGACTTCCGGCAACTGTCTCAAGAGCTTTCAGTGGGTGAGGAGGACGATGACGATGAGACACAGTTGTCTATCACTCAGGTAGTAGTAATTGGAGTAAGTCCGAGGGAGGAGCGCACAGAGGATTCGGAGGAAGAGCAGCTGGACGATGAGGTGACTGACCCCACCTGGTTTGCTACGCCTACTGAGGACAGGTCTTCAGAGGGGGAGGCAAGTGCAGCAGCAGGGCAGGTTGGAAGAGGCAGTGCAGTGGCCAGGGGTAGAGGCAGGGCCAGACCGAATAATCCACCAAGTGTTTCCCAAAAGCGCCCCCTCGCGCCATGCCACCCTGCAGAGGCCGAGGTGCTCTAAGGTCTGGCAGTTTTTCACTGAGAGTGCAAACGACCAACGAACAGTGGTGTGCAACCTTTGTTGCGCCAAGATCAGCCGGGGAGCCACCACCACCAGCCTCACCACCACCAGCATGCGCAGACATATGATGGCCAAGCACCCCACAAGGTGGGACGAAGGCTGATCACCGCCTCCGGTTTGCACCGCTGCCTCTCCCCCTGTGCCCCAACCTGCCACTGATATCCAACCCCCCTCTCAGGACACAGGCACTACCATCTCCTGGCCAGCACCCACACCCTCACCTCCGCTGTCCTTGGCCCCATCCACCAATATCTCTCAGCGCACCGTCCAGCCGTCGCTAGCGCAAGTGTTGGAGCTCAAGCGCAAGTACGCCACCACGCACCCGCACGCTCAAGCGTTAAACGTGCACATAGCCAAATTTAGCACCCTCACCAACGCGGTTACTGCCAAGGTCCACTTAACAACGGACACGTGGACAAGCACAGGCGGGCATGGCCACTATATCTCCCTGACGGCACATTGGGTGAATTTAGTGGAGGCTTGGACAGAGTCAGAGCCTGGGACCGCTCACGTCCTACCCACCCCCAGAATTGCGGGCCCCAGCTCGGTGGTGGTATCTGCGGCGGTGTATGCTTCCTCCACTAAACCACCCTCCTCCTACTCCTACGCAACCTCTGTCTCACAATCAAGATGTGTCAGCAGCAGCACGTCGCCAGCAGTCGGTGTCGCGCGGCACGGCAGCACAGAGGTGGGCAAGCGTCAGCAGGCCATGCTGAAACTACTCAGCTTAGGAGATAAGAGGCACACGGCCCACGAACTGCTGCAGGGTCAGACAGAGCAAACCGACCGCTGGCTTGCGCCGCTGAGCCTCCAACCGGGCATGGTCGTGTGTGACAACGGCCATAACCTGTTGGCGGCTCTGCAGCTCGGCAGCCTCACGCACGTGCCATGCCTGGCCCACGTCTTTAATTTGGTGGTTCAGCGCTTTCTGAAAAGCTACCCACGCTTGTCAGACCTGCTCGGAAAGGTGCGCCGACTCTGCGCACATTTCCGCAAGTCCCACATGGACGCTGCCACCCTGCGCACCCTGCAACATCGGTTTCATCTGCCAGTGCACCGACTGCTGTGCGACGTGCCCACACAGTGGAACTCTACGCTCCACATGTTGGCCAGGCTCTATGAGCAGCGTAGAGCTATAGTGGAATACCAACTCCAACATGGGCGGCGCAGTGGGAGTCAGCCTCCTCAATTCTTTACAGAAGAGTGGGCCTGGTTGGCAGACATCTGCCAGGTCCTTGGAAACTTTGAGGAGTCTACCCAGATGGTGAGCGGGGATGCTGCAATCATTAGCGTCATCATTCCTCTGCTATGCCTCTTGAGAAGTTCCCTGCAAAGCATAAACGCAGACGCTTTGCGCTCGGAAACAGAGGCGAGGGAAGACAGTATGTCGCTGGATAGTCAGAGCACCCTCCTGTCTATATCTCAGCGCATTGAGGAGGAGGAGGAGGAGCATGAGGAGGATGAGGAGGAGGGGGAAGAGACAGCTTGGCCCACTGCTGAGGGTACCCATGCTGCTTGCCTGTCATCCTTTCAGCGTGTATGGCCTGAGGAGCAGGAGGAGGAGGAGGATCCTGAAAGTGATCTTCCTAGTGAGGACAGCCATGTGTTGTGTACAGGTACCCTGGCACACATGGCTGACTTCATGTTACGATGCCTTTCTCGTGACCCTCGCGTTACACGCATTCTGGCCACTACGGATTACTGGGTGTACACACTGCTCGACCCATGGTATAAGGAGAACCTTTCCACTCTCATACCCGAAGAGGAAAGGGGTTCGAGAGTGATGCTATACCACAGGACCCTGGCGGACAAACTGATGGTAAAATTCCCATCCGGCAGCGCTAGTGGCCGAAGGCGCAGTTCCGAGGGCCAGGTAGCAGGGGAGGTGCGGAGATCAGGCAGCATGTACAGCACAGGCAGGGGAACACTCTCTAAGGCCTTTGACAGCTTTCTGGCTCCCCAACAAGACTGTGTCACCGCTCCCCAGTCAAGGCTGAGTCGGCGGGAGCACTGTAAAAGGATGGTGAGGGAGTACGTAGCCGATCGCACGACCGTCCTCCGTGACGCCTCTGCTCCCTACAACTACTGGGTGTCAAAGCTGGACACGTGGCCTGAACTCGTGCTGTATGCCCTGGAGGTGCTTGCTTGTCCTGCGGCTAGCGTCTTGTCAGAGAGGGTGTTCAGTGCGGCTGGGGGAATCATCACGGATAAGCGTACCCGCCTGTCAACCGACAGTGCCGACAGGCTTACACTCATCAAGATGAACAAAGGCTGGATTTCCCCAGACTTCTCTTCTCCACCAGCGGACAGCAGCGGTACCTAAACAATACGTAGGCTGCACCCGCGGATGGAAGCATTGTTCTCTATCACCATCCAAAACGGGGACATTTCTGCTTCATCAATCTGTGTATAATATTCATCCTCCTCCTCCTGCTCCTCCTCCTGAAACCTGACGTAATCACGCCGAACGGGCAATTTTTCTTAGGGCCACAAGGCTCAGTCATATAATTTTTGTAAACAATATTTATACGTTTGATTTCTCATTAAAGCATTGAAACTTTCACCTGAACCAATTTTTATTTTAACTGGGCTGCCTCCAGGCCTAGTTACAAATTAAGCCACATTAACCAAAGCGATTAATGGGTTTCACCTGCCCTCTTGGTTGGGCATGGGCAATTTTTCTGACGTACATTAGTACTGTTGGTAAACCAATTTTTTGGGGCCCTCGCCTACAGTGTAATCCAATTAATTTTTTGCCCACCTGCATTAAAGCTGACGTTACATCAGCTGTGCTGGGCACTGCAATAGGATATATTTATGTACCGCCGGTGGCTTCCTGGCACCCACCCATGCTGTGGGTCCACAGGGAGTTGTAACTGCATGTGTCCACTTCTAAAGAACCCCAGTCTGACTGGGGCATGCAGTGTGGGCCGAAGCCCACCTGCATTAAACATGACATTACCTCAGCTGTGCTGGACAATGCAATGGGATTTATTTATGTACCGCCTGTGGCTTCCTGGGACCCACCCATGCTGTCGGTCCACAGCGACTTCACAATAGGGAGTTGTACCTGCCTGTGTCTATGAATTAAAAACCCCGGTCAGGTTGGGGCATGCAGTGTGGGCCGAAGCCCACCTGCATTTAATCTCACGTTAGCTCTGCTGTCCAGGGCACTGCAATGGGTTACATTTATGTACAGCCGGTGGGTTCCAGGGAGCCACCCATGCTGTGGGTGCACACGGAATTCCCATTGCGGAGTTGTACCTGCCTGTGAGTATTTATAAATAACCGCGGTCTGACTGGGGCATGCAGACACCTTGACAGAATGAATAGTGTGTGGCACATAGGTTCCCCATTGCTATGCCCACGTGTGCAGCTCCTGATGGCGGTGGCACAGGATTATATTTCTCATTACTTCTGTACAGCATTGTGGGCTATCGCCCCACCCCTTTTAAAGAGGGTCGCTGCCTAGCCGTGCCAACCCTCTGCAGTGTGTGCCTGCGGTTCCTCCTCATGGCAGACGCACTTATAAATAGACATGAGGGTGGTGTGTCATGAGGGCAGCTGAAGGCTGGGCAGGGACAGTTTGGTGTGCGCTGTGGACGCTGGGTCGTGCGGGGGGGGGGGGGGGGGGGTTGGTCAGCATGTAACCCAGGAGAAGTGTCAGTGGAGTGTCATGCAGGCAGTGATTGTGCTTTGTTGGGGGTAGTGTGGTGCTTAGCTAAGGTATGCATTGCTAATGAGGGCTTTTCAGAAGTAAAAATTGTTGGGAGGGGGGAGGGGGCACTCTTGCCGCTATCGTGGCTTAATAGTGGGACCTGGGAACTTGAGATGCAGCCCAACATGTAGCCCCTCGCCTGCCCTATCCGTTGCTGTGTCGTTCCCATCACTTTCTTGAATTGCCCAGATTTTCACAAATGGAAACCATAGCGAGCATCGGCGATATACAAAAATGCTCGAGTCGCCCATTGACTTCAATGGGGTTCGTTACTCGAAACGAACCCTCGAGCATCGCGAAAATTTCGTCCCGAGTAACGAGCACCCGAGCATTTTGGTGCTCGCTCATCTCTAATTGCAACACATTCAACTGAAAAAAGATGTGACATTCATTGACAATGTCTTAAGGTGATGAAAACAAAGATCTGGTACCGTGTTAGCCAGTAGAGCAAAATGTGATTGTTCCCAGCAAGAGAAACGACGTAATCTTGTAGATATGGTACCTTTTTTTGGCTAACAAAAATACATCATGTTATAGTGAGCTTGCGAAGCTCTCGGGTTCTTCTTCAGGCTGAAATGGAATAGATCCGAATAGGCATGAATACTTATACATACTTATGACACACATACTTATGACAAGGCACAGACATGGATATGAATACTGCAACAGAGACATAAACCTTTTAAGCTAGGCAATGATAAGGGAGTGAGTTTTATGGTCCCTGAATTGCTATTGGGGGTCACCAGGCCAGGAATACTGCAACAGGTACACAAACATTCTTAACTAGACACTGGTAAGAGAGAGATAGTTTATGGTCTCTGAATTACTGTTGGTGGTGGTGGTGGGGGGAGGGAATAACCAGGCCAGCAGTCTCATCTGTGCATCAGATGTCTCATACCTCCCATTCACCCATAAATCCTCGTGAATAATTTAGCCCTCTATTGAACGTGTTAATAGTTGTTATAAATTTATATTCCAAAATTCTTCTATGGCTTTGTGACTTGAAACCACCTTTCAATATTATAACTCTCATATCTCCTATGCCATGTCCATGGTTAGAAAAGTGCTCGGGGAGAGTGAGGATGCACGGCTCTTAGCTCCGCGGCCGCCAACTTACAGAAAATTGGCATACAGCTTAAACTCACCGGGCCCAATGATGACCAAAGGAGGAAAACGGAGGGGTGACCCCCCGCCAGCTAACGGAACCCCGCTGCGCTGATACCTTCACGGCACGGGCGCCGCTACAGCAGAAAGTCCCTCCACTAACATGGCGCCAGGGAACCATGTGGAGACAGCAAAGCAGAGTGGAGGAGAAGCGGGGAGTCCGCGCCTGCACGGGACTTTGCGCTCCCCTAACAAGGTCAGTGCGGGGGACAAGGAGCATAACCTTTAGGCAGCACCAGGCTCTCCCTTCTCACCAGCACTAACCATAGCTGGGAAAGGCACCCACATGGCCCCAGACCAGGTCAGTAGCAGCCTGGAAGTAGGCAGCAGCTACAGACTGCTAACCAAGGTCCTCTCAGGCACAATCAGCTGAGTAAACGGGGGAACTATAACTCCCACTCTCCACTCTGTAGCTTCTTCAGGAGACGCTCAAATTATATGCCCCATTCTTCAAGCATCAGTGCTCCGCTACCGTCAGACAAAGTTTTAACCCTCAAGCCTCCGGAGCCATCAATAGATGATTTCCAGACCTTGCAAGCATTATGGGTAATGGTTTGCGCCTTGACGACAAAAGTGGACTTAGAATCACAACTTCAGCGTATTGAAGAGAAACATGAGGGGGCTATTTCTGCAGTTAATCACTCTATGCAGGCTCTGCCGGACCGGGTTACCGCAATAGAACAGACCCCGGTTGTATCTCCTATGGACTTTCAACAATTAACCCTCACAGTGGAAAGGCAGCAAAAACAGCTTAGAGACCTGACTTTTCACTTAGACGACATCAAAAATAGAGGAAGACGTAACAACCTCAAATTAAGAGGCATTCCAGAGGACGTCCCTCCAGATGCGTTACACGAGTGCGTGACGGCCATCTTCAACAAACTGATGCACCATCCCGAGGACAGAGCTATAGAAATAGAAAGAGTTCACCACCTGATAGGCAGGAGAATGTAGAACCCTAACATTCCGAGAGTCGTTATTTGCCGCGTACACTCCTATAGGCAGAAAGAGGAAATCCAGCATTTAGCATGGGAACGGGGCCCAGTCAGCTTTAATGGAGCGGAGAATACCATCCTGCCTGATGTCTCAAGACTGACTCTCAATAGCCGGAGGCTGATTCCCCCACTTTTGGATGCAACATGTAGAGCAGATGGGACATATAGATGGGGGCACCCTTTCCACCTGATCCTCCGCAAACATGGCTGCCTTTTCACGGTCAGATCCCCGGCGAACCTTGAGGGGGCGTTTTCATTTCTGGAGGTCCCAGTCATTCCGGTCCCGGACTGGACTGTCCCGATGGACACTCTCGCTCCAAATATATGACGGCCAAGGACATAATGGGACATTCTCTAGTCATGGTTTGGTCTATGATCTACCTGGACAGTTTCATGGCCCTGGGACTCTTGCCAATCCCCACACAGACTCTGATTTGTTCACCCTACTTATTCCAATAAAAGGAAAACAGGCAGTTGTTCCCTCATCATAATAATTCTTTTTTTTCCAGATAAGGACCTGCAAGTAGCGGCCAAGCGGATACTCCGATCAATGTTGCAACTTTACATGTAATAATAATAGGATAAGAGGAGACATTTTTCCTTTTCCTTGTCTTTTCTTTCTTTTTCCTCTCACTACACGCTCTATGTGGCCGTTCATGTCTTTCTTAACCCTATGCATTTCCACGTTCCCCAAGTAGGGTATCAGGGGCCCTGGTTTCATCTCCGCGTTATAGGGGATCAGGCCCCCTGATTAGTTCACAGCTGCTAGCGTCAAGTTGGCACAGATTTGGTTGGTGTTAAGTCTGTAGTTCTTAGTGTTTGTCATTTAACTTGTGAGTCTTCCCTTCCCCCTCTCTTGTCCCCCCCCCTTTTTTCCCTCTCTCTTTGCCCCTCTTTTCTCGTTCTCAGGGATTATCATAATTTCACTTTATTCGATTACAAGTGTAAGTGCTGTTGATCATGATACCTGGCTCTACCAATCTTATGGTTATTTCCCTCAATGCACAGGGCTTAAATATTCCAGATAAAAGGTCCTCCACCCTCCATCTTCTTTGGAAAAGAAAAGCGCAGGCGGCTTTCATCCAGGAGACACACTTTTGTACAGACGCATATCCTAGGTTCTCAGACGCCAGGTTCCCGAGCACCTACCACAGCACGAACCCTGATTCCAAATCTAAAGGAGTCTCAATTCTCATCGCCAACTCAGTACCGTGGGAACACATGGAGACGCGCAGTTATCCAGGAGGCAGATACCTCTTCCTTAAAGGGGTTGTCCCGAGGCAGCAAGTGGGTCTATACACTTCTGCATGGCCATAATAATGCACTTTGTAATGTACATTGTGCATTAATTATGAGCCATACAGAAGTTATCAAAAGTTTTATACTTACCTGCTCCGTTGCTGGCGTCCTCGTCTCCATGGTGCCGACTAATTTTCGCCCTCCGATGGCCAAATTAGCCGCGCTTGCGCAGTCCGGGTCTTCTCCTCTTCTCTATGGGGCTCCGTGTAGCTCCGCCCCGTCACGTGCCGATTCCAGCCAATCAGGAGGCTGGAATCGGCAATGGACCGCACAGAAGCCCTGCGGTCCATGAAGACAGAGGATCCCGGCGGCCATCTTCAGCAGGTGAGTATGAAGACGCCGGACCGCCGGGATTCAGGTAAGCGCTGTGCGGGTGGTTTTTTTAACCCCTGCATCGGGGTTGTCTCGCGCCGAACGGGGGGGGGGTTTAAAAAAAAAAAAACCCGTTTCGGCGCGGGACATCTCCTTTAAGGGTAAGCTTTCCGACACCCCAGTTACACTTGCAGCGGTCTATCTCTCTAACTCCAAACAGGTGACATTTTTAGAAAGGACCTTGAAGGACTTATAGGAATTCAAGGAGGGCACCCTGATACTTGTAGGAGATTTTAATGTTCCACTAGATCCGCACGTAGACACATCCAAGGGAAGCAGCAGCCTACCACTAGCTGCACACCGTAGGATTAGGAAAACATTTCATAAATTCCAGCTGGTAGATGCATGGGGGATTTTACACCCCTCCACTAAAGACTTTAAATTTTTCTCCAAACCGCATAACACATACTCCAGAATACATAGTTTCTTTCTACAGCACTCTACTCTATCAATCCTGGCTTCAGCGGACATAGACAACATTACATTCTCAGATTACGCCATGATTACCATATCCCTAGCGCTCCCTTCTATGCACAACAGAGTATGGAATTGGCGCTTAAATGAACCCCTTATCATCGATTCTGACACCTCTAAAGAAATTATCAAGGTGCTTCAAGAATATTTGGAACCCAATAACACCTGCGCCGTAGACCCACTAACAATATGGGAAGCCCACAAATGTGTCATTCTGGGATTTTGTGTCAGCATCGGATCACGCATCAAGAAAGAGTTGATCCAGCTTAGGGAAAAAGTCTGCTCGCTCTGTCTAGGTCAAGCAAAGGCAAATTTGGCAAAATGCAGATGTCACTTTTTTGAGTTCGAGGACAAGCCTAGTCGCACGTTAGCCGAGGCACTTCGCACCTCTAGAACCAGGACATACATACTGCATATTACAATTTCCAATGGCCATGTTCGACATATGCCCCAACAGACATAATAATAATAATAATAATAATAATCTTTATTTGTATAGCGCCAACTTATTCCGCAGCGCTTCAGACAGCAGAAGCATTCAGGGACCACTACCATGCTCTGTACAACTTAGTTCTTCCCATGTCAAATGGGGAAAGGGCAGCCAGAAGGGCGGCAATGGAAGATTACCTCCGTAGCTCAAACCTAGGTAAATTCCCACATAAGGCTATAAGTGCGATGGAGGCCCTGATTACATAGGCAGAATTAGCAGGTGCTCTATCGGACTCTAACACAGGGAAGGCAACATGACCTGATGGGCTTACTCTCACGTATTACAAGAAGCATATGGAGATTCTCTCTCCCCACTTCACCTGGGCCTTTAATGCTATTAAAGTACAGGAATAAATTGCCTAGAGACACGCTAAAAGCTCACATCATGGTAATTCCAAAAGAAGGAAAGGACCCATCATAATGTCAAAGTTACCACTCTATTTCCTTGCTGAATGTGGACCTGAAACTTTTCTCTAAAATATTAGCTAATAGGATTTTCCCCTTTCTGCAATGCTCGGTTTTATTTCACTCACACTGAAAGCCATAAATCTGATTAGCATAGCGAAAAAAAGATCAATACCCATCTGCTTATTGTCCACAGACACGGGCAAAGCTTTTGACAGAGTGGACTGGGATTTCCTATTTGCTACTGTGTCCTACATGGGAGTGGGGCTGAATATGCATCTATGGCTCGCAAGCCTTTACTCTAACCCAACGGCAGCTGTTGGGGTGAATGGCCAGCTCTCCACCCCAATTATGTTCAGCAATGGCACAAGACAGGGTTGTCACCTATGATCTTTGCATTATGCTTGTTAGGACATATTCGCTCTAATCCAGATTTTAAGGGAATCACACTAGTAGATACAGAATATAAGATCGCAGCATATGCGGATGATCTCCTCTTCTTTATGTCGAACCAGCGAATATCCCTACCCAATTTGTTAGCAGAAGTAAACCTATGCTCCACCCTATCGAACTTCAAGATTAATTATAACAAATCGGCGGTGCTTTATATATCTCTACCTCAGACTATGATATCCGAGCTTAGTGTCTCTTTTTCTTTCCTGTGGGCAGGGGACCATATACAATACCTAGGCATCAAACTGACACCAGAGGTTGAGGGCTTATACTCAGCCAACTTTCCAGCTCTTCTTAGCAGGGTGAGGCAGGATCTCAGTACATGGACAAAAGGTCTATTCTCATGGTTTGGTAGGGGGGCGGTTATTATGATGAACATTCTTCCAAGGGTATTGTACTTGATCCAGGCTCTTCCCATTCATGTCCCAAAACAGTTTTTCCAACATCTAAACTCCCTTATGGCCAAATTTATTTGAGCGGATAGGCCTACCCGTATTGCGTGGAACACACTTTCTAGACCAAAAAATGAAGGGGGTATAGGCCTTCCAAATTTTACGTGATACTATCAGGCAGCACACTTAACATGGGTTGTAGACTGGCACAGACACTTAGTATTTAAGCAGTGGGTCACAATAGAACAATATTCCCCTCCCATGTCACTCGTAGTTCTCCCCCGATCCAGTTCCTTCACACGCTCAAAAACGCAGTTTGAATTCATTTGCAATGAAGAGGGACCTTCAAGACACACATTATCTAGAATATACAACATACTCAATTCACGATCTGAGGACCCGGATATATGCAGAAATGGGAAACGGATCTTGGGATAACGTTTTCTCCAGAGGAAAGGGAAAGAATATTTACTATCATGCACTCCTCATCAATATCTAGTAAGATTCAGGAGTCTGGGTGTCCTCCCTTTTACATACAATGTTCCCATCAGTCTCACCTCTGTACTGGAGGTGTGGCACGGACCCTGGTACATTGTTGCACGTGTTCTGGGAGTGTCCGGCATTGGCGAGCTTCTGGTCAGAAGTCTGGCGGATTATGTCAAAGTTCACAGACCCTTTGCTTCCCCGGCTCTCTTTCTCCTGCATCATAGCAACATTCCTTCGGTGGTGTACTAGTAGTGTGCTATTTGGTGGGCGCGGTGAGATCCTGTATCCTTAGACTCTGGAGGCAGACCACCCCACCCACTTTGGGCCAGTGGCTCAATACAGTAAACCAGATCATGGAGACGGAGGACCTTACGGCATCACTTAAAGGTCCACAGGAGAAATTTAGGAAGACTTGGTACCACTGGATAGCATTTCACAGTTTGGAGGAGTACCGGCAATTACTCCATACCTAAGTTACATCCACCCCCCTCCTCCCTTTTTTTTTCTCTCCTCTCCCTTCCTCTTGTTGGATGTAAGTCTGTCTCCTTTCTGTGCCTTGTCTTTATGCATAGTGTGATACGTTAGATGGGTTTTGATATGAGAAACATGTGAATTGTATGAAGTGTGCCAGGGATCACCACTTCGGTGTTATTACAAAATGCAAGAGAAGCTTTGAGATTCAGTATTATCCCCTGTCACGAGCCCACCATGTGGTGAGGAATTTTATTACGGAACCCTCCCCCCCCCCTTTTTTTCCTTTTCTTTCTGTGTTTTAAAGGCAACAGGGTGGTAGAGAGCAATAACAGCTTTGTTTTTTATTTTATAAGGATGTTTAATTCTGTTTATGTAATTTTGTACGAGACTGACAAATCGACTCTAAGTTTTATCCTGTCAGAAGAGAAACGAGGGTAGAAGGGATATACTGAGCTGTCCGCAAATACACCACAGTTAGAACAGAATTATGTATGGAATGACATGGTTTTGTTTACTTAAAGAGTGTAAGAAGTTTAAGGAAAATGTTTTTTCTTTTGATATTATAAGGAAAATGGGAACTGAAAATGATAAATAAAGAATTTAAAAAAAGAAAAGTGCTCAGCCGCAGGTAATTCTGTCTTCCTCTGTTTAATTGTATGGCGATGAGTTTCAAGCCTGGATGAGATCAGTTTCCCCCAACAGTAATTCAGGGACCATAAAACTTTCACTATCAGTGCCTAGTTAAAAAGGTTTATGTCTCTGTTGCAGTATTCCTTTTAAGTGCAAACCAATCACATCCATGTCTGTGCCTTGTCATAAGTATGTATGTTATAAGTATGTCTAAATATTCATACCTCTTCGGATCTATTCCAATTCAGCCTGAAGAACCACCCGAGAGGTTCGAAAGCTCACTACAACATCATGTATTTTTGTTACCCATTATAAGGTATCATGGCTACAGGATTACTTGGTTTCTCTTGCTGGGAACAATCACATTAAGTTGATGATACACATTAGATGAACCTGCCAATTTCTTATGCAAATAATAGTATTCTGACTCTATCCTAATAGCAGATGTTAGGTAAAAAAAAAGAATCAAGGATCTTAAATTTTGATTTTTTTGCTCATGGGAGATAAGCTAATGCTAAAGGTTTCAGGCAGTGACTTATTCTCATCTCCATTTGAGAACATGTGCATGTTCACTAGATTCTAGCACATATGTGAATAGGTCTGGAAGAATTGCTGTTTGTCTGACAGCTATCTAAGGTATTTGGCTACCTTCAAATGTTGCCTGAATTTAATCATAGTCAATACTTTGGGAAGTCTAGATAATAATTTTTTGTGGTATCCTGAAAGAAAATGAAAGAAAATGAATACTTTAATATATTCCGTATCAAAGTAATGTAATACAGTCAAAGACGTTATCCAGTTGTAAACTACTGATAGCCTAAATCATCAAGAGCTGCAGTCTGCCACCTGGGACTCACACAAATTAGCTGTTCACCGGATCATTGTACTTATGGACTGAACTGATTTCTACATGAAGCAGACAACTCTGTTCTCACTGCAGTTGCCAAGCTTGATATTACAGGCAAAGTTCCTATTGAAGTAAATCGAAATATTTGCCTGTAATATTAGCCCTGGCCACTCCAGTGAACGGAGCTGTCTGCTTCCTGCAGAAATTAGCTTAGTGTATGAGTGCAACAGCCCAGTCAACAGCTGATCAGCAGGTATCCCTGTAATGGGCTCTCCTAAGGATACGCAATCAATAGTTTACAACAAGACACAAACCCTTTACATTGTAGGTTCAGGTTTTGAACATTATCTAACTATACAGAGCAGTATAAAAGATAGAAAATGGGAACAAGATCCTTAAAAACCTTACTTCACTCACTGTTTTTTAGTGTAGTCAGAACACTTCAATTTATAGTGATCAGTAGTAGGGCCAGACTAAGATTAAAGGACAACCCTGGCACACAAGCCCCACCAACCCACATACAATATTGCAGAATGATAGTAGCATGCAATGCACACTGCAAAAAATTGTGTTTAGCTTGTTAAGGACCAAGCGCTGTTAATATTTGGCACTTGGTCCTGGACTTTGATACCAAACCATAGTGAAAATAGAATGCGAGATTAAAGCTGTTGCAATCTAGCCGAGATAGCTCTGATGCTCGGCTATCAGAGTTTTATGTAGAGAATACAGAAAGTGGCAGTGATATTTTCTCTATGGGACCTGGCAATCAAAAGATTGCAGGCAACCCCAGGCATGTCAAAGGTGCAAAGTTTTAGCAGACCCCAGTCCAGTTCTGCCGCACTAGGGGAATGTTTTTCCCTGTAACTGTGGCTACTATGGATGCCCCAGTTACAGTGAAAAAGTGCGTAATATGAAAAGAAAAAGACATTGTGAATGTTCCTCAGAGGTCTAATATGATATCTTTGGCAACTGCTTGTCCAGGTGGCCTATAGTAAATGCATACATATATAGTTGTAGGCATTTACTATAGGCCACCTGGACAAGCATGTAAGGAGAATTTATGTGTTTATCAAAGAGAAGATGATCCCAGATCTCGTGCAGAAGTCTGGACCCAGGAGAAATACATATCACACCAGCCTGTGCGGTATCAGATGATTTCTAATTTAATCTAAGATGTTCGCAGCTTATGTACCATAAATGACATCACAGGAAAAGTATATACCTCCAAGATTAATAAGAATACATAATAGGCTAAAACGAAAAATGATTAACATAAGTTACACCTCTTAAGGTGTAACTATAACATACAATAAAACCGTTATGAATTCAGGGAAAAGGGAATGCAAGGGGGGTCTAGGAGACTGTCCTATCTCTTGTCTGTCCCATCAATAAACATGCACTGCTATAGAAGGATTTTGTTTAACCCCTTCACTACTTATACTAGTATCATGCTATATATTTCTAGTCTACAATGCAATAAAAAAAAATTAACTGATACATTGATCTACAATTTTCTTAGCAAAGCAGAAGATATTGATGAACTCTTTCTACATCAGATGGCCAAGCTCTCCAAAAAGCATGACATAGTGATTATGGGAGATTTTAGCTATCCAGACATTTGTTGGGAATTTCTCTCAGATAAAAGTAATGGATCCAACAAATTCTTATCCACTCTTGCTGACAACTTTATCTTCCAAAAGGTCGAAGAGAAAACAAGGGGATCTGCTATCTTGGACCTAATTCTTACCAACAGGGAGGAAATGGTTGAGGAAGTAAGGGTGGCTGGGACCTTAGGAGGCAGTGTTCATGATATCCTTGAATTTTGGATAAAAAGAGGAGGAAGACCTGAGAAGACTCAGACCTCAAGGTTGGATTTCAGAAAGGCAGATTTTACTGAACTCAGAAAGAGGAAGAATCCAATGGCTGGATGTTCTTAAAGACAGAAATGTCCAAGAAGGTTGGGAAATATTGCGAAATGAGATTCTCAAAGCACAATCATTAACAATCCCTAAAAGAAGGAAGGATGGGAAGCATTTAGAGAGACAAGGATGGATAAACACAGAACTTGTACACATGTTAAAAAGGAAGAAAAATATGTTTATCAAATGGGAAGAGGGGGGAATATCTAAAGAAGAATACAACGCGATCTGCAGAAACTGTAGGGCAAGTGTCAGAAAAGCTAAAGCTAATAATGAATTGAGGCCTGCAACAGAGGCCAAAAGCAATAAAAAAAGGATTTTGGGGGTATGTCAAAAGCAAAAAAAAAAAAGGCAAAGATGCTATTGCATGCTTACAAAATGAAAATGGTGAATTGGTTAAGAATAATGTTGAGAAGGCCAAACTTTTAAATTTCAATTTTGTATTTGTTTTCTCTCATAAAGTAGATAGAAAATCAACTGATCTTCCTGTGCTATTGGGGGAATAAAATAATGTAGGCTATCTGTAAGCAGAGAGATGGGGAGGGAACACTTAGCTAACCTTAATGAATTCAAGTCTCAAGGTCCAGATGAATTACATCCTTGGATACTAAAGGAAGCAGCGGAGGTGATTGCTGAACCACTCACCATGATTTTTGGAAATTCCTGGAGAACAGAAGTTCCAGAAAATTGGAAAAGGGCAAATGTTGTCCCTATCTTCAAAAAAGGGAAGAAGGTGTATCCAGGAAACTACAGGCCTGTGAGCCTGATTTCTATATCAGGATAGATCTTTGAACAAATTATTATACAGCATGTATGCAAGTACTTGGATGAAAATGGAGTAATTAACCAGAGCTAGCATGGGTTTGTAACAAACAAGTCATGCCAGACTAATCTAATTTCTTTCTATGATAGTATCACTGATCGGGTTGATCAGGGAAATGCGGTTGATATAGTTTATCTTGACCTTAGTAAAGCATTTGACAAAGTACCTCATATTATACTTATTGAAAAAATGGCCAAGTATGGGATTGACAAGGCAACTGTTATGTGGATTCACAACTGCTGAGTGTTCGTACTCAAAGAGTGGTCATAAATGGCTGCACATCCAAGTGGAAGAATGTATAAAGTGGGGACCACAAGGCTCTGTCCTAGCCCCAGTGTTGTTCAACATTTTTATAAATGATCCGGAGAAGGGAATTGATGGGAAACTGATCAAATTTGCTAATGACACAAAGCTAAGAGGGATAGCTAACACTAGGGAAGAGAGGGAGAGTATTCAAAAAGATCTAGAAAAGCTTGCACAGTGGACAGCGACTAACAGAATGGTATTTAACAAGGAGAAATGCAAAGTCCTACATCTGGACATGAAAAATGAAAAAAGCACATACAGAATGGGAGGAATTGAGCTAAGCAGCAGCACAGGTGAAAAAGACTTGAGTATACTACCCTGTTTCCCTGAAAATAAGACATACCCTGAAAATAAGACATAGCATGATTTTCCAGAATTTTTTAAGGATGCAAAATGATTTTTCAGGCTTTTTGAGGATGCTTGAAATATAAGCCCTACTCCAAAATTAAGCCCTGCTAACAGTTAATTAAAAAGTCAATTTAAATAGTGTCTAGGCAGCTATACATGTAGAAAAGGTAAACTTTTTTGAACAAAAATTAATATAAGACACTGTATTATTTTCGGGGAAACACGGTAATAGATCATACACTGAACATGAGTCAACAATGTGATGCAGCAGCCAAAAAGGCAAACCCAATTCTGGGATGTATAAGAGAAGCATAGAGTCTAGATCACGTGAGGTCATTATCCCCCTCTACTCTACCTTAGTCAGACCTCATCTGGAATACTGGGTCCCGTTCTGGGCACCCCACTTTAACAAACTGTGAACAAAGAAAAAATGCCTGCGCTCTTAGAATATGCAAAGCGTTGACCCAAATTATTAAGTCAATCCGGTTAGGGGAAAATAGGAACGGCACTTACTCCGGAGGAGGGGCGTATGACCAGCAAAAAGCCCCCTCCTTGAAGTGTCGATTCCTCAAGTCGACCAGATAGTGGTTACGTCTCAGAATCGGGTAAATTCAATGTTCTCTTTATTCCAAAACGTATCAACAGGCAACGCATTTCCGTGCACACAGACACCTTTCTCAAGCCAATATTATCTAGACATGCATACACATGTATGTATATATATATATATATATATATAAATATATATATATATATATATATAAAATATATAAAATAATTATTATATATATATGTGTGTGTGTATGCATGTCTAGATAATATTGGCTTGAGAAAGGTGCCTGTGTGCACGGAAACGCGTTGCCTGTTTATACGTTTTGGAATAAAGAGAACATTGAATTTACCCGATTCTGAGACGTAACCACTATCTGGTCGACTTGAGGAGTCGACACTTCAAGGAGGGGGCTTTTTGCTGGTCATACGCCCCTCCTCCGGAGTAAGTGCCGTTCCTATTTTCTTCTAACCGGATTGATTTAATAATTTGAGTCAACGCTTTGCATATTCTAAGAGCGCAGGCATTTTTTCTTTGTTCACGGTCTGTTGTATTCTTTTATTGGGGGATATTCTCAATTGAGAAAAAACCCCAATTGTCTCTGCAGCTCTCCCTGGATTCAGAGGATTTGAAATGCTAAGCGAAAGCCCCATTAACAATCCCTATGGCGCTTTCTGAACTACTCCTGTTTATTTTGGAATTTCTACTTTCACAAAGATATAGACAAACTGGAGCAAGTTTAGAGAAGAGTTACCAAGATGGTCTGCAAATCATGTCCTATGAAGTACGGTTAAAGGATCTGAGAATGATTAGATTGCAAAAAAGAAGGCTGAGAGAAGACATAATAGTGGTCTACAAATATCTGAAGGGCTGTCACAGTGCAGAGGGATCAGCCCTATTCTCATTTGCACAAGGAAAGACTAGAAGAAATGGGATGAAACTGAAAAGGGAGGAGACACAAATTAGATATTAGAAAAAACTTTCTGACAGTGAGGGTGATCAGTGAGTGGAACAGGTTACCACGGAAGGTGGTACGTTCTCCTTCAATGGAAGTGTTCAAACAAAGGCTGGAGAAATATGTGTCTGGGATGATTTAATGAATCCTGCACTGAGCAGAGGGTTGGACCCGATGACCCTGGAGGTCCCTTCCAACTCTACCATTCTATGATTCTATGTTAAAAAAAAAAGATACAAAAATAAGCAATAAAAATTTACAGAATAAAATACGAATAAATAAAAAAAACAACCACCACCCATGCCAACCTAAACCTTTGTCATATCCAAAATGGTAAAACCATCTCTATACTTTATTATAGAATAAATGTAAAAGTTCTAAAAAGAACCATAAAGTTGAAAAAAAGTATACTTTTTGTACAAATTACCCCATAAAACAAAAAAGCTAAACCAAAAATCAGTGAAAAACGTAATAAGAAACGGCCATGTATGTAATGAAGAAAAATGCAACAAAAAAACTTTTGGTAGCCCATGAGAAAAAGAATAAGCCCATAAAACCACAATTTACCCAAAACCGTTGAACAGTGTCTCGTCCTTTAAGATCAAAACACTCTGATCTTAAAGTAGTTAAAGGGGTTTTCCTATCTTGGGAAACCCATTCCAATGTGTTCTAAACAGGAAAATTAAAGGGCAACTGTCACATCCACACAGCACTATAAATTAAGTTACGGTGTTATTAGGGGAAGTGACAGGAAGCCGGGTGATGTATTTTTTATATTTACCTGCTCCAACAATCCAGCGCTGTTACTAGACAGATTCCCATGTGTGCGCTGTCTAGTACAAGTCTATCTCTTCTGCAGACTGCCAATGATATATATGTTGAAGGATATGTGGTGTCATGTGACTGTGATGTCAGCACTGGTCCTTCATGCATTCTAGCCTCGGAGACTACACCTAATCTAAAACTAAGCCTGCAACCGGACAGCTCATCTTTCTGTGGTGGTGGTGGGTGGGGTGGGGTGGGGTGGGGGGTTGGAGCATTCGAGTGAGAAAAATAAGTAAGGACGTACACAGAGAAATTTTTTAAAAATGAGGGAGAAGCCAAAATATTTTTTAGCAAAAAAAACCAATTTTCCTTCACAGAACAACAGTCCTAAATATTTAGCAAACAATTGCTCTTATTATGAGGCACTTATTGACCTCTCTGCTTTAAACAAACCATGTCATAAAGAAAATTGTTATTCAGCATAATATTTCAGCTGTAAGGACAATGGTTCAACATAAGAGAAATGTATGGGACTTGTTTATACATAAGAAGCAAAGAAAAAACAACGCTTTATTAAATAACAACTAAATAGGACAAAGCTTTGAAACATCAGTGTTAACATTTAAAAATCAACATAGAAGGGTAAAGGTCGCAGAAGATCAAGTGAGACGCTAATAGTTGGGCTTTTTCCATTTTCTTATCGATCAATATTATGTTTTTTCGAGCGAAAATGCAACAACAGAGTTATTGCTGACCTTTTCCTCACCTTTCAATTGTGAATAAAATCACAGCAATATAACAAACGACTTTATAAGCTGCACAGTTTTTCTGATTGTTTGAGAAAGGGCATTCCTGGGAGTTTACATTTTGTTCAGTTGGCATTTGGGTTTCTTACTGATCATTGAAGTGTTCAGACTGTGAAAATACATAGAAATTACATTTTTTTCTCCACAGAAGTGCCCATTACTTGTTATGTATAGCATTCTAAAATAGGTACAATCATTAAAATGCATAGCAGGACCCTGAATGTATTGTTACCTGAGAAAAGTGGACAGAAAGTCTAAAAAGTTCATATAGCTCTTTTAAAGCACACCTTCACTTCCAGATGACATTTCAGAATAAACTACCACGTATGTACATGAGGAATAAAAATATGGCAAATGTAAGGTTCTGCACATGGCCAAGGGAACATCCATGTCACCAGTACACACTAAATGGGAACCACTGGGGACCACTGACATGGAAAAAGATCTTAATTAACTGTAAGCTTAACTGGAGCAACCAGTGTCAGGCAGCTGCTGCCCAGGTGAATAGGCTCATGCGGTGCATCAAAAGAGGTCTAGAAGCACATGATGAGAACATTGTTCTTCCTCTTTACAAGTCACTGATCAGACCACACATGGAATATTGTGGACAGTTTGGGGCTCCGGTACAAGGGCATATCAGAGCTTGGGTGGGTACAAAGGTGTGCAACTAAAGTAATAAATAGAATTGACGAACTACAATACCCAGAGAACTTATCAAAACTAGGATTCTTTAGCTTAGAAGAAAGAATGGCTGAGAGGCCACATAATAACGATGCATATTGGGTTAAATGCAGAGATACATTAAAAAGATTTCTAAAAATGATATTGCCACGTCCAATTTAATAAAACATCACAATTTTTATCCTGCACAATGAATGCTGTTAGAAGAAAAAAATACAATGCTTCTACGCTGCTTTGATCATCCCATCTGCAAGAAAAAAATGGAATAAGAAGCGAACAAAAAGTTGTATGTACCCCAATATGGTGCCAATAAAAACTACAAGTCAGGCTGCAAAAAATGAGCCCCCACACAGCTCTAATGCTAAAAATGACCCATGGGTCAAAAATGGCAACAGAAAGCAATTCTTAAAAAAAAAAGTTTGTTTTTTTATAACTTAAAAAAATATATATACAAATGTGATATTGCTTGTTTAATTAGCCTATTCTGTGCATTTTCAAGACACCTCTTGATATGCTGCCCCTATCCTTATATACCTATGCAGTTTAGAAGCCCTGCAAGGAAAATCTGTCTTTAACTAGCTGCATAGCTGAATATGGATAGCGAATGCAGGGAGGTCTGCTACCCTGTGCCTGCACTGCCATCTATAGTGCATGCACAGCAGCACACATTCAATAGTATATTCAGAATAGCTGCTGTATTTGTCATTACATTATCTACGTTTCCCCCATTAGATGCTTTTATATTCCTGCTGCCTCCTGCCTGACCATGAGTGCTGTATGAGGAGAAGCCATCCTGTGCTGCATGCAGCTTCTCCTTCATATCTCGTTGGCTTACTGTCGGGACCCGACATGCATTGAGTCATTCTATCAGTGCATCGGGTTATGTTACACTAGGTGCACTGAGACATTGACACGGCACATCAGGTTGCAGCGAGGATTGAGAGCAATATGAGGAGAAGCTGTATGCAGCACAGGATGGCTTCTCTTCGCACAGCGTCAGCAGCCAAGTCATATAGTTATAAAAACGATCTAATTGGAAAAATCACAAAAATAGCAGCATTGGCTGCCAGCAGTTCTAACTCTCATTTGCCAGTCTGCCTGGTGAGAAGGGCTCACGGATTGGTTGAGAAACTGTGTGGTAACAGTAAGAGGGAGCCCGTGATTGAAGGAGAGAGAGCAAAGTGTTAGTTATTGAGTGGACGGAGAACAGAGCAGATGCACGTAAGGAGAATTAGTGAGAGCACAGTGAGGAGAATATGGGGAGTGGAGACGGAGCGAGGAGTGGATGGTAGAGTGATCCTGGAGCAGCTGGGAGGAAGGAAGTGCAGGAATCCTTCTTCTAGCTGGAGTCCAAAGCAAGCCTGTAACCGAGAGGTAAAGCACCGAAGTGCCTGAGGCCTGATATAATCACCTTGGGTGAGTGAGCCAGCACAGCATCAAGCGCCTATTTCTGACAGAAGAATCACTGCAAAAGCCAGCGTCATAGTCAATACTAGCACAGAAAACCTCCTCTGAATAAAGGCTGTTACCTCACAGCCATATATCCCCAAGTTATCCTGCTTACCTCACTGCAATTGTTTAAGCAGTCTTTGTAACCTCTGTATGACTGTGATAAAAACCTTTATGCTGGTCTGCGCATGCGCAGACGACCTGTGCGGCGCGGGAACGCTGGAGCGGCCCCTTCAACGGGACAGAAGAGGCAGACTGCGCAAGCGCGTCTAATCCAGCCAGGAGAAGGATTTGGAGACGGGGACGCCAACACAGGGGGGTAAGTATATAACTTCTGTATGGCCAATATTTAATGCACGATGTATATTACAAAGTGCAGGTATATGGCCATACAGAAGTGCTTACCTTTACTTCATTTTGCGGGACAACCCCTTTAAATTAGAAAAGCATCTCTTCATTATGACTTCTAGAAGCCTAGTGGCCATCTCAGCAGGCACAGTACCCATTCATTTACTTAACAGGGGAGAATCTCCTGTACAATTAAAGAAAGACTATCTAGTGGCACAAATATTATTGGTCAACATGGAAGACATCATCATTTCCTCAGGTGTAGAAATTCAACAATCTGCCCAATAAATAAACAAAAGAAATATGAAAGAAGACACCCCATGAGGGTCTGAACTGCAAGCTGCGATACCAACACCCCTACCCAACAAGTAGAAAGAGTCATACAAGTAGCCCAAGAATTCCACTCCGCTTTCAGTAAATACTGTTGGATTTCGGGAAAGCCCAAGACGTTTGACATACTATCCCCACTAATATTTTAATTAATGGGCATTGACCCATGACGTGGGTTGTGAGCCCATAAATTTTTGCCAAAATATCAGCTAATACCTCGCATCTATCAGTTTTTTTTGTAACACGCAGTGCCATTTTGAAGGCTGGGGGAGCCCAGGGTGCCGCTGCTGGTGTGGTTCACCTGTGGGGTGCAGAGCAACCTGTGGGATTCAAATATGGGGTCACTAATAGGTTGTAAACCTGCATGGTGCACTACATGTACCATGTGGCCTGACCTTGTATCTATTTGTTTGTGTAGGAATAAGCACTACGCAGCCACCCCCCTCAGTATAAAGAGGGTTTATGAGTGGCTGCTTCATCAGTGTCCTTTGCATGTGTTACTTGCTCCTCTATTTAGCATTCTAGCTGTCTACAGGTTGGAGCTTAAGTGGTGTATATGCCTGCCATCTTGTATGAGTATGTCAGCAAGTATATGGCCGCTATCTGTGATTCTTTTCTCTGGTTGATATTTCTCTTTCTGTGGGTTTATCCAATAAAGAAAAGGTACCATTCCATACCACCAGCCATGCATCAATCAGTTAAGAAAATGATTCACAAAATGAAAGAGGCCAAAGTCATCCAAAAAGCCATAGTCCATGGGCTGTACCACTAGTACTTGTTAAAAAGAGGGATGGTAGCATCAGGTTTTGTGTGGAATCCCAAAAACTTAATAGCATCACTCATAAAGATTCATATTCATTAACTCACATTAAACAATCTTTAACGGCAAAAGAAGACCAAGAGAGAACAACGTTCACTACCCCAATGGGACTTCAGTTGCACGCCTTTGGGTGTCTATAATGCTCCTGGCACATTGAAAAAATGTATAGAATCCTTGCTACACCAAGACGATGTGATTATCTATTCCAAGACTTAGGAAGATCATCTTCAACCTTTAGCCGAAGTTTTCAAAATTTTGATTAAGCACAGGCTAAAAATAAAACCATCTAAGTATCATCTACTCCAAACTCAAGTACGTTATCTCTGCCATATAGTTAGTACAGAAAGAGTGTGACCTGATCCTGAGAAAACAGAAGCCATAAAACATTGGCCTACACCAAGATCTTGCAGCAAGTACATCATTTCTAGGTTTGCAAGACAGTACGGACACTTTATTCCAAAATTTTGCCAAAATAGCTGGACCTCTACAAGAGCTGATAAGAGGACACCCAAAAGAAAACCAGTGAAAGCCAATTATCATCAATTAAGAACAAGAACTAGAAATGGCGTTCCAACAATTAACCCCTTGAGTGGCGGGTTTCCTACCACCCTGTCGTGCCCACCAGGGCAGGTTTTTTAAAATGGTCTAATCATTGAATTTCAACTAATTTTGCAGTTGCGTCTCAAGAGCCATAACTTTTTCATTTTTCCATTGACATGGCCATGTGAGGGCTTGTTTTTTGCGGGACAAGTTGTGATTTTTTTAAACAGGGGGGAGGAAAAAAAGAAATGGGGAAAAAAGAAAAAAAGGGGCCATGTCATTAAGGGGTTAAATAATGTATTAACTTCGTTCTCTGGGTCATTACGACACATGGATACCACATGTGTGATTGTATTTTTGATTTTTTTACAAAGTAAAGGGAGACAAGTGTTTTTATTATTTCTTTTTTATAAATTTTTACCTTTTTTTTTTTTAAATTTTTTTTTTGTCCCTTTAGGGGACTTCCACAGGGACCCATCAGGACCCCCTGATCACATTCCAGGGGTCCAATGGTGACAGCCCTTTACATGCTGCGGTGACAGCCCTTTACCAGCTGCAGTCACATAGACTGCAGCATGTAAAGGGTTAACACAGCAGAGATCGGAGGTTTTCTCTGATCTCTGCTGTAAGAGCAGGTACCTAGCTGTCCTCTGACAGCTAACAACCAGCTCTCCCTGCCACAGAGACCATCGGCTTGCTTCTGACAAGCCGATGGTCTCTATGGCAACCTGTAAACAAAGCAGGAGGTTGCCGACTTATCGGCAATATCTTCTGCTGGTTTTTCAAAGCCCTTGCACTGCTCTCTGTGGGTCTGTGCAGGCAGAGCACACTGTCACAGCTTGTGGCATTGTGCTCTGCAGCTCCCATAGTGATACATAGCCCGGAAATCTTCCGGGCTATGTCACTATGAGCAGTGGAGCTGGTCCCGGAAAATTTCCGGGCGTGCCACTCAAGGGGTTAAAGGACACACTAACTATTCCTCCAATATTAGAGTATCCCTATTAAAGCAAGCCTCTCAGACTCTACACTGACACAAGTTTAAAAGAACTAGAAGCTGTCCTGAGTCAAATAGAAATGGTAAAGAGAGTCATCTTATTTGCCAGTCAATTACTTAAAGGGGTTGTCTCGCGGCAAACCTCAAAATGTTACCTTACCCCATTCCCCCTGTCACCCCCTGGCATAAAATAGCAAAGTAAAGCGGTTTTTAAGCCGCTTGCTACTTACCGATCCGACGAAATAAGGACTTTAAAAAATCTTTTCCCAAGATGGCCGCCGGTCCTTTCCCAGGGATGCACTGCGGTTTTCTCCCATGGTGCACCGCGGGTCTTCTCCCATGGTGCACCATGGGCTCTGTGCGTTCCATTGCCGATTCCAGCCTCCTGATTGGCTGGAATCGGCACACGTGACGGGGCGGAGCTACGCGATGGCACGTAGAAGGGGCGGAGCCAGAACGCCGCTCGTGCCTGGACCGAGCAGAAGGGGAGAAGACCGCACAGTGCAAGCGCGTCTAAAAAAGCAAGAAGACATCAGAATTAGACGGATCCATGGAGACGGGGACGCCAGCACCGGAGGGGGTAAGTGAGTAACTTCTGTATGGCTCATATTTAATGCATGATGTATATTACAAAGTGCATTAATATGGCCATACAGAAGTGCATAACCCCACTTGCTGCCGTGAGACAACCCCTTTAAGGGAGCTGAAGGAATGAACAAAACTTCAGTTCCTTCAAACTGGAATTTCAAGCATTAGTTTAGTCAGTCACAGAAAAATTTAAATAAGGGGGATGGAAAAATACCTCTGCAGCGCCACCTATTGGAAGGCAGCATTCCTGCAAGTCAATGTTAGACTCTTTATACAAGCCTTGTAACAATGACTGGGAATTGAAAAACAAGCCAGAATCCATACACAGACAGCTGTTTTGGATTGTTTGCCCCTAATTAGTGTGCGGTAGGCTTCCAGCTTGGCTAGCAAGAGACCTGTGATGTGGCTCAGGAACACTATATTTTCTCCTTAGGGAGAGAACCTAGAGGGTGAGTGAGTGAGGAGACTTATAAATTTAAGGACTATCTTGTTCCTTCATCTTTCATAGTCTATACTGACAATAACCCATTAGCTCATTTGAAATCCAAGTTAGAAGCCCCAGTACAGAGATGGACCTCTAGATTAGCTAACTTCGACTTTACAATTAAGTTTTGTGCTAGAAATATAAATGAAAATGCTGATGCGTTGTCTCGACTACCAACAACAAAAGATTCCACCAGTGAGAAAGGCAAGTGGAACATAGTATGTTAGGCTGAATGAAGGCAAAAAACCTGAAGAGACAGAAGCCAATTAGCCCAATTGGGGGAAAATTCCTTACCGACTCCATAATAGCAGTCAGAATAATCCCTGGATCAATGATAGTTCCTACCTGACTGTAAAACCCGGGGATTAACAACCCGCTGTTCACCTAATGTCTATATCCTGTAATATCGTAGCGCTCTAGAAAGACATCTAGTCCCTCTTAAACGCCTCTATGGATTTTGCCATCACCACATCCTCAGGCAGAGAGTTCCACAGTCTCACTGCTCTTACAGTAAAGAACTCCCTTTTGTGTTGGTGATGAAACCTGCTTTCTTCTAGACGTAGCGGATGCCCTCTTGTTACCGTTGCAGTCCTGGGTATAAACAGATCCTGGGAGAGATCCTTGTATTGTCCCCTCATGTATTTATACAGTTATTTGATCACCGCTAATCGTCTTTTTTCCAGGGTAAATAATCCCAACTTTGATAGTCTCTCTGGGTATTCCAGTCCTCTCATTCAATTTATTAACTTAGTCGACCTTCTTTGAGCCCCCTCCAGTACTGTAGCGTCTTTCCTGAGCACCGGTGACCACAACTGTACACAGTATTCCATGTGAGGCCTGACGAGTGCTTTATATAGTGGAAGGATAATGTTCTCATCCTTCGCCCCTATACCTCTTTTAATGCACCCCAAGACTTTATTTGCTTTGGCAGCAGCTGACTCGCATTGATTGCTCCAGTTAAATCTATAGTCCACTAGTACCCCCAGGTCTTTTTCCATATCACTTTTCCCTAGCGGTACCCAATTTAGTGTGTATTGGTGACGTCCGTTTCCCCTGCCCATGTGATCAACATTTATCAACATTAAACTTCATTTGCCATTTTTCTGCCCAAGCCCCCAGTTTATCTAGGTCCTTTTGAATCATCTGCAAATATTGATATTTTGCTGTGCAGCCCCTCTATCAGGTCATTGATAAATATATTGAACAGAATGGGGCTTAATACTGAACCCTGTGGCACCCGACTAGCAACGGTGGCCCAATCAGAGTATGATCCATTTATTACCACCCTCTGCTTTCTATCTCTGAGCCAATTCTTTACCCAGAAGAAGTCGAAATGCTAAATTTCTATGCCCATCAGACACAACAATATGCTATTGAAGTAACAACACCAACATCTGACTCTCCAAAAGAAGAGAAATAATGGATAAATATCCAGACTGATAGTAGAACAATGGGAGAATTACAAGAATTCTTAACCAATGGCACCACTCCAAAAAAATGAGCAAAAGAAATGCTGACCATGAGTTACATAGGTTGCAGAGACAATGAAAGAGACTGTTCATTAAGTGAGGTTTCATTTATAGAGGCACCATCGAATCCCATAACAGGAAATAGTCCATCAAATTCTTTTCCCACAGAGAGATACCTAATTAGTCCTCACAGCGTACCATAACCAGTCTGGACATTGTATAGCTCATAAAACTGAAAAACATTTTATTGGATAGGAATGGGAAAGAATATCGAGACATAGTGTCAAGAATGCCCAACATGAGAAATCTGAAGAAGATCCTGATCAGATCAAAAAGTTCCCCTTCACCCAATAGTTAGCAAACGAACTCTGGCACTTTTTGCCTTGATCATTTGAACAATTGAATCAAGCACAGGTAGTCTTCTCATCCATTCTCCTGGCGGATGGCCATGGAATAAGGAGATGGAATAGGATTCTAGAGGTGGTCAACTGGCTACATCTATGGTGCCATCAGCAAATATTTGGATTTCTAGACCATGGAATGAATTATCTATAGGATGGACTGCTTGCTAGAGACGGGTTGCACCTTACAAATGGGTATGGAAGTGAAAGGCCAGGTAAAAATATACATCTAATTAAAACATTTGAGAATCTTACTATTAGAAGTGGAAAGAAAGAACAAAGACAAAAAATTCTGAAGGAAAGTAGAAGAGAAAGAGATACCGATCCGAAACTAAAATGTTTCTAAACAATTGCAAAGAGCATGGGAAATAAACAAGGGAAATTAGAGCTTCTAACACAGGAAGAGAAATATGATGTCATAGGCTTCGCAGAAACTTGGTGGAATGACACACATGATTGGAATACAAGACATGAAGGATACATATAAGAAATAAACCTAGTAAAGGAGGAGGAGGAGGTATTGCGTACAGAGATGTACAAAACCCAGAAGAAAAATTTACCTAAATGTCAGAAACTGTAGAAACTATATCTTCTATCCCCATGTTCGATCCAAACAATCCATTAAACATGGAATCTAGGACCATGGATGGCTATGACAATGCCACATCGTACCACCCAAAATATAGGATTACAACCCAAGATTGACTCCCTGGTTAAAATCCTTGAAGATCATATACCTACTATCAGGCACTCACAAGGGAGCAATTTTGGACAACCAGCTGATATAGAGACTAAATCAATTTTGTATACAGTTATACCCTTTATCATAGATCAAGTAAAGTTTTAAGAAATCAATAGCTGTGCCCTGAAAGACTGCTCAGTGCCTGGCTGAAATATATTTTAGGTACTGGGAGGAGGACAATCAGAGAGATAAGGGGATGACATTGTAGACTGTAACCTGAGACTCAATAATGGAAATGGGGGTGGAGAAGTGGGAGGGGTTAGTACAGTTAGAACTGGCATAACAGTTAGTAGGGAAATGTGTGATTGTTCTCAGTGAGAGAAACCAGGTAATCTTGTAGATATGATACCTTTTAACCCCTTGAGTGGCGGGTTTCCTACCACCCTGTCGTGCCCACCAGGGCAGGTTTTTTAAAATGGTCTAATCATTGAATTTCAACTAATTTTGCAGTTGCGTCTCAAGAGCCATAACTTTTTCATTTTTCCATTGACATGGCCATATGAGGGCTTGTTTTTTGTGAGCCCCTGTGATTTTTTAAACAGGGGGGAGGAAAAACAGAAATGGGGAAAAAAGAAAAAAAGGGGCCATGTCATTTAGGGGTTAAATAATGTATTAACTTCCTTCTCTGGGTCATTACGATGCACGGATACCACATGTGTGATTGTATTTTTGATTTTTTTACAAAGTAAAGGGAGACAAGTGTTTTTATTATTTTTTTTATAATTTTTTTACTTTTTTTTTTTTTCACATAGACTGCCGCATGTAAAGGGTTAACACAGCAGAGATCGGAGGTTTTCTCTGATCTCTGCTGTAAGAGCTGGTACCTAGCTGTCCTCTCACAGCCAAGCACCAAGCTCTCCCTGCCACAGAGACTATCGGCTTGCTTCTGACAAGCCGATGGTCTCTATGGCAACCTGTAAACAAAGCAGGAGATTGCCGGCATATCGGCAATATCTTCTGCTGGTTTTTCAAAGCCCTTGCTTTGTTCTCTGTGGGTCTGTGCAGGCAGAGCACACTGACACAGCTTATGGCATTGTGCTCTGCAGCTCCCATAGTGATACATAGCCCGGAAATCTTCCGGGCTATATCACTATTGGCAGCGGAGCTCGTCCCGGAAAACTTCCGGGCGTGCCACTTAAGGGGTTAATGGCTAAGAAAAATCCATGATGTTACAGTAAGCAAGCTTTCGGGGATATCTCACCCCCTTCGTCAGGCTATTGAATTCAAAAAAGTAGACAAACTAAAAGGAATAATGTCTTAGGTAAACTATGACATAGTGGAAATAACAAAGACCTGGTTGGATGAGGCTGTGACTGGGCAGTGAACTTACTGGATTACAGTTCGTTTAGAGGGGTAGGGGTTTCTCTTCATGGTAAAAATCCTGTTTAATGCCCATATTATAGGAGGATATATGGAAGGGAGATGAACAAGTGGAGTCTTTATGGGTGAAAATACATGGAGGGGAAACAACTAGAGATGAGCGAGCACCAAAATGCTCGGGTGCTCGTTACTCGGGATGGAATTATCGCGATGCTCGAGGGTTCGTTTCGAGTAACGAACCCCATTGAAGTCAATGGGCGACCCGAGCATTTTTGTATATCGCCGATGCTCGCTAAGGTTTTCATTTGTGAAAATCTGGGCAATTCAAGAAAGTGATGGGAACAACACAGCAACGGATAGGGCAGGCGAGGGGCTACATGTTGGGCTGCATCTCAAGTTCCCAGGTCCCACTATTAAGCCACAATACCGGCAAGAGTGGGCCCCCCCCCCTCCCAACAACTTTTACTTCTAAAAAGCCCTCATTAGCAATGCATACCTTAGCTAAGCACCACACTACCTCCAACAAAGCACAATCACTGCCTGCATGACACTCCGCTGCCACTTCTCCTGGGTTACATGCTGCCCAACCCCCTCCCACCCCCTCCGCACGACGCAGTGTCCACAGCGCACACCAAAGTGTCCCTGCGCAGCCTTCAGCTGCACTCATGCCACACGCTGGCCTCATAGCCACACCACCCTCATGTCTATTTATAAGTGCGTCTGCCATGAGGAGGAACCGCAGGCACACACTGCAGAGGGTTGGCACGGCTAGGCAGCGACCCTCTTTAAAAGGGGCGGGGCGATAGCCCACAATGCTGTACAGAAGCAATGAGAAATCCAATCCTGTTCCACCTCCATCAGGAGCTGCACACGTGGGCATAGCAATGGGGAACCTATGTGCCACACACTATTCATTCTGTCAAGGTGTCTGCATGCCCCAGTCAGATCATGGTTTTTGAGAAATTGTCACAGGCAGGTACAACTCCGCAATGGGAATTCTGTGTGCACCCACAGCATGGGTGGCTCCCTGGAACCCACCGGCTGTACATAAATGTATCCCATTGCAGTGCCCATCACAGCTGAGGTAACGTCCGATTAAATGCAGGTGGGCTTCGGCCCACACTGCATGCCCCAGTCAGACTGGGGTTCTTTAGAAGTAGACACATGCAGTTACAACTCCCTGTGGATCCACAGCATGGGTGGCTCCCTGGAACCCACCGGCGGTACATAAATATATCCCATTGCAGTGCCCAACACAGCTGATGTAACATCAGCTTTAATGCAGGTGGGCAAAAAATTAATTGGATTACACTGTAGGCGAGGGCCCCAAAAAATTGGTGTACCAACAGTACTAATGTACGTCAGAAAAATTGCCCATGCCCAACCAAGAGGGCAGGTGAAACCCATTAATCGCTTTGGTTAATGTGGCTTAATTTGTAACTAGGCCTGGAGGCAGCCCAGTTAAAATAAAAATTGGTTCAGGTGCAAGTTTCAACGCTTTAATGAGCATTGAAACGTATAAAAATTGTTTACAAAAATTATATGACTGAGCCTTGTGGGCCTAAGAAAAATTGCCCGTTCGGCGTGATTAGGTCAGGTTTCAGGAGGAGGAGCAGGAGGAGGAGGAGGAATATTATACACAGATTGATGAAGCTAAAAGGTCCCCGTTTTTGATGGTGATAGAGAACAATGCTTCCATCCGCGGGTGCAGCCTACGTATTGTTTAGGTATCGCTGCTGTCTGCTGGTGGAGAAGAGAAGTCTGGGGAAATCCAGGCTTTGTTCATCTTGATGAGTGTAAGCCTGTCGGCACTGTCGGTTGACAGGCGGGTACGCTTATCTGTGATGATTCCCCCAGCCGCACTAAACACCCTCTCTGACAAGACGCTAGCCGCAGGACAAGCAAGCACCTCCAGGGCATACAGCGCGAGTTCAGGCCACGTGTCCAGCTTCGACATCCAGTAGTTGTAGGGAGCAGAGGCATCACGGAGGACGGTCGTGCGATCGGCTATGTTCTCCCTCACCATCCTTTTACAGTGCTCCCGCCGACTCAGCCTTGACTGGGGAGCAGTGACACAGTCTTGCTGGGGAGCCAGAAAGCTGTCAAAGGCCTTAGAGAGTGTTCCCCTGCCTGTGCTGTACATGCTGCCTGATCTCTGCGCCTCCCCTGCTACCTGGCCCTCGGAACTGCGCCTTCGGCCACTAGCGCTGTCGGATGGGAATTTTACCATCAGTTTGTCCGCCAGGGTCCTGTGGTATAGCATCACTCTCGAACCCCTTTCCTCTTCGGGTATGAGAGTGGAAAGGTTCTCCTTATACCGTGGGTCGAGCAGTGTGTACACCCAGTAATCCGTAGTGGCCAGAATGCGTGTAACGCGAGGGTCACGAGAAAGGCATCCTAACATGAAGTCAGCCATGTGTGCCAGGGTACCTGTACGCAACACATGGCTGTCCTCACTAGGAAGATCACTTTCAGGATCCTCCTCCTCCTCAGGCCATACACGCTGAAAGGATGACAGGCAAGCAGCATGGGTACCCTCAGCAGTGGGCCAAGCTGTCTCTTCCCCCTCCTACTCATCCTCCTCATGCTCCTCCCCCTCCTCCTCAACGCGCTAAGATATAGACAGGAGGGTGCTCTGTCTTCCCCCTCCTCTGTTTCCGAGCGCAAAGCGTCTGCCTTTATGCTTTGCAGGGAACTTCTCAAGAGGCATAGCAGAGGAATGGTGACGCTAATGATTGCAGCATCGCCGCTTACCATCTGGGTAGACTCCTCAAAGTTTCCAAGGACCTGGCAGATATCTGCCAACCAGGCCCACTCTTCTGTAAAGAATTGAGGAAGCTGACTCCCACTGCGCCGCCCATGTTGGAGTTGGTATTCCACTATAGCTCTACGCTGCTCATAGAGCCTGGCCAACATGTGGGGCGTAGAGTTCCACCGTGTGGGCACGTCGCACAGCAGTCGGTGCACTGGCATATGAAACCGATGTTGCAGGGTGCGCGGGGTAGCAGCGTCCGTGTGGGAATTGCGGAAATGTGCGCAGAGCCGGCGCACCTTTCCGAGCAGGTCTGACAAGCGTGGGTAGCTTTTCAGAAAGCGCTGAACCACCAAATTAAAGACGTGGGCCAGGCATGGCACGTGCGTGAGGCTGCTGAGCTGCAGAGCCGCCACCAGGTTACGGCCGTTGTCACACACGACCATGCCCGGTTGGAGGCTCAGCGGCGCAAGCCAGCGGTCGGTCTGCTCTGTCAGACCCTGCAGCAGTTCGTGGGCCGTGTGCCTCTTATCTCCTAAGCTGAGTAGTTTCAGCACGGCCTGCTGACGCTTGCCCACCGCTGTGCTGCCACGCCGCGCGACACCGACTGCTGCCGACGTGCTGCTGCTAACACATCTTGATTGTGAGACAGAGGTTGCGGAGGAGGAGGGTGGTTTAGTGGAGGAAGCATACACCACCGCAGATACCACCACCGAGCTGGGGCCTGCAATTCTGGGGGTGGGTAAGACGTGAGCGGTCCCAGGCTCTGACTCTGTCCCAGCCTCCACTAAATTCACCCAATGTGCCGTCAGGGAGATATAGTGGCCCTGCCCGCCTGTGCTTGTCCACGTGTCTGTTGTTAAGTGGACCTTGGCAGTAACCGCGTTGGTGAGGGCGCGTACAATGTTGCGGGAGACGTGGTCGTGCAGGGCTGGGACGGCACATCGGGAAAAGTAGTGGCGACTGGGAACTGAGTAGCGCGGGGCCGCGGCCGCCATCATACCTTTGAAAGCCTCCGTTTCCACAACCCTATATGGCAGCATCTCCAGGCTGATAAATTTGGCTATGTGCACGTTTAACGCTTGAGCGTGCGGGTGCGTGGCGGCGTACTTGCGCTAGCGACGGCTGGACGGTGCGCTGACAGACATTGGTGGATAGGGCCAAGGACAGCGGAGGTGAGGGTGTGGGTGCAGGCCAGGAGACGGTAGTGCCTGAGTCCTGAGAGGGGGGTTGGATCTCAGTGGCAGGTTGGGGCACAGGGGGAGAGGCGGCGGTGCAAACCGGAGGCGGTGAACGGCCTTCGTCCCACCTTGTGGGGTGCTTGGCCATCATATGTCTGCGCATGCTGGTGGTGGTGAGGCTGGTGGTGGTGGCTCCCCGGCTGATCTTGGCACGACAAAGGTTGCACACCACTGTTCGTCGGTCGTCTGCACTCTCAGTGAAAAACTGCCAGACCCTTGAGCACCTCGGCCTCTGCAGGGTGGCATGGCGCGAGGGGGCGCTTTGGGAAACAGTTGGTGGATTATTCGGTCTGGCCCTGCCTCTACCCCTGGACACCGCACTGCCTCTTGCAACCTGCCCTGCTGTTGCCCTTGCCTCCCCCTCTGAAGACCTGTCCTCAGTAGGCGTAGCAAACCAGGTGGGGTCAGTCACCTCATCGTCCTGCTGCTCTTCCTCCGAATCCTCTGTGCGCTCCTCCCTCGGACTTACTGCCCTTACTATTACCTCACTGATAGACAACTGTGTCTCATCGTCATCGTCCTCCTCACCCACTGAAAGGTCTTGAGACAGTTGCCGGAAGTCCCCAGCCTCATCCCCCATACCCCTGGAACTTTCAAAAGGTTGGGCATCGGTCACGACAAACTCCTCCAGTGGGAGAGGATTCGGAACCCTTGCTGCCCATTCTGAGCAGGGGCCCAGGAACAGTTCCTGGGAGTCTGCCTGCTCCTCAGAATGTGTCATTGTAATGGAGTGAGGAGGCTGGGAGGAAGGAGGAGCAGCAGCCAGAGGATTCAGAGTTGCAGCAGTGGACGGCGCAGACGGCTCTGGGTGTTCGATAGATTGCTGGATGCACTTTCTGCCATTCACGACAGGGCCTGCTCACACTGCTCATTTTCTAATAAAGGTCTACCGCGTGGACCCATTAATTGTGAGATGAATGTGGGGACGCCAGAAACGTGCCTCTCTCCTAATCCCGCAGCAGTCGGCTGCGATACACCTGGATCAGGAGCTCGGCCTGTGCCCAAACCCTGACTTGGGCCTCCTCGCCCGCGTCCACGTCCTCTAGGCCTACCCCTACCCCTCAGCATGGTGTATTACCAGTAGTGCAGAAACAGAACGCTGTAATTAAATGTGCCGCTTATTGGCCTGTGGTTGGAGGCTGACTTCGCTTACGGAACGCACAGCAGAGCCAGGAAATAATTTTGCGCAAGCCTGCTGTAACACTTAGCTGGCTGCGTATGAATTAGGACAACTACCCCCAGCACAGACCCAGTACACTGAGGACGGTCACAGGCAGCCCAAATAGATTTTTTTTCCGAAATGTTTTTGGAAAGGCCCACTGCCTATATACACTGTATATGTCTTCTCTCTCTGCCTCACCACTACTGGCCCTGGACAATGTAAAATAACTGCAGACTGTTGCACTGTGGACTGGAATACAGCGGTGATATAACAGCCAACACAGAGCCAGGAAATAATTTGGCGCAAGCCTGCTGTAACACTTAGCTGGCTGCGTATGAATTAGGACAACTACCCCCAGCAGAGACCCAGTACACTGAGGACGGTCACAGGCAGCCCAAATAGATTTTTTTTCCCAAATGTTTTTGGAAAGGCCCACTGCCTATATTCAATAAATATGTCTTCTGTCCCTGCCTCACCACCACTACTGGCCCTGGACTATGTATAATTACTGCAGGGCGCAATGCTCTGCACGGCCGATATACAAAAAAAAAAAAAAGTGCAACACTGCAAAAAGCAGCCTCCACACTACTGCACACGGTTAGATGTGGCCCTAAGAAGGACCGTTGGGGTTCTTGAAGCCTAAAATACTCCTAACACTCTCCCTATAGCAACTCCAGCAAGACAGCACTTTCCCTGATCTCTGTCAGAATGCATCTGTGGCGAGCCGCGGGAGGGGCCGATTTATATACTCGGGTGACACCTGATCTCCCCAGCCACTCACTGCAGGGGGGTGGTATAGGGCTTGAACGTCGCAGGGGGAAGTTGTAATGCCTTCCCTGTCTTTCTATTGGCCAGAAAAGCGCGCTAACGTTTCAGAGATGAAAGTGAAAGTAACTCGAACATCGCGTGGTACTCGTTACGAGTAACGAGCATCCCGAACACGCTAATACTCGAACGAGTATCAAGCTCGGACGAGTATGTTCGCTCATCTCTAGAAACAACAATAAAATCTTCATAGGCGTTTTCTATAAACCACCAAAAATGACAGAAGCTACTGAAAATCATTTTTTTTCCGATAAATGTTTATAGCATGTGTATTTTGCATCCTTTGGTCTTTTAACTTTTAACTCTAAGTTGCATAATTAACATTAACTTGACTTAACCTTGGGGTGAGGTTGAAGGGGGACGGTGGAAAGTGGAGGAAGTGGGATGGAGTGAGAATGGGTGGGTAAAGAAGGATCCGGTTAGGATATGGGGTGTGGGAAGGGTCGGAGGGTCCAAGGAGAGGTGAGTATTATCTATTTCTTTTTATTTTATAGCTGGTCCAGCTGCTGAAAAAGTTTTTGTAATAATGATTAAACCCTTAAAAAAAAGCAGTGAAGCACAATGTGCGAACCAACAAAAGCTGTTTTTATCTATTTTGTTTTGTGCTCCTAATGTTATTATGTTCTGATGTTATGGCAAGCAGGTGTTTATAATCATAGCACTTTAAGCATCTTGTAACATCTCTCCATAGATGACACTTGAACAAGAAGAGCAGTAGAACAGTTTTGAAATGCCAATTGCATAATCTAGGGGGGATTGAAAAAGGTGCCCTTTGTTTCAAATTCCTCTGTCACAGTTTTATTCAGTCTCTGCAGAGATGAACCAATAGAGCAGAAAAAAGGCCTCTACGAGATTGAAATGCTATGTTTATTAACAGCTGTTAAAATGCTTATAACGCTTTTCTTGTGCTGCAAAGACACTGGCATAAAAAAACATTTTTGTACTAAAGCTCTTAATGCATAACTTATAAGCTCTTCTGTTTCAGAGATACAAAAATATAAAGTGATTTTCAATAACAGAATTACTGAACCAAAATCTAAGCAAATCATGGCAGAGACCCTACTTATATGAAGAACTGAAGAATGTCATATGGTTTGCAATTAATTTAGCATAGACGCATGTTGTTTTCCTTCTAACCCCTGGAGAACTGAAGAAGCCTTTCTTGTGCTTCGAGACCACACAAATGTTTTCATCTTGGTATTTCACAATTTATAACTATTCTATTTTATGCATGAAGTTTTTGATTTTTTTTCAGGATTGACTGTACTTTCTATATATACAATTATGTATTATGTATAGATTAGGCTTGAATTTTTATGAATTTTGTTTGCGATATGTATTTTTTTTCAACTTTATATGATTTTTTTCTTTGACGTCATTCATTAATTATCTAAAATAAGTTTCTATATTTATAATAAAAGGTGTCTAAAAAGTGTGGAAACACCCATCTAGAATGGAAACAGTTGTGGGAAAAGGGGGAAACCTGTTAGGCCATGTTATCAAAATGATGGCCATTTAGAATGGCGCCATCTTGGATTCAATTCTAATTTTTCCAATGGGAAGGTAGGTTTGGGGTATCAAATTGACAAAGATTTTCACCAGAAAAACAATGGTGTGCTTCATTGTAACATGACTTTATTTGTTCTTATGGTAATGCACTGATTTTTCTTCATTACAGGCAAAGTGAATGATGGCGCTCGCTCAAGCAGAACGTGTTGAGATTATCCTTATGTCAGGTGAACAAAGCACGTGTATCCTTGTAGCAGATTTCAATGAACGCCACCCAACCAGACCTCCCATCACCCACAATGCAGCGGCCAAACGTGTTTCCAAATTCTGAGATACAGCTTGTGTCACTGATAAACCAAAATCAGGATGACAAAAAACAGTTACTGATGAAGCATCATTGGCCACCGTTCTCGCCTCTTCAGCACTATTCATTTGTCTCAAGAATTTTGGGTTAGCCATACAGTCTCTATACAGCAAATTTTGTCTAGGCATAAATGGAATCCTTACAAATTGCAGATGCTGCAACACCTGATGGAAGATGATCTCAACATATTCTGCTTGAGATAACACAATCATTCACATTGCCTGTAATGAAGAAAAATCACTGTGTTACCGTGAGAATGTGTTACCGTGTGTCACTGTGTTACCGTGTGTCACTGTGTTACCGTGTGTCACTGTGTTACCGTGAGTTACAGTTATGTTAAAATGTCACACCATTGTTTTTCTGATGAAATTCTCTGTCAGCTAATATATCACATTTGAAAAATTAGAGTTGATTCAAAATGGCCATCTTGATGGTGACATGGCCTAACAGGTTTTCCCCAGCAGCTTGCATGCAAAAATTGCATCCCCATCTGTCAAACCATTTTCATTCTATATGGGTGTTTCGATACTCTTGAGGCACCCTGTATATGTTGCATTTATGAGAATAGTAAATGCCTAAGCTATATTACCCTATACACTACCGTTCAAAAGTTTGCGGTCACCCAAACAATTTTGTGTTTTCCATGAAAAGTCCCACTTATTCACCACCATGCGTTGTGAAATGAATAGACAATAGAGCCAAGACATTGACAAGGTTAGAAATAATGATTTGTATTTGAAATAACATTGTTTTTACATCAAACTTTGCTTTCGTCAAAGAATCCTCCTTTTGCAGCAATTCCAGCATTGCACACCTTTGACATTCTAGCTGTTAATTTGTTGAGGTAAGCTTGTGAAATTGCACCCCACGCTTCTAGAAGCATCTCCCACAAGTTGGATTGGTTGGATGGGCACTTCTGGCGTACCATACGGTCAAGCTGCTCCCACAACAGCTCAATGGGGTTCAGATCTGGTGACTGCGCTGGCCACTCCATTACCGATAGAATACCAGCTGCCTGCTTCTGCTGTAAATAGTTCTTGCACAATTTGGAGGTGTTTTTAGGGTCATTGTCCTGTTGTAGGATGAAATTGGTTCCAATCAAGCGCTGTCCACTGGGTATGGCATGGCGTTGCAAAATGGAGTGATAGCCTTCCTTCTTCAGAATCCCTTTTACCCTGTACAAATCTCCCACCTTACCAGCACCAAAGCAACCCCAGACCATCACATTACCTCCACCATGCTTAACAGATGGCGTCAGGCATTCTTCCAGCATCTTTTCATTTGTTCTGCGTCTCACAAACGTTCTTCTTTGGGATCCAAACACCTCAAACTTGGATTCATCCATCCACAACACTTTTTTCCAGTCTTTCTCTGTCCAATGTCTGTGTTCTTTTGCCCATCTTAATCTTTTTCTTTTATTGGCCAGTCTCAGATATGGCTTTTTCTTTGCCACTCTGCCCTGAAGCCCAAAATCCCGCAGCCGCCTCTTCACTGTAGATGTTGACACTGGTGTTTTGCGGGTACTATTTAATGAAGATGCCAGTTGGGTACCTGTGAGGCGTCTGTTTCTCAAACTAGAGACTCTAATGTGCTTATCTTCTTGCTTAGTTGTGCAACGCGGCCTCCCACTTCTTTTTCTACTCTGGTTAGAGCCTGTTTGTGCTGTCCTCTGAAGGGAGTAGTACACACCGTTGTAGGAAATCTTCAATTTCTTAGCAATTTCTCGCATGGAATAGCCTTCATTTCTAAGAACAAGAATAGACTGTCGAGTTTCAGATGAAAGTTCTCTTTTTCTGGCCATTTTGAGCGTTTAATTGACCCCACAAATGTGATGCTCCAGAAACTCAATCTGCTCACAGGGAGGTCAGTTTTGTAGCTTCTGTAACGAGCTAGACTGTTTTCAGATGTGTGAACATGATTGCACAAGGGTTTTCTAATCATCAATTAGCCTTCTGAGCCAATGAGCAAACACATTGTACCATTAGAACACTGGAGTGATAGTTGCTGGAAATGGGCCTCTATACACCTTTGTAGATATTGTGCAAAAAACCAGGCATTTGCAGCTAGAATAGTCATTTACCACATTAGCAATGTATAGAGTGCATTTGTTTAAAGTTAGGACTAGTTTAAAGTCATCTTCATTGAAAAGTACAGTGCTTTTCCTTCAAAAATAAGGACATTTCAATGTGACCCCAAACTTTTGAACGGTAGTGTATGTTTCTATCCCCAAATATACTGAGACTAATGTTAAATAGTGCCACCTGTTGCTTCTACTGAAGAGCCTTTCTGTGTCCAGTTCACACCAACAAATGTTCCAAAGTTCACACATACCCAGTCTTGCTTCTCTGCAGTAACGGTGCTTTCACATTAACTAGGATATTCCACAGAACATCTGCTGTCTTGCTCTTGCTTTCTTCTAAAGTCAGAGAAGATGCAGGAACTTCAGAAACAGCTGCTCATCACTCCATGTACCCAGTGGAGCAGAGAGAGAGAGAGAAAGAGGCAAGACTTAGCATGTGTGACCACTAGAGATGAGCGAGCATACTCGCTAAGGGCAATTGCTCGATTGAGCATTGCCCTTAGCGAGTTCCTGCTCGCTCAGGAGTAAAGATTTGGCTGCCGGCGGCGGGCGGGGGAGAGCGGGGAGATCTCTATCTCCCTCTCTCCCCCCTGCTCATGGCCGCAACTCACCTGTCACCTGCGCCGGCAGCCGAACCTTTTCTTCCCAGCGGGGAGATACTCGCTAAGGACAATGCTCGATCAAGCAATTGTCCTTAGCGAGTATGCTCGCTCATGTCTAGTGACTACCCTGTTGCAATTACTAAGCTTGAAACAGAATAGAAACAGCAGATGACACTAGCCTAACAATACTTCTAAAATAGCTTCTTTTTAATAATTGTACATACAAAAAATATTTAACATTATGGGCCGCACTGAACTGTAAACAATATTTTTCATGCGACAACCCTTTTAACAAGTGCTGTATAGGGAATTATACAGAAGTCATAGAATGGTTGCAGGATTCACTAAATCATCCCAGACAGATATTTGTCCAGCCTTTGTTTGAACCCTTGCATTGAAAGAGAACTCACCTCCTCCCGTGGTAACCTGTTCCACTCATTGATCACCCTCACTGTCAGAAAGTTTTTTCTAATATCTAATTTGTCTCCTCCTTTTCAGTTTCATCTCATTGCTTCTGGTCTTTCCTTGTACAGATGAGAATAGGGCTGATCCCTCTGCACTGTGACAGCCCTTCAGGTATTTGTAGACAGCTATTAAGTCTCCTCTCAGCCTTCTCTTCTGCTAAACATTCCGAGATCCTTTAACCGTTCTTCATAGGACATGATTTGCAGTCCGTTCACCATTTTGGTAACTCTTCTCTAAACTTGCTCCAGTTTGTCTATGTCTTTTTTAAAGTGACACTTGCCCTACAGTTTCTGCAGACTGCATTAGATTCTTCTCCCCTCTTTCTATTTGATAAACATATTTTTCTCCCTCTTTAACATGTGGACAAGTTCTGTGTTCATCCTTCCTGGTCTGTTTAAATGCTTCCCATTCTTCATTCTTTTAGGGATTGGTAACGATTGTTCTTTGAGAATCTCATTTCGCAATATTTCCCAACCTTCATGGACACTTCTGTCCTTAAGAACATCCAGCCATTGGATTTTTACTATCGTCTTTCTGAGTTCAGTAAAATCTGCCTTTCTGAAATCCAACCTTGAGGTCTGAGTCTTCTCAGGTCTTCCTCCTCTTTTTATCCAAAATTAAAGGATAGCATGATCACTGCCTCCTAAGGTTCCAGCCACTCTTACTTGCTCAACCATTCACTCCCTGTTGGTAAGAATTAGGTCCAAGATCACAGATCCCCTTGTTTTCTCTTCTACCTTTTGGAAGATAAAGTTGTCAGCAAGAGTGGATAAGAATTTGTTGGATCTTTTGCTTTTACCTGAGAGATTCCCAACAAATATCTGGATAGTTAAAATCTCCCATAATCACTGTCATGCTTTTTGGAGAGCTTGGCCATCTGATGTAGAAAGTGTCAGGAACTGGAAGTCCCTGGAATACAGCCCGCAACACCTGTCCCTTCCTACTTGCCCCCCTAGGCTAGGCCCTAGGGCAACAACTGGGCGACAGTCCCTAGCCTCGCTAGAGAGGAGGGGCAGAAGTTAGACTTACAGACAAACAAGGTACACACAAACACAAAGGCAAGTAGGACAATCCGGGTCAGCAACTGCAGAATACACAGAACAAGAGGGGTGAGGCAAGGCAAAACCAGGTCCAAAGCAAGAGGGTCAAAAGCTGGGAAAACAATCCAAATATGCGGGTGTAACCTGGAGACAAACATACACTGGTAATTGCTAGAGGAAAACAGACACATTTAACCCTTTGCAATCCAATTTTGGATTCAGGGTTTCCTAGGGGGCTTTCTCTTTCTGCCATTATACCATGGCGCCATCTGCTGGCTAGAGCCAGTACTGCAGTATGGGACATGCTAGAGAGGCCCCCAAGAACAGAGCGGCCAGTAATATACAGTAAGAATACCCTGCTGGACGTTTTACGACATCGGAGCTGTACAGCCTTCAATCAGAATGTCTTCAGACGTCAGACAGTGGATTGGAGAGGGTTAAATGCTGTGAGACTCCCGTCCGAGCAGCTGATTGGGGCGGGGAGCCTGACAGCAGCAGGTTCCACTCAGGGAGTCACTAGGGAAGCCACCCCCAGCCTTGGTGGATCAACGGCAGCCAAGGAGGCACGCCTGGTCGTCATGGTGATGGGGACGTGGTGCGGGGCGGCACCCGCTGCATCCCAAGCAACCCCGTGATGAGCAGGATTCTGGCGGCCAGGGGAAGTCACCAGAACAGGGGCTCCCCTGCACTACACTGCTGCCGTCCGGGTGACAGGGCCGGCGGTGTGGGCATGGTGGCCCCGAAATCCACTGACCCTGACAGAAAGAGTTCATCAATATCTTCTGCTTGTCCAGGCAGCCTATATAAATTCTTACAACAGTGTATTTTCTGTTATCTCCTTGTGTTCGTACCCAAACAGTTTCTACAGAACTACCATGCAATGAAGCTTGAAAACTTTCAAGCAGACCACTTCTCATCAGACTTCTCTGAACTGTAGATGGGTGTACCTAGGTCCCACTAGTTTATATGAGCAGAAAATAGAGATGGAGGGGAGCTACTACCGTTAAAAATCTTCTTCTTTATTAAATAAAACAAAGCATACAGCTCACAGGTACAGCTGTGGACAAAGGCTTTTTGCCGAAACGCGTTCAGCGTGCACCTGTGAGCTGTATGCTTTGTTTTATTTAATAAAGAAGAAAATTTTTAACGGTAGTAGCTCCCCTCCATCTCTATTTTCTGCTCATATGGAATCTGGCCGTTTGCCGTCAGCTACTTGAGGATGGAGCTCCTGTTGGATTTCAGACCTTCCTGCAACACTGAAAGTTACTGCTGGTGAGGTGAGCCCACATCTCTCTTTTTTTGGCGTACCCACTAGTTTATGCCAGATCTGAGCTCATGGCACTGCTGGAGATCTTCAGATTTCAAAGGGAAGTAAGCATGATGTGTCTTTCATGCGCTGCACTAAGTTTCCTTGGCTGACCACTGTGTCTACAGTCCTCAACATTGCTCATTTCTTTGTACTTTTTCAAAAAGTACTTTGAACAGAACATCCTGAAACCTCAGTCTGGTTTGATATATTTGCCTGGGAGAGACCTCAATGATGCAGTATAGCTACTTGGTGTCTTGCTGCTGTGCACAGTCTTGTGGTGGTGTAGAACCTGTTCCTCACCGAGTTTTAAGCCTCCTCCACAGCTGTTTCTGTTGTCGTTAGTGGCTGTGTTTCAGGTCACTACCCAAGACAAAAAACTCTAGAACTTAGAAGGCTATGTACAACTTCACACGTATTGTTCCTTTCTTTCTTTAATCAATGTGGCTTTAGAAATGAAGACTTTTTGTAATTGGTTTTCATTCAACATTTCTGAATGTTTAGTTTCCATGCTTGTACCATCTTCCCAGGCAATGCACACTGGAGAACTGACAGATTAGTGAAATCCATGGGTGAGAGTAAACTGTCAGCTGCTTCTAAGCCCCTCCCCTTGCCTGCTTCCTGAGCCAGAAGGAGTGTGCTGTGAGGTGGGCACATTACACACTGAGGGATTTGTAACACACGACCACTCAAGGGCTTTCTGCAGTGACAGTAAGAAATCAGCACATAGTCATTTGTAAGTTCACGTGAGTCTTCCAAACAGGGAAGTGCAATCTATGGAAAACTTATATGTCACTGTTTACTACAGTCCCTCCAAGTCCTAAGTAGTAAAAGAGGATAACAAAACCTGTGATATTCCTGAAGGGAGAAACCTTATTACAGAGGGCTGAATGACCGTGTTGGAAGATGTAGGGAAATGCTGACCATCTCACCAGGCCCCATACCAGAGCATGCTGCACCTTTGAGTACTACTGCTTTGTTATGTTCTACTCTCCATCCAGATAATCTGCCTCCACCCACCTGCGCAAAGTACAATTATTTAGTGCAGCTCATTTCCAACCACCCTGTCATTTGATCTAGAGATAGCATAGTATCGTATTCAACTACACTGTTATTATCAGTTCCAGCAGCACAAACCTATCCCCCACTAGTAAACAGTAAGGAGATACAAGAAGAGCATTGCATAGTATTGGGTAGGCTGCACAGCCTTTGACAGAGGAAAGGGGAGGGGGAGCTGAGCTTGTGCTTATCAGAGCTGGGAATGTTCCCCAGCCACAAATTTCAATTGGTAACATGAGGAAGAGCAAGTGTGAGGTATTCTAAGTGCATGAAAATGTAAACTCAAATAAAATTGCATCTTTTTTTCCTGCAGGGACTTAGTAAAATATCTATTGGGCTAATGACAAAAAATGAATTACAAAAGCTCCTCACTTATAAATAAATATTTAAAAATTAAAGTGGTTGGGGATAATACATATAAATACCCTACAATACCCAATTTTCTCCCAATCGGTGTATTTGCCCTGATAAAGGCGGGATTGTGCTGGAACCTCTCCCTATATTTTCTTAGGAGACCCTATAGTTAAAGGAAAAAGATCTTACACTCAATATATACTGTGCACCATCTGTATAGAGAAACAGACAATGAAATGCCACAGACAGATAATTAATTAATTAATCTCCCATATTATGACCATAATCCAAATTCACCAATACAATATTGTCCTGATTACATAAAGCCCTAAGGCCCCTTAAGGAGCATTTCTGAATCTCAGACACTGATAAAATGTTCCAGGGTTGGCACATGAATGGGACTCAGCTGAACAAAGGCCATGTGATGAATGGATGTGACGTCAAAGGCCAATGGAAAGGCCGCAGAACTTGCCCCAGTGCCATGGCCCCTTCAAACAGAATACCAATAGGGTGTCTGGAGTCACCCCCTTCTCCACACCAATCTGATATTGGTGCCCTAACCAAGGATAGTAGTGTGAGAGAAATTTAGTTTGGTTCATAAACCTTGGTTCATTCTGATGCTCCCTTTAAGGCATTCAAAAGGACATGATGCCCTGGGCATGAACCATGTACAGACTTGAGTAATCTTGTACTTTCCCAACTGTGAAGAGACAATTATTTGCCAAATTATCTTAGAAATGGTATCAGGATGTTGCAAGAATTGCTGAGTGTGTAGGGGTTATCCTTTAATTGTGCTGTTTACACAATATCTGCAAATTTCAATGTGTTTATGCCAAAAATGATTTCTTAAGCCTGAGAAAGTCACCTTGTAGCCAAAAGCATATATAACCTTATATCTTGCATATGTGACATTTGTATAATCCTTCCCATATCTATATGATAGTTACGCCTTTTCTTTCCTCTTAATAAAAGTACGGTGTTGAGTGGCTGGACTTCCAGAACCCCATTACCATTAACTGGATTCAGATCTCTTGTCTGAGTTTTTGGTTAACGGCTAAGTTACTTGTGACTCTTACTTATTGATTTTACCTGATTTAGGTGTACTTCTTTAAAAAATCTTCAATAGTAGTAACAATTGGAAAGCGGCACAGAGAAAAAATTCAAAATATAGAAAAAAGGAGAACTTACCTAGGTGGACGTCTGAAACCCCAACATGTGGGGCCAGACCTCCACACCCGCAGTCCTGGCTAGACAAATGACCAGTCCTCCTATACCATCAAAGGCATCCACATCAAGAGAGCAGCAGAGAAATACAATAAACTCCCAAGTAGTTTTTAGAACAGAGAATTAAATATTAAAAGATGTAAAAGAACTCACCGCTCATAGGAATACTGACAAATCCAAGTGGCCGATCGGCAAGAGAGATATTTGTAGACACTTACTTTAAAGGAAGAGGGGGTCATAAACAGAAGCCCAGACCCCCCCTAATGGTGGTAACCACAAGTCTCATGTGCTGGATATAAAGTCAATGGGTTTATTATTTGTAGCAAACAAACAGGGATAATGGGCAATGCGTTTTGGAGCCATTACTGCTCCTTTCTCTAGCACAAGTCTACGGTAATTTTAAGATAAAAATCATTGATAACAGAAAAGAAGGGATGGGCATAAAAGAAAGCTGCATATTAGAGATGAGCGAGCACACTTGTCCAAGCTTGATGCTCGTTCGAGTATTAGGGTACTCGAGATGCTCGTTACTCGAGACGAGGACCACACGGTACTCGAGTCAATTCTATTTCCTTCCCTGCATTTTTAGCGCCATTTTCTGGCAAACAGACATACAGGGAAGGCATTACAACTTCCTCCTGTGATATTCCAGCCCTATCCCACCCCCCTGCGGTGAGTGGCTGGTGAGATCAAGTGACCGCTGAGTACTTAAAGCGGTCCCGCCCACGGCTCGCCACAGACACACGCTGGTAGAGATTAGGGAAAGTGCTGTTGCTCATTCAGGGATAGTGTTAGTGTCTTCAAGAACCCCAACAGTCCTTCTTAGGGCCACATCTGGCCGTGTGCATTACTGTTGTGGCTGCTGGGAGCAGTTTTGCACCAAAAAATATTTTTTTCATCTCGGGCTGTGCAGGCTATTACAGCTATAGCCTTCTCAGTCTGCAGTCAATTATACAGAGTATAGGGGCAGTACTGGTGAGGCAGGGGCAGTGGTAGTGTAGAATCCTGTCTACAAGAACCCCAACGGTCGTTCTTAGGGCTGCCTGTGACCGTCTGCATTTTACTGTGTGGCTGCTGGGAGTTGTAGTGCTTCACTATTACCCACCTAGGCCTTTTTGCAGCCTTGCGTATAATTTTTTTCTGGCTGCAGTTTGCATTACATAACCGCTGTCAGCCTCCAACTGTACGCCAATAATTCCCTAATTTTTTACACCACTCTGTGTCTGCTGTCAGCTTCAGGCACAGCGTACGGCGACAGCCCCTGATAGAGGGAAAGTCATATACACGCTATATAGCCCGAATTCTTTTTCTAAAAAATTTAAATAAAAGCTCCTTGGTTGGGCTACCCCTGAATGTCTGAAATTTACTGTGTGTCTGGTGGGAGTTGTAGTGAATCACTATTGTGCCGCTAGGCCTGTTTGCAGACTTCTGTATTCTTTGTTTCTGCCTGGAGTTCGCGTTACATAACCGCTGTCAGCCTCCAACTGTACGCAAATAATTCCATAATTATTTACACCACTCTGTGTCTGCTGCAACTTGACGCACAGTGTACGACGACAGCCACTGATAGAGGGAAAGTCATATACACACTATATAGCCTGCATTCTTTTTAAAAAAAAATTACAATAAAAGCTCCTTCGTTGGGCTACCCCTGACCGTCTGAAATTTACTGTGCTGCCTACAGACTCTGCTACAAATTAAGCAACAGTGAGCTGTATCTTTCAAAAAATATTTATGGGTTTCACCTACCCTCTCGGTTGATAAATTTTTCAGAGGTACACTTGTACTCTTGGTACACTTATTTTTCGGGCCCACACCTACACTCTTATCCAACTAATTTTTCCGGCCTTCGCCTACGCTCATGGTACCCCAATGTTTCAGAGGTTGGCCTATACTATTACTACAGAAATTTTACTGGGGTCTGCCTGCCTATACTTCTGCTACAAGAAAGCTACAGGGGTTTGCCTATACTGCTGCCACTTAAATGTTACAGGGGTCTGCCTATACTGCTGCCACTTGGATGTTACAGGGGTCTGCCTATACTGCTGCCACAAGGATGTTACTGTGGTCTGTGCATACTTCTGCCACGTAAATGTTAGAAGGGTCTGCCTATACTGCTGCCACGTAAATGTTACAGGGGTCTTCCTATACTGCTACCACAAGGATGTTACTGGGGTCTGCCTATACTGCTGCCGTGTAAATTTTACAGGGGTTTGCCTATACTGCTGCCAAAAGGATGTTACTGGGGTCTGCTTATACTGCTGCCACTTAAATGTTACAGGGGTCTGCCTATACTGCTGCCACTTGAATGTTACAGGGGTCTGCCTATACTGCTGCCACAAGGATGTTACTGGGGTCTGCGCATACTTCTGCCACGTAAATGTTACAGGGGTCTGCCTATACTGCTGCCACGTAAATTTTACAGGGGTCTGCCTCTAATGCTGCCACTAGGATGTTACTGGGATCTGCCTATACTTCTGCCACTTAAATGTTAGAGGGGTCTGCCTATACTTCTGCCACGTAAATGTTACAGGGGTCTTCCTATACTGTTACCACAAGGATGTTACTGGGATCTGCCTATTCTGCTGCCACGTACGTTTTACAGGGGTTTGCCTATACTGCTGCCACAAGGATGTTACTGGGGTCTGCCTATACTGCTGCCACGTAAATGTTACAGGGGTCTGTCTATACTTCTGCTACAGAAATGTTACTGGGATCTGTCTATACTGTTACTACAAAAATGTTACAGGGTTCTGCCTATACTGCTGCTACATAAATGTTACGGGGGTCTGCCTATACTGTTACTACAGAAATGCTACTCGGCTCCATCTATACTGTTACTACATAAATGTTGCTGGGGTCTGTCTATAGTGTTACTACTGAAATGTTACTGGGGTCTGTCTATACTGTTACTACAGAAATGTTACTTGGGTCTGTCTATATTGTTACTACTGAAATGTTACTAATACTGGGCTCTGCCTATACTCCTACTACTGAAATGTTACTAATACTGGACTCTGCCTATACTCCTGCTACTGAAATGATACAGGTGTCTGCCTATACTGCTGCTACATAAATGTTACTGGGATCTGCCTATACTGTTACTACAGAAATGTTACTTGGCTCTGTCTTTACTGTTACTACAGAAATATTACTGGGGTCTGTCTATACAGTTACTACTGAAATGTTACTAATACTGGGCTCTGCCTATACTCCTGCTACTGAAATGTTACAGGGGTCTGCCTATACTGCTGCTACATAAATGTTACTGGGGTCTGCCTATACTGTTACTACAGAAATGTTACTCGGCACTGTCTATACTGTTACTACATAAATGTTGCTGGGGTCTGTCTATACTGTTACTACTGAAATGTTACTGGGGTCTGTCTATACTGTTACTACAGAAATGTTACTGCGGTCTCCCTAGACTTCTGCAACATAACTGTTACTGGGGTCAGCTTATACCTTTGCTACAGGAATATTATAGGGGTCTGTGTATACTATCGGTGCACTAAGTGTTCCCATCGCGGTGTTCTACCTATCTGGCACCCAAAAAACCGCAGACTGACTAAGGCATGGAGTGTGGGCCGAAGTCAACATGTATTTTCTCTCACATTACCTCAGCTATCCGGGGCACTGCAATGGGATTTCTTTATGTACCGTCTGTGGGTTCCTGAGAGCCACCCATGCTGTGGGTGCACACAGACTTCCCATAGCGGAGTTGTACCTGCCTGGCACTTTTGAAAAAACCCAGACTGATTAGGGCATGGAGTGTGGGCCGAAGCCAACATGTATTTTCTCTCATGTTACCTCAGCTATCTAGGGCATTGCAATGGGATTTCTTTATGTACCGTCTGTGGGTTCCTGCTAGCCACCCATGCTGTGGGTGCACACAGACTTGCCATAGCGGAGTTGTACCTGCCTGGCACTTTAAAAAAAAAAAAACAGACTGACTAGGGCATGGAGTGTGGGCCGAAGTCAACATGTATTTTCTCTCACGTTACCTCAGCTATCCGGGCACTGCAATGGGATTTCTTTATGTACCGTCTGTGGGTTCCTCGGAGCCACCCATGCTGTGGGTGCACACAGACTTCCCATAGCGGAGTTGTACCTGCCTGGCACTTTTGAAAAAACCCAGACTGATTAGGGCATGGAGTGTGGGCCGAAGCCAACATGTATTTTCTCTCACGTTACCTCAGCTATCCAGGGCACTGCAATGGGATTTCTTTATGTACCGTCTGTGGATTCCTGGGAGCCACCCATGCTGTGGGTGCACACAGACTTCCCATAGAGGTGTTTTACCTGTCTTTCCCCAAAACACTGCCAGACTTGGGTAGGGTGCAAAGTGCAGATGGTTTACCCCTTGTGTTGTCGATGAGGTATCCGACACCCAAACAGAATGAGTAGTGTGTGGACACATGGATTCCCCATTGCTATGTCACTCGCTGCACCTTGGGCCACACAAGGTGTTTGCTGGGACAGAGGCTGACCCAGGGCCCGCTCACATACTTCCCACACCGAGAATTGTTGCATTGTGGAGATGTGTGGAAGTGCTGGGCTGGCAGCTGAGTCCCCTTTATGCCCACATTTGCAGCTCCTGACGGAGGTGGCACAGGATTGGAATGAAGATGGAACGTCAATCTATTATCAATTCTCAACAGCATTGTGGGCTATTGCCCACACTTTAAAAGAGGGTCGCTGCCTGGCCCTGCCAACCCTTTGCATTGTGTGCCTCCGGTTCCTCCTCATGGCAGACACACTTATAAATAGACATGAGGGTGGTGTGGCTATGAAGCCAGCGTGTGGCATGAGGGCAGCTGAAGGCTGTGCAGGGACACTTTTGTGTGCACAGCGGACGCAGGGTCATGCGGGGGGGGGGGTTGGGCAGCATGTAACCCAGGAGTAGAGGCAGTGGTGTGTCCCGCAGGCAGTGATTGTGCTTGGTTGGAGGTAGTGTGGTGCTTAGCTAAGGCGTGCCTTGCTAATGAGGGTTTGTCTGAAGTAAAAATTGTTAGGGGGGCTGGCCACTCTTGCCACTATTGTGGCTTAATAGTGAGACCTGGGAACCTGAGACGCAACCCTGCATGTTTCCCCTCGCCTGCCCTATCCGTTTCTGTGTCGTTTCCATCACTTTCGTAGGTTTTCCAGATATTCACAAATGAAAACCTTAGCGGAGCATGGGTCATATACAAAAATGCTCGAGTCGCCCATTAACTTCAATGGGGCTCGTTACTCAAAGCGAACTCTCGAGCATCGCGGAAATTTCGACTCGAGCAATCAGCACTCGCTCATCTCTACTGCATATATAAAAAAAAAAGAGAAAAACAAAAAAAGGGGGAGGAAAACACACACACACATATATATAACTAGCTGATATACCCGTCTTTGCCCAAGTTAATTTGGTACTCGTGTTTATCTTTTGTTCACACGGAAAATCTTATAAAGTCGTGATTACTTTAGAGATACCGAGGAAAAAAATATGTTCACCATTTTGCACGGTTCTTTAAGTTACCCAGGGAACACCATGTGGAGGTAACCATGCAACGTTTTCTTTATATAAAATGACATCAGGAAGTGAGAGAATTAGATTACGTACATAAAATTTGGAGGCTAATTCTTTTGCGCTAGAATTGAATAATCGAGTTGGGACCCATTAACTTTTCCTACTTATGACATAATCAAGGCTCGTGCCAAATTTCAATTTTCTATGACATCTGGAAGTGAATTAGATTACGTACATAAAAATTGGATGCTAATTCTTTTGCGCTAGAATTGAACAATGGAGTTGGGACCCATTAGCTTTTCTTATTTATGACATAATCAAGGATCGTGCCAAATTTCAAGTTTCTATGACATCGGGAAGTGAGAGAATTAGATTAAGTGCGTAAAATTTGGATGCTAATTATTTTGCGCTAGAATTGAATAATTGAGTTAGGACCTCTTTACTTTTCCTATTTATGATATAATCTATGCTTGCGCAAAATTTCAAGTTTCTATGACATCAGGAAGTGAGAGAATTAGATTACGTGCACAAAATTTGGATGCTAATTCTTTTCACTAGTATTGAATAATCGAGTTGTGACCCATTAACTTTTCCTATTTATGACATAATCAATGCTCGTGGCAAATTTCATGTTTTTACGGCATCGGGAAGTAAGAGAATTAGATTCCGTACGTAAAATTTGGACGCTAATTCTTTTGCGCTAGAATTGAATAATCGAGTTGGGACCCAATAGCTTTTCCTATTTTGGACATAATCAATGCTCCTGTCAAATTTCATGTTTCTACAACATCAGGAAGTTGGAGAATTAGTGGCGAGTCATTGAGTCAGTGAGTGAGTCAGTGAGGGCTTTCTTCTTTATATATATATAGATTATAAAGATTAATATATTATAATATTATAATATTATATCGTTGATCGTTGATCTTTATAATATTGATTATAAAGATCAACGAGCACTAGAGATGAGTGAGCATACTTGCTAAGGGCAATTACTTGAGCGAGCATTGCCATTAGCTAGTACCTGCCCGCTCGGAAGAAAAGATTCGGCTGCCGGCGGCGGGTGGGGAGCAGTGGGGGAGAGCGGGGAGGAACGGAGGGGAGATCTCTCTCTCCCTCTCTCCCCCCCGCTCCCCCCTGCTCACTGCCGCAACTCACCTGTCACCCGCGCCAGCAGCCGAACCTTTTCTCCCGAGCCGGGAGATACTCACTAAGGGCAATGCTCGCTCAAGCAATTGTACTTAGCGAGTATGCTCGCTCATCTCTAGCGAGCACCAAAATGCTTGGTTGCTCGTTGCTAGAGTCAAACTTTTTGAAATACTCAAGAGCTCGTTTTGAATAACGAACCCCATAGAAGTCAATTAGCGACTCGAGCATTTTTGTATGGGACCGATGCTCCGCATTGCTGATGGCTTGTCAAACACCAGAAAACATCAGAAAGTCATGGAAACACCACAGAAACGGATAGGGAAGGACAGGGGCAGCATGCATGGCTGCATCTGAGGCTCCCAGGTCCCACTGTTAAGCCAAAATGGGAACAGGAGTCTGGTGTCACCCCCCTAACAATTTTAACTTCGGACAAACCCTCATTAGCAAGGCACACCTTAGCAATGGGCTGGTCACTAAGAGGTTAAACCCTCTGATAAAGCCATAACATACAGCGCAACATATCAGGGGAGGCTTTGCGGACCGTTTTAACAGCAGCTATGTGCCTCTTAAATTGACTTACCTTCAGTAATAGTCGATGAAATGTATCTAGTAGTCAGTCAGACCATGTAATTGAGACAGACGCAGGAACCAGGTTTTTAACTTGCCCCTCGCATTAATTTTAACCAACAATTATAAGTTAGGCTCTAATAGTTGCAAGGACCCTGGGAGGGCCAGCAGGTCTAATGGATGATATAAACAAAAGTGCATGTGTACATTTTGGCATCAGGTTCTTTAGGAGTCAAGTGAAACAAATTGCATTCATAGTGACTAAAGATGAGCGAACACCAAAATGTTCGGGTGCTCGTTATTCGAAACGAACTTCACGTGATGTTCGGGTGTTCGTTTCGAATAACGAACCCCATTGAAGTCAATGGGCGACCGGAACATTTTTGTATTTCGCCGATGCTCGCTAAGGTTTTCATGTGTGAAAATCTTGGCAATTCAAGAAAATGATGGGAACGACACAGCAACGGATAGGGCAGGCGAGGGGCTACGTGTTGGGCTGCATCTCAAGTTCACAGGTCCCACTATTAAGCCACAATAGCCAATCAGAGGCAGCCCTCACTCACCCATTCATGAATTCATGAATGGGTGTGAGTGAGGGCTGGCCTCTGATTGGTCAGGCTGTGACCATTCAGAGGCATCTTATTCAGCAGGCGGGGATTTTAAATCCCCGGCTGCTGAATACTACTCACAGCTGTTCAGAGCAGTTCAGGAGAACTGCAGCCTGCCGCGCTGAACTCCGTCTGTCGGCACCAGGTGAGTATATATATATTTTTTATTTTTACACATTTCTGGATGAATTGCAGGAAAGGGCTTATATATTTAACCCCTTTCCGACAATTCATCCCGCGATCGCCGGCAGCCCATTGCATTCAGTGGAGTCGGCTGTATTGCCGGTTCCATTGAATTCAATGGGCAAACATCGTTCTTCTCTGTCACAGCTGTTACAGCTGTGGAAGAGAAGAAGGATTTGTCTTCTATATGTTCTCAATGGGGTTGGCGCTGCTGCCGCCGGCCCCATTGAGCGCATATAGACGAACATCCGAACATCGTGTGGTGTTCGTTACGAATAACGAACATCCCGAACACCCTAATATTTGCCCGAGCATCAAGCTCGGACGAGTACGTTCGCTCATCTCTAATAGTGACCCATACTATACTATTATCAGGGGCGTTACTAAAGGCTCAGGGGCCCCGGCACAAAAGGTTATCCCCACCCCCCTCCCGGAGGGATGCACGCAGCCCAGGTCACGGCAGCGTTAGCCCTCTTCTGGACACCCCTGGGAAAGGGATGCCCAATAGATTGTAGAACAGGGAAAGAGTTTGTTACGGGTGATACCACCGTTCCGGTACACACCAGAATGAACTTCCGGCAGAGAATAACCACACTGTCTTCGGCGCCACCTGTTTTATGTACAGAGTTGGGAAATGCGTCCCAGCCTCCAGAGCTGAACTCCGAGCATCATAAGCATGACTGGTGCAGAAGACAGTGTTGTTAGCCCTATAGACATACACACATATACAGGCACATATATACTATATACACAGAATACTGTACACATACAGTATATACACACACATATACAGGCACATATACTGTATACACAGAACACTGTACACATACAGTATATACACACACATATACAGTGTATACACAGAACACTGTACACATACAGTATATATACACACATATACAATGTATACAAAGATCACAGTTATCACAGAGTATATACACATAGGCAGGCTTATACATGCGCACACAGGAATACTGTCCCATACATGTACCTCCCTGGTGCTTCATCCATCCATTGCCTTTACCAAGGAGGAGGGGGAGGGATGATCGGTGCCGGTGGTAAGTCTTCACATGTTCAAATTGAAACCTGCTGCTGGCTCCGCCCCTAACCCCGCCCACCCCATCTTAACCACGCCCCCTCTTCTCTTCCTGGTAACTGTTTGCCGCTTTTATGAATGAAGCGCTGCTCCCTGCTAAGCAGCACAGGCTTTGGAACTGCTCCCCTGAGCCACCAATGCGTGCTGACACTGTGGTGAGGAGGGCCTGTGGGCCCCCACAGCTCAGGGGCCGGGTCGCAACAGTGACCCCTGCTTCTCCTATAAATACGCCAATGCTGTTTATCCCAACTCTGTTCAAAGTCAACTTAGTAAAAAAAAATAATGGCAGAGTTGTTAGCTTTTGTTCAGTCTTCTGACGTTCCGGCTCTGTTCTGCGCATGTGACGGCTGAGCGGCAGCCAGCAGGTAGCAGAGCGGAGGAGACGCCGGACGTGGTGAGCGGCGAGGGATCACTGCAGGGGCACGGCTCGCATCCCGCTGCGGGAATTCTCGCAGCTGGGTCTGACCCGGCTGTCTGCATGAGCCCTAAGAAGTATTATGTACCCCAAAATAAAAATGTTGCGAGACTTGGAATGCAATAACCAAAACAAATCTATATAAATAAATATAAAAAAATGTGTGTGTCTAAGGCCGCCTGCATACGGGCGGAAATCCTGCGGCGGGATTATCCGTGGGATTTCCGCCACTGAAAGCCTGCATAGGAGTGCATTACAATACGCACTCCTATGCAGACGGCCGTGGTTTGGCCGCGTGAAATGTCAGAGCCTCACACAGATACGTCACTCAGCCGGCCGCCGGCTCCGGTCTGCGCATGCGCCGGCTGCCGGGTAGCCGGCACCTGAAAGAGTCGGGGCTGCCAGGCGCGGGTGAGTACGCGCTGCTCCCTGCAGGCGCTGGGGTCGGGTCCCGCAGTGAGAATTCTTGCCGCCGGATCCGACCCGCCCGTCTGCAGGCGGCCTATGTATATATAATATAGCATACACACTAATATGATTTTAAGTATTCTATTGTGCAAAAGTTAAATATCATAGATCACAAGAAAATGCATAAATCTGACCCGCACAGTAAAGTTATTATGTTAATGACGCTGCACATTGAATGGCGCAAACTAAAAGCATAAAAATGGCTTAGATGTTATATCCCCCCCTCAGAAAAGAGTTGATAAGTTAAATAACAAGCTATATACACCCCTAAAGAAAGGGCAGGAATGTCAGCAAGGAAATGGTGAGAGATTCCAAGAGTAAGTATGGACCAGTCTGCACTTTAACATTCGCCTCATATTAAAGGTTGTTTTCATCCCTTTAAGGAAAATTTTAATTCATTTTTTAACCATTATAAAGACTAGAGGACCTAAAGCTATTGGAGCAGGGACGTTCACATACAGTCTGTGTGGATGAAACCCTTTGGCCTCCGGCTCGTGTATCTGAGACCACATTATACATTCTGAGACATCCCACATTATACATTCTGAGACATCCCACATTATACATTCTGAGACATACCACATTATACATTCTGAGACATACTACATTATACATTCTGAGACATACCACATTATACATTCTGAGACATACCACATTATACAATCTGAGACATCCCACATTATACATTCTGAGACATCCCACATTATACATTCTGAGACATCCCACATTATACATTCTGAGACATCCCACATTATACATTCTGAGACATCCCACATTATACATTCTGAGACATCCCACATTATACATTCTGAGACATCCCACATTATACATTCTGAGACCACATTATACATTCTGAGACATCCCACATTATACATTCGGAAGATCTTTTACAACTATAATTTTTTCTTCATTAACATTTATTTACGATTAATGGATTAAATGGAGAAATACATACAATAAAATGGCTTTCAACAAGTCACTATATTACCTCCGGCGCCACTAAGTGACCTTCCTATTTATTTTAGGTAGTGTTTGCTGAAGATAGTGGTGACGTCTCTGGAGAGCGCTGGGAGGTTTTCCACTAGACCTGCCTCACCTCAAACACAGGCAGAGGTGCAGAGGTGAAAAGATTTAGATATCAGTGGCACAAAGGCAAAAACACAGATGTGTTAGACATCATTTTGTACTATTCTAAAAGATGTAATGCACATGGCACGTAAACGAAACAAGTACTGAGTTCTCTATTCTGTAATCCTCCATGAGCAGAAGGGCACATGCAGCATTATTCAGTAATTATTACACTTTGTCCTGGACAGTAACTACTGGCAAACAACAAGCAGTGTTTGTGAGTAATTAGAGTCAGTGTAGTTTACAGAAACCATGAAGACATACAGTTAGGGACGATAAATTGTTCCGATTCCAACACCCAGCGGGAATCTGAACGATTATCATTTAATGTAAAGGCACACCCCATCAAAGAGGAATGTGTTCGCTTCTCGTTCGTCTTCAGTTTCTGCATCCCGAAAACTGAGCAGCCCGTGTAAACAGACAGTGTTGGTACTCATTTATATGGATTTCTATAGAACAATGACTGCCAAAACTAATCATTGGCAGAGTCTACAACACGCCCGTGGACTCTATTGGGGCAGATCCCAAACTAGTAGTTATCAAATAAAACCCCTTAAAGAGGTTTTGTCATTAGAAAAAAAATCAGTACTTACCTATTCCTCACCCATCAGTCTTCTTACCACATCTTCTGCTCGACGATCTCCAGGCCCCTGGATCACGTCACTGCAAGCCGGCCAGAGATTCTTCTTCCTGCTTTGGAGTGTCTATTCTCAGCAATCTCATTGCTGCAGAGCAGTGAACGCTACGTCACTAATGACGTGGCGTTCACTGCCTAGCAAGGAATGCCAATCTATTGCCGAGACTGCGCATGCATGCTGTCTTGATGCAGGAGTTCATATACAATTGCAGAGAGACAGTGCGCACGCGCAGTTTCTGCATTAGCTTGGAACTCCCTGCAGCTCAAAATAGTGGCATTTTTACCGCAATTTTGCATAGTACGGCGCTTTTTTAATGCACCCCATCATTGTGATGGGTTGGAATGTGCATTAAAACCGCAGAAATAGAACAGGTAGCACAATTGAAGTATGGGTACGGGGGTGGGGCCTGAGCTGAACGTTTGCACCTCGGCCCCTGAACCTAGCCCTGCCTAGCCCATTTTTATTATTTGTCCTTTACTGTATAATTTCTTTTCACTCAATCATTCACTCAAGCTTTGTAAAAAAAAAAAGAAAGGTGTTTGTTGAAACCCCTCGGGGTTAACACAGTCGATCCTATTGTTTCTTTCTGCAGTAATCTTTTGTTTATGTCCCCTCTCCTTCCATATGACCTCACCGACTCAATAACCTGAAATGTTAATTTTTTCCACATCTCCATTGTGGAATTGGCAGGTGTGGTTTGCAAGGGGTGTGCTATCTCCCCTTCTAATGTGCTCCACATGCGCCAAATTCCTCCTTCTCAATCGCTGTGTTGTTTTTCCAACATAATTTTTGGGACACGGGCATGTTGCCATATAAACCACGTTTGCTGACTTGCAGTTTAGAAACTCCCGGGTGTTATATGTAGCCTTTGTGTGCGCACTTGAAAAAGTATCCACTTTTCAATGAACCTGCATGCTTGGCAGTCATTATACAGGAAGGTGCGGCACATCCGCCGAGCTCCCAACCAGGTTCGAGCTGTGGGTGATGGACTCAACTACCTGATATTTAATGTTGCATCACCTCCTGCATGTAGGAGAGGGTCGTCTGGGAGTAAATCTTTTAAATCCTTGTCCTCTTTTAAGATATACCAATACTTTCCAAGAGTTCATGCATCTGTGAAACTCCATAATCATATGTACTGATAATACCAATAACTCAACCCGATTTTGTGCCTTTTCTATCACGTTTCCAGGGTAACCTCTGTGGATGAATCTATCTCTTGATTTTAAGCTTTCTTGTCGGAAATCCTCATCCGAGGATAAGAAACTGTCCTTTCGGGATCCCAGGTCATAGTGGAAGCGGATGTGAACTTCTCCACGATAACAGACTGCTGGTGGCTGTGGGTTTCCTATAGAGAGTTGTGGTCAGTGTGCCTTCTGATGTTTTAGTGATTCGAATGTCTAGAAATGAAGTAGATATTTCTTGAACTTCTGATGTTACTTTCAAATTAATTTCATTTCTATTAAGATGGTAGACAAAGTCATTAAAACACTCCGTAGCTCCAGTCCAGAGGATCAGCACATCATCTATATACCTGATCCTTTTTTTCGTTTGTTTGTGGTCCTTAATGGGACTGAATATTTTAATATTAATAAGGAATAAAAGTAATATTTTAGGAGTCAGTTCATATTTATATAGAATTATTATATGAGGATGCATTTTTTATATGCATGTTTAATTTGTTTTCAAGCCTGATGAAGCATTTTACATCGGAAATGTTGCATGAAATTCTCCAAATTCCAGTGATAATAGCGATTTTCTTTATTTACATCCAAATTGAAGCATTAAAATTGGTGTGCGGTTTCATTTGCTCTGCTTGGTACCTATTACGAAGGAAAATGATCAGCCCACCAAGAATGTGCAGCCACCCATGCTAAACCAAGGAGTAGTACTACTTAAAGATCCCTATACTAGTCTTGCAGAACAGCCACCTTTTGATCTGAAAATAATTGCAGAAAGTTGGCAACTTGCACGATCTATATGAATATCATAAAGACACATTTTTGCTTTCTATTCTAGTATATGTAAGACTGTTTAAACTGGTAGTCTAAGGCCTCATGTCCACAGGGAAAATCAGGCCCGCTACGGATTCTACATGGAGAATCTGCAGCGGGTCCCTCCTGCCCTGCGGACATGAGCGCTGAAAATAGGAATTTAAAAGAATTTACTCATCCGGAGCGGGCGGGGAAAGTCTTCTCTTCCTCACGGCCGGATCTTCTTTTTCGGCCGGCGGATGAACTCGTCACGCCGACGGCACGTCGCCGACATGCCGCGCGTATGCGCCGGGCACATCCGCCGAGCCGAAGCAAGAAAGATCCGGCCGTGAGGAAAAGAAGACCTTCCCGGTCCGCTCCGGATGAGTAAATTCTTTTAAATTCCTATTTTAGGTCTCCCGCGGATCCGGACGGCTTCCATAGGCTTCAATAGAAGCCTGCGGGAGCCGTCCCCGCGGGAGACCTGCACGAAAATGGAGCATGGTCCAGATTTTTTCATGCTCCATTTTTTTTAAAATCACTTTTATTGACCATCCGCGGGTATTTATCTACCCCGCGGGTGGTCAATGCATCCCTATGGGGTGCGGATCCGCGGGCAGGAGAAGAGTTAAAATCCGCTGCGGATTTTAATTCTTCTTTTGCCCGTGGACATGAGCCCTAAAGTAGCTTATTTTTCTGGCAAGTCCTTTTCAGCTGTGATAGTATGAGATTGATGCATTGGTACTGTCTATTGCTATCGCTATCGACGCGTTTCTGCTGCTAAGATACTCTGCTGTTTCATCAGGATAATTTCACCACACTTTCACACCAGCATGCAGCCAGGATGGAGGGCTAGCATGCTTTCATACAGCCATAACAGTGCACAACCTCTGGGTATAGTGTCCCAGTGTAAACTGACAGACTTGGGAGGCATTGACCATGTCTCCATTTAAATAGTTTGGGCTCCGCCTGCTCATGGCGGGGGGGATCGTCCTTATGTACAAATGGGCATGTAGCTGGAATCACTAGTAGCTAGTGGCCAGCTTTATCACACTGGGACCACACATGCCCAATGACGATGCCCGTGACCATGCTCTCCCGATAGTTGTAAAGTCCCCCACATGCACAGGAAGAAGGAGGATCATTCAGTGACGGCAAAGTGTGCAAAGTTGTAATCTAGTTACTGTAATCTTTTATAGTAAAAAAATTTTTTCTGAATTTGTAATAAGCTTCCTGTTAAATTTATTTTTTTTTCCTTTTATCAGTGAGCCCAAAATATCTGTATTTTAAGGCCACCTATCAAAATGGGCCTTAATCCAACATACATGATACGTGGGCTGCATACACCAGTGAGAACCATTATTTTATAAACTGCTTTTAACAATGATGTCATTGGTAATTCCCTTTTTCTACCTCTAGGATGTATTCAAATTAAGAGTCTTCATATGTGAAAAAAGTGACTGGATTTAGACACTGATGGTAACGTTCTCACAGCAGGAAACTTGCAGTCAGATTGTTTCTAAAGGTCACATTTGCAGTACGGAGAGGGAGGTAAGAGTAATTGGTTGAAAACTCAGTTAATATCTCTGTCGATTTTGAAAAGCAATCTCTGGTGCTTGGACATATATTACATAGGTTATTAGAGACTGAATTTGCATTTCACTGACTCCCACATACTAGGTTTATTACTTTAGAGCACATTGGAAAATACCAAGAAAGGAAAAAAAGCAATGCGCCACTATTCTGGGAATTCTCATCATTACATTGTTTATGTGAATGTTCAAATGAACTAATAGAACCATATTTTACAGATGCTAAAAATAATATGTTTTATGCCTAAAGCTTATTCAACAACTTCACACACTTGGGCACCTTGATGTACGTTCATGCCATGGTGAAAATGTAGACACTGTACCTGTGCCCTAACTACCAGTAGCTCAGCCACAACTGCCACAATTACCAGGTTACTATGCACATTAAGGCCTTAGTCAGACGGGCGTTTTTTCGCGCGATTTGCGCATGCGCATGCGTCCGGCGATTTTATAGAACCATTGCTTTGCAATGGTATCGGACACATGAGCGCTTTTTATGTGCTCGTCCGATAAATTATAGAACAGAAATCGCAGATCGCACCTATCTGCGATCTGCGATTCCTGTTCTCTTCTCTATATGCGCTCAATGGGGCCGGCGGCAGCAGCGCCGACCCCAATGAGAGCATATAAAAGACAAATCATTCTTCTCTGCCACAGCTGGAACAGCTGTGGCAGAGAAGAACGATGTTTGCCCATTGAATTCAATGGAGCCGGCAATACAGCCGGCTCCATTGAAAGCAATGGGCTGCCGGCGAGCACACGCTGAATTTTCGGGAAGGGCTTATATTTTTAATGAGACAGCTGAGAGCTGCCCCTGATTGGTCCCTGCGCTGAGCCAATCAGAGGCAGCACTCACTCACCCATTCATGAATTCATGAATGGGTGAGTGAGAGCTGTTTCTGATTGGTGAGGCTGTGACCAATCAGGGGCAGCTCATTCAGCAGGCGGGGATTTTAAATCCCCGGCTGCTTAATACTACTCAGAGCAGTTCAGGAGAACTGCCGCCGGACGCGGCTGAACTCTGTCTGCCGGAACCAGGTGAGTATATATATATTTTTTTATTTTTACACATTTCTGGATGAATTGCAGGGAAGGGCTTATATATTTAAGCCCTTCCCGAAAATTCATCGTGAAATCGCCCGCAGCGCATTGCTTTCAATGGAGCCGGCTGTATTGCCGGCTCCATTGAATTCAATGCGCTGGACAGCTCCGGCCCATTTCTATTGAAACGCGGCTAGGAGCAGTTTTTTCGGGCGATTTTTCGGCCCTGGTCACGCGATTTGCGGGTGCGCATCCGTCATCCGATCCGCAAATCGCGGGAAAAAACGCCCGTCTGACTAAGGCCTAACAGTATATTTACATACTAAATTCTGTAAATATTTTATTAAAAAGTGGCTAAACTTTTAATCTACTTTCATAAATGAATAGTACAAGTGAATATAAGAAACGCTTCTTTCTCCATTGACCAGCTACTTCCCCTGCCTCCTGCGCCCTGTATGGACTCCTGCATACAGATTTTCTCAGTACATTCAGAGACAGATAAGATAGTATCCTGAGTGACTCCCCAGGACGAAACTAGCGCAGATTTTTCTGTTGATGAGGGTCCCCAATCTTTTTCTCAGAGCGATATTTAGGCCTTTCCAAACAAGCAGCCGAATTGCTGGGGTCACTGTAGAGAACCTACTATTCAAAATATAACTTATAATGTTTCGTCTAAAATCACTAACATGGAAGGCACTCTAGAAAAACAAGCAAACATAAAATAGAATCCGCTGTTGTAGAAGATCACCAGATTTATTGATTATAGACTAGAGATGAGCGAGCACACTTGTATGAGTATTAGGGTACTCGAGATGCTCGTTACTCGAGTCCAGCACCACGCGGTACTCGAGTCAATTGCATTTCCTTCCCCGCATGTTTAGCGCCATTTTCTAGCCAATAGATATGCGGGGTAGACATTACCACTTCCTGCTATGACTTGCCAGCCCTATACCACCCCCCAGCAGTGACTGTCTGGTGAGATCAGGTGACCGCCGAGTACTTAAAGCGGTCCCGCCCGCGGCTCACCTCAGACACACGCTGGCAGAGGTTAGGGAAAGTGCTGCTGCTCATTCGGGGATAGTGTTAGCGTAGGTCCTGTCTTCAAGAACCCCAACGGTCCTTCTTAGGGCTACATCTGACCGTGTGCATTACTGTTGTGGCTGGCTGGGAGCAGTAGTGCACCATTTTTTTTTCATCTCGGGCTGTGCAGGCCATTTCATCTATAGCGTTCTCAGTCTGCAGTGTATTATACAGAGTATAGGGAAACTGCTGCTGCTGATATAGGGAAAGTGTTAAAGTAGGATCCTGTCTTCAAGAACCCCAAAGCTCCTTCTTAGGGCTACATCTGACCATGTGCATTATTTTTTGGCTTGCTGTGAGTTTAACTGCATCCATTTTTGTATTACGCATCTAGGCCTGTTCGCAGCCTTTCAGTAATAGCGTTCTCAGCCTGCTGTGCCGTACAACCAGCTCTCACCGGGAAACTGCACTCTAAGATTTCTTAGCCTGCTGCGAACGACTTAATTTATAATGTCCTGTGTCTGCAGTGAATTAGACAGAGGTCTCACCGCTAAACAGTACTGTAATATTACCGGGGCCACTGCAAAGTATTTCAGCTGTGCCGCTGTGCAGAGCGTCTCACAATACCCTTTCCTTGGGGGGGTTGAGATAGCCGCAGTTACCAGCACTATCCACTGGCTTTAGAGTCTTCTCCCACTCCACACAGCCTCTATTATCTACAAGTCTCTGTGAGCGGTAAATTACCCCTAGGTATCAGCGCAAGACACAAGTCACAGCATAGAGCCTCCGTTATCTACAAGTCTCTGTGTGCGGTGAATTAAGCCACAGTTGTCAGTGCTGTACAGTGGGGTAATTTATTTGGGCTTTGCTCTATTCTTAATCCGCCATGATTAGGAGTAGGGGTAAGGGTCGCGGACGCGGATGCGGACGTCCAAGTGGGGGTATGGGCACAGGCCGAGTTCCTGGTCGTGTTGAATCACAGCCGGCTGCTGCGGGATTAGGAGAGAGGCAAGTTTCTGGGGTCCCCAGCTTCATATAATAATTTATGGGTCTGCGTGGTAGACCTTTATTACAAACAGAGCAGTGTGAGCTGGTCCTGTCGTAGATGGCAGAAAATGCGTCCAGCAATGAATCGACCACCCAGTCTTCTATGCAGTCCAGTACTCGCGGCCTAGGGACAGCAACTCTGAATCCTCTGGCTGCTGCTCCTCCTTCCTCCCAGCCTCCTCACCCCAAGAAAATGACATATTCTGAGCAGGCAGACTCCCAGGAACTGTATTCGGGTCCCTGCCATGAGTGGGAAAAAACGGTTCCTCTCTCACCTGAGGAGTTTGTCGTGACTGATGCCCAACCTTTGGAAAGTTCCCGGAGTCCGGGTGATGAGGCTGGGGACTTCCGGCAACTGTCTCAAGAGCTTTTTGTGGATGAGGATGATGATGAGGCACAGTTGTCTGTCAGTGAGGTAGTAGTAAGGGCAGTAAGTCCGAGGGAGGAGCGCACAGAGGATTCGGAGGAAGAGCAGCCGGACGATGAGGTGACTGACCCCACCTGGTTTGCTAAGCCTACTGAGGACAGAGCTTCAGAGGAGGAGGCAAGGGCAGCAGCAGGACAGGTTGGAAGAGGCAGTGGAGTGGCCAGGGGGAGAGGCAGGGCCAGAGTGAATAATCCACCAACTGTTTCCCAAAGCACCCCCTCGTGGCAAGCCTCCGTGCAGAGGGCTACGTGTTCAAAGGTGTGGATGTTTTTTAGTGAGAGCGCGGATGACCGACGAACAGTGGTGTGCAACCTGTGTCGCACCAAGATCAGCCGGGGAGCCACCACTACCAGCCTCACCACCACCAGCTTGCGCAGGCATATGATGGCCAAGCACCCCACAAGGTGGGATGAAGGCCATTCACCACCTTTGTGTAATACCACTGCCTCTTCCCTTGTGCCCCAACCTGCCACACAGATCCAATCCCCCTCCCAGGGCATAGGCACAAGCACCTCCCGGCCTGCACCCACACCCTCACTTCTACCATCCTCCACTCCATCAGCAATGTCTCTCAGCGCAGCGTTCAGCTGTCGCTAATACAAGCGTTGGAGCAAAAGCGCAAATATGCCTCCACCCACCTGCACGCACAAGCTTTAACCCCTCCCCTCCCCAGGACGTACCAGTATGTCCTGGGAGCGGGGTACTTCCCGCAACAGGACGTACCGGTACGTCATCGAGATAGCGCAAGATCATGACTGATCTCACGCTATCCCGCAGCGGGAGCCGGCTGTCAGTCACAGCCGGAGTCCCGCTGCAACAGCGGGGGGGCATCAGAGATGCGCCCCCCCCCGCTGTTAACCCCTTCCCTGCCGCGATCTAAGTAGATCGCGGCAGGGAAAGAGTTCACAGAGGGAGCTCGCTCCCTCTGGGTCTCCAGCCGACTCTAGCGATGTTATCGCGAGAGCCCGGCCTGTCGCCATGGCAACAGGACACCAGACACTTGCATCTTGTATTGCCAACGCCTATGATTGCTGTATAAGCGATAAGGCATGGCAGAGCAGTAGCTCTGCCATGCCTTATCACAGCGATCCTAGGTACAGTGCTGCAAGTCCCTCAGAGGGACTCAAATAGTGTAAAAAAAAAGTTAAAAAATGTAAAAAACCCCTTTTTTTGTGCTTTTTTAATATTAGCATAAAAAAATTAAAAAAAATGAAAACCCCACATATTTGGTATTGACACGTACATAGCGACGTGTACAAAAAGTTGAACATGCTTTTTATTTTGTACAGCAAAAAGCGTAAAAAAACCCGCTAAAAAACAGAGGCAAAATGCTAATTTTTAGCATTTTGCCTCCCAAAAAATGCAATAAAAGTGATCAAAAAAGTCGTACATTCCCCAAAATGGTACCAATAAAAACTACAGCTCGTCTCACAAAAAATAAGCACTCATAGAGCTCTGTACATAAAAAAATAAAAAAGTTACAGGACGTTGAATGCAGCTATAGAGAATAAAAAAAGATTTCCAAAAAAAAGGGTTTTATTGCAAAAATATAACAATGTTGGTATCGTAACCATACCGGCCCGCAGAAAAAATTTAGTGTGTCATTTATGCTGCATGATTAACGCTGTAAAAAAAGAAAAACAAATCTATGGCAGAACTGATGCGTTTTCTCTCCCTGTTATGATAAAAAAAATAATAAAAGTCTTACGATATAGTCTATGTACCCAAAAGTGGCACTGATAGAAAAAACAGTTCACCACGTAAAAAACAAGCCCTTATACGGCCGCGTCCACGGAAAAATAAAAAAGTTATGGCTTTTGAAAAATGGAGATGGAAAAATACCAAAAAATCGCTTAGTCCTCAACAGCAAAATAGGCCATGTCATTAAGGGGCTAAACGTGCACATTGCCAAATTAATCAGCCTGGAGATGCTGCCGTACAGGCTTGTGGAAACGAGGGCTTTCAAAAACATGATGGCAGCGGCGGTCCCACGCTACTCGGTCCCAGTCGCCACTATATTTCCCGGCGTGCCGTCCCAGCCCTACACCAGCACGGCTCCCGCAACATAAATCGTGCCCTCAGCAACGTGGTTACTGGGAAGGTCCACTTAACCACGGACACGTGGACAAGTACTGGCGGGCAGGGCCACTATATCTCCCTGACGGCACATTGGGTAAATTTGGTGGAGGCTGGGACCGAGTCAGAGGCTGGGACCTCTCACGTCCTACCCACACTCAGAATAGCGGCTCCTACCTCGGTGCTGGTATCTGCAGCGTTTTATGCCACCTCCTCCAAGCCCTCCCCCTCCTCCTCCGCCACCTCTATCTCTCAATTAAGAAGTGCGAGCACGTCGCTAGCAGTTGATATTGCGCGGCGCGGCAGCAATGCGGTGGCCAAGCGTCAGCAAGCCGTGCTGAAACTAATCAGCTTAGGTGACAAGAGGCACACGGCCCGCGAGCTGTTGCAGGGTCTGACAGAGCAGAGCAACCTCTGGCTTTCGCAGCTGAGCCTCCAACCGGGCATGGTCGTGTGTGACAACGGCCGTAACCTGGTGGCGGCTCTGCAGCTCGGCAGCCTCACACACATGCCATGCCTGGCCCACGTCTTCAATCTGGTGGTTCAGCGGTTTCTGAAAAACTACCCCCACTTGTCTGACCTGCTCGGCAAGGTGCGCCGCGTCTGCGCACATTTACGCAAGTCCACCACGGACGCTGCCACCCCAAGGACCCTGCAACAGCAGTTTCAGCTGCCAGAACACCGACTGCTGTGCGATGTGCCCACACACTGGAATTCTATGCTGCACATGTTGGCCAGGCTGTACGAGCAGCGTAGAGCAATAGTGGAATACCAGCTGCAACATGGGCGGCGTAGTGGTAGTCAGCCTCCCCAATTCTTTACTGAGGAGTGGGCCTGGATGGCAGACATCTGCCAGGTCCTCAGAAACTTTGAGGAGTCTACCCAGATGGTGAGCGGCGATGCTGCAATCATTAGCGTTACCATACCGCTGCTTTGCCTGCTGAGAAGTTCACTGCAAAGCATAAAGGCCGACGCTTTGCGGTCGGAACAGGAGACGGGGGATGATAGTATGTCGCATGATAGCCAGACCACCCTCATGTCTATATCTCAGTGTGTTTTGGAGGAGGAGAAGGGGGAGGAGCAGGAGGAGGAGGAGGGGGAAGAGACAGCTGGGCACACTGCAGAGGGTACCCATGCTGCTTGCCTCTCATCTGTTCAGCGTGTATGGGCTGTAGAGGATGAGGAGAAGGAGGAGGAGGATCTTGAAAGTCATCTTCCTAGTGAGGACAGCAATGTGTTGCGTACTGGTACCCTGGCACACATGTCTTCATGTTAGGATGCCTTTCCCGTTACCTTCGCGTTAGATGCATTCTGGTCAACACAGATTACTGGGTGTACACTATTCTCGACCCACGGTATAAGGAGAAACTTTCCACTCTCATTCCCGAAGAGGAAAGGGGTATGAGAGTGATGCAATATCACAGGGCCCTGGTGGAAAAAGTAATGCTAAAGTTCCCATCTGACAACGCTAGTGGCAGAAGATGCAGTTCCGAGGGCCAAGTAGCAGGGGAGGCACGGGGATCAGGCAGCATGTCCAGCGCAGGCATGGGAACACTCTCCAAGGCCTACGCCAGCTTTATGGCTCCCCAGCAAGACTGTGTCAGCACTCCCCAGTCAAGGCTGAGTTGGAGGGAGCACTGTAAAAAGATGGTGAGGGAGTACGTAGCCGATCGTACCACCGTCCTCCGTGATGCCTCTGCTCCATACAACTATTGGGTGTCAAAGCTGGACACGTGGCATGAACTTACGCTGTACGCCCTGGAGGTGCTGGCCTGCCCTGCCGCTAGTGTCTTGTCAGAGAGGGTGTTTACTGCAGCTGGGGGAATCATCACGGATAAGCGTACCCGGCTGTCAACTGCCAGTGCCGACATGCTTACACTCATAAAGATGAACAAAGGCTGGATTTCCCCAAACTTCTTTTCTCCACCGGCGGAGAACAGCGGAACCTAATGATTCTTTTAGCTGCAACTGGAGAAAAAAGCATTCTCTATCACCAGAAAAAAAAAGGGGAAATTAGCTTTGTCAATCACTCTCAGATATTATTACTCCTCCTCCTCCTACTCCTTCTCCTAAAACAGCATGTCATCACGCTGAACTACCAATTTTTCTGTGGCCCAAAAGGCTCTGCTTATAATTTTTTTTACAATATTTTAAATTTTCATAACTATTGTATTGATACTTTAACAGAAACCAGTTTTTTTCACAGGACTGCCTCCAGGCCCTGTTACAAATTAGGCAACAGCGAGCTGTATCTCTAAAAAATGTTTATGGGTTTCACCTGCGCTCGCGGTTGAGCAATTTTTCAGGGGTACACTTGTACTCTTGGTACACAAATTTTTCTGGCCCTCGCCTATACTGTTATCTAACTAATTTTTCGGGCCTTTGCCTACACTCATGATACACCAATGTTTCAGGAGTTCGCCTATACTCTTGCTAGAGAAATTTCACTGGGGTCTGCCTATACTTTTGCTACAGAAATGTTACAGGGGTCTGCCTTTACTTCTGCTGCAGAAATGTTACTGGGGTCTGCCTGTACCTTTGCTACAGGAATATTACAGGGGTCTGCCTGTACTTCTGCTACAGAAATGTTACTGGGGTCTGCCTATACCTTTGCTCAGGAATGTTACAGGGGTCTGCCTATACTTTTGCTACACAAATGTTACAGGGGTCTGCCTATACTTTTGCTACACAAATGTTACTGGGGTCCGCCAATACTTTTACTACAGAAATGTTGCAGGTGTCTGCCTATACTTCTGCTACAGAAATGTTACTGGGGTCCGCCTATACCTTTGCTACAGGAATGTTACGACCGACGGTCTCTGAGTGCTTGGAGCAGTGACCGGTGGCCTCGTTGAGCGGTCCCCGGTCACGTGATAAAGTAGCGATATAACATTAGGCCGGTCACACATGACCGGAGAGGAATTATGGGTTCTGCATGCGCTTGATCAGCGGTAATCCACGGATCAATCGCATGCATTGGATTACACAATTCCCCCCAATTAGTGGGTCGGAATTACGTAATCCACTCGCAGAAACAGAACACAGCATGCAATATTTTACCGCAGATATCCGCGACCTAGAGCCCATTGTGCTCTATGACCGCGGATATACTCACAGACCATATGCAAATACATTGTATACGGGCTGCGGGTACCCGGGTCATCTCTAAGCGACGGTGCGGGAAATGTAAACAAAAAAAGGTGTACTGCGCATGACCGCCTGTGTGAGTAGGCAGTTATGCGCAGTACATTACATGCCTGTACACAGGGTCACAGCCGGAATCCGCTGCGGGCCTCCGCAAGCGAATTCCCCATACGCCCGTGTGAACCCGGCGTTATTCAGACCGCTACCTGTAATCCGTAATTTACAAGAAGCCCTGGGAACGTTCGCCTTCCTGCAGTCCAGGAGCAGCTTGTTGAGCGCCTTCTGTGTGAGACCGCCGCACCGCAGCAAGATTACAAAACCTCACAGAGCGCCACTTTTTACACCCCACCCTCGCCGCTGAAGTCACGAAATACCCCCAAAAAAGCATAAGAGGAGGGGGGATACACGGTTTTCTTGCCCCATGTGCCCATCCCAACCAGCCTCCGTAATTACCCCCGTCTTCGGACATAAACTTAACTTATGTTGTGTTTCTCTATGCAATCATGTACAAGTGGAGTGTTGCTCCACAGTTATGGGCAGTTGGCATCCCAGCAAACATCATTGGGCATGTGAAGTCAACACGTCACTGTTGTAGCAAGAGATTCATAGTCAAGTGATACTAGACAACATGTCATCACGGTGCAGTGAACAGGAAGCAGTAAGGAACTCGGGTGATGAGGATACAGGAACAGCGGCTAGTTTAAAGTTTGGAGAAATGTATTGTTTTTTTCAGAGCGCAGGTCAGAAAATCCCTTAATTCATGTCAGCCTGTTACTTGGTGAAGGGCTAACAAAATAAAGTGCTGGGGTGCGTTAATCTTGTTTATTTTCCTTTCCATTCTTTTTTTGCCACTTTGCAGTATTATAACTTCTCCTTAAAATAATATAGGAGGGTTGGAGTTAATGAGGCATAATTATATATTGTGAGAAGGTGACCGGCAAAGTGCTGGAGGGCCGTTATATTTCGCCTAGGATGCTCTCCTATGAGGCGTTGGGGAGCGCCTGGGCAGATACGTGCCACCGAGCAGCCTGGGCTCGGTGGAGGAAGCCGGCAGTATGGTGTCAGTAACATTAGGTTACTGACACGTGGTAGTGAGTAGGTGGCTCCAAGCCACACAATCCGGGCCGGCTTTTCCTGGAGTGACCAAAGTGAAGGGTGGGATGGTCACTCCCACGTACCAGGCGGGGCTGGTATCAGGCCATATAAAGCCTGGGCCTACAGGGCCTAGGGGAGAGCTGAGACCTTTGCAGGTCTGAGAGTCCTGGCTGGCTGGGTGCAGGAGCTATTTTGTTACCAGTGTGTAGACAGGGACGCTACATGTGTAGTAAGTGCTCAGACGAGCAGGATTTACTTTGTGTTTGCCTGAAGTTAAAGGCCTGTATTTTGCTTTGCTTGCTTGGAAATAAACCCAGGCAAAGCCTGGACTAAAGACTTTATCGCATGTGTCACTGTCTCTGACTGCTTATGCCCAGGTTGCTACCGATCCTAAACGCTAATCCCTCACAATATATATATATATATATATATATATATATATATATATATATATATATATATATATATATATATATATTATGAGAGAGAGCAAAGCTGGAATTACAGAGTGTTCACATTCAATGTCTAGGAGGGCAACAGTTTTAAAACATCCGATATATTTAAATGTGGTCAAGTGTTCTAAACTTCCGCAGTGAAGCTGAAACACATATTCATGATCTAAACGTATTTAAAGCTTTGTTCGCATGAAGCAAGTACAAAACTGGATTTATCCATTCCATCTCTACTAAAACTGTCTGAGGCATATGGCAGATGCAGGAAAGTGTTGCCCATACCCCTAATTAAATGGTTATAAAAGTTCCTAAGAACCTTAATGCATATTTTATACGTCTGTGTGCATTTGGAGGATGATCAACTGAATTCTAATTGGTTTAGACATTACATTTTAAAATTTAAATACTTATACAAAAATGAAAATTTAAATCTCACCATGTCTAATAAATTAGTACCGTAATACTGATATTAGGCTCTTAGGAATCAAACCAAGTTTAGCATGACTAAAGAGGTCTTGTCAAATTTAAATTTTTCAACTGTCTTTTGAGCTGGGAACACTTTGATATTTTTGCATATAAATAAAAAAGATGGCTATGGTTAAGCCATAAAATGTAGTAAAAATGTTATTTTATTATGACTCTGCTCAGTAAAACTATAGGCACTTGAGACAGAAATTGTAAATTCAGAAGCAATGAAAAAATGTTCAACGTATATACAGTACTGTGCAAAACGTTTTAGGCAGGTGTGAAAAAATGCTGCAAAGTAAGAATGCTTTCAAAAATAAAAGTATGAATAGTTTATTTTTGTCAATTAAGAAAATGCAAAGTGAATTAACAAAAGAGAAATCTAAATCCCATCACTATTTGGCATGACCACCCTTTGTCTTCAAAACAGCATGAGTTCTTGTAGGTACACTTGCACACAGATTTTGAAGGAAGTTGACAGGGAAGTTGTTCCAAACATCTTGGAGAACTAAGCACATGTCTTCAATAGATGTAGCTTTGCTCAAATCCTTTATACAGTCCCAGACGGAATGGATGATGATGAGAACTGTGTTGGGGCCATATCATCACTTCCAGAGCTCCGTGTTTTTTATGTTGAAGATAGATCTGTACTATATACTGGCTCTACCTTTAGAGTCATTATCCTGCTGAACAATAAGTTTGAAGCCAATGAGTTGACTCCTGTTGGTATTGCATAATAGATAAGTATCTGTCTGTATTTCTCAGCGTTGAGGATATCAATAATTCTGACCAACTCCCCAACTCCATTTCCTGAAATACAGTCCCAGACTTGCAAGGAACCTGTACTATACTTCACTGCTGCCTGCAAACACGTGTTAGTGTACCGCTCTCCAGTCCTGCAGCGAACAAATTGCCTTCTGCTACAGTCAAATATTTCAAATTTTGACTCATCAGTTCAGGGCACCTGTTGCCATTTTCCTGCACCCTATTTCCTATGTTTTCCAGTCACTTGGCCTTGTTTCTATGTCAAAAGTATGTGTTTTTTTTTGCTGTAGTTCTTCCATGAAAACCATTTTTGGCCAGACTTCTCCAAAGAGTAGATGAATGTACTTGGGTCCGATTAGTATATGTCAGTTCTAAACTGATGGCACTGCTGGACATATTCCGATTTCGAAGGTAAGCATGGTGTGTCTTTCAATTGGAGCACTAAATTTCCTTGGCTGACTACATCTACGGTCCTCAATGTTGCGCATTTCTTTGTGCTTTCCAAAAGAGCTTGACCAGAACATATTGAAATCCCAGTCTGCTATAAAATACCTTGCTGATGTAGTATAATTACTTTGTGTCTTGTTGCGGTTCTCAGTCACGCCGTGGTGTATGACCTGTGACATGAAACTGTCTTGCACAACCTCACCTTAGTGGCAGAGTTTAGCTGTTCCTCACCCAGTTTTAAGTCTCCTACAAGCTGTTTCTGTTAATGACTTATTTCAAACTACAGATGCAGCAGTATTTAGCTTGATTGTGATAGAATTGCATAGAAAGTTTTCTTAACCCAATAAAAAAAATTATTCTATCTTAACACAACTAAACCCATTATAAATCGGTTAAACGTGTAAATAAACCACTCTGATAGCATGGCGCACTATGATATCACATTACCTTAAGGCCGGTTTCGCGCAGAATTATGAAACCAATGATTTTCAATGGTCTCCTTCACATTTGTGATGTTTTCACACATGCGATGTTGCAATAAAAAAAAAATGTAAAAAAAAAAATTGTAGCATGTCCTATCTTTCTGCGTTTTTTAAAATTGCCCATGTTTCCCTATGGTGCCTCGCTATTATGGCATTGCAACGCACGAACTTGTGATTTTCTTGTGATGCGTTAATATTAGAAAGTCCTATTGGCTTTTGCGCTAAAACAAATGACAAGTAAATCGTAAGCAGCAGCGATGTTTCTGCAAGAAAAAGCAGCGCTGCTGCTCAAAAATCGCGGAAAGAAAATACACAATTTTGTTGTGATTTTCTCACGGCAATATCATGATCGTTTGTGTGAAACTACCCTAAGGATTCTTTTACATGGGATGACTGTCGTCCCAGCGATAATCACTTTTGTGCTTTTGCACAGTAGTGATCGTGGCTCAGTAAGTGGAGGTGCAGGAGGCCAGAGATTGTTCTGGCTTGCCTGGCTCCATTCACAGTAAACACATAATCGTTCTTAGATAAACAACTACCTGCTTACAGAGGCTGATCGTCGTTTGGTTTTTATTAGAGATGAGCGAGCACCAAAATGCTCGGGTGCTCGTTGCTCGAGTCGGACGTTCCGCGATGCTCGAGGGTTCGTTTCGAGTAACGAACCCCATTGAAGTCAATGGGCGACTCGAGCATTTTTGTATATCACCCATGCTCCGCTAAGGTTTTCATTGGTGAAAATCTGCAAAACCCAAGAAAGTGATGGAAACGACACAGAAACGGAAAGGGCAGGTGAGGGGCTACATGCTGGGCTGCAATTTAGTTTCCCAGGCCCCACTATTAAGCCACAATAGCGGCAAGAGTGCCCCCCCCTAACAATTTTTACTTCGGACAAACCCTCATTAGTAAGGCACACCTTAGCTAAGCACCACACTACCTCCAACTAAGCACAAGCACTGCCTGCGGGACACACCGCTGCCTCTTCTCCTGGGTTACATGCTGCCCAACCCCCCCCCCCCCCCCCCCGTACGACCCCGCTTCCACAGTGCACACCAAAGTGTCCCTGCGCAGCCTTCAGCTGCCCTCATGTCACACGCTGGCCTCATAGCCACACCACCCTCATGTCTATTTATAAGTGTGTCTGCGATCAGGAGGAACGGGAGGCACACACTGCAGAGGGTGGGCAGGGCCAGACAGCGACCCTCTTTGAAAGTGTGGGCGATAGCCCACAATGCTGTACAGAAGCAATGAGAAATCCAATCCTGTGCCACATCCATCAGGAGCTGCACACGTGGGCATAGCAATGGGGAATCCATGTGCCCACACAGTATTCATTCTGTCAAGGTGTCGCATAGCTCAATCCACACTGCAAGGGGAAACCCATCTGCGCTCTGCCCCATACCCAAGTCAGTCAGTGTCTTTGTGCCAGACTGGTCAAACACCGCGATGGGAACTAAGTTTGCACCAACAGCATAGGTGGGTCCTAGGAAACCCAAGACATGAAAAAAAATTGATCTGAGCGGCCAAACATGGCAGACTTGCACCGTGCCCACGACATAGGCCTCGGCCCACAGCTTCAGCAATCCTAGGCAGGAAATGGACTGATAAAGCAGTGATAAAGAAGTACGCCTAGATCAGGTAAAATAAGTATAAGAGTCACTAGTGACAGCGACCTTAACCAGAACTCAGACACGACATCCGAATGTAGTCAAAGTCAGTAAGCATGCCTGGTGAGCCAGGCACCCAACTTTTATTGAGTATTAAAAGAAGGTGTGGTTAACATATAGAGAGGGGAGGCATATTCAAATGAGATATAGGTAAAACATATGGGAGTATACATTATTGGCAGGTAAATGACTTTCTCAGGCTCTAAATATCACATTTGACATAGAGACATTGGAATTCACAGATGTTGCAAAGTTACACAATAATAGGATAACCCCTCCGCACCCACAAACTCAACGCATCCTGGTTTCCACGAAAAAGATACTTTCATAATGCAAAAACATCCTTGTACTAATCACCATGTGTACGTGACATGCTAAATCAGCACACAGTTCATGACCAGGCCAGTGTGTTCTCATCTGAAGGCCTTAAAGGGATTTTCAGAGTGAACCAATGTCATGAACCAAACTATATCTTTTACAATTTCCCTCCTAAAATATCTTTGTAGTGGAATGGTAGGATGCACCCTAGGCTAGAAGATGTAAAACAAAGCAGACCTGCTATCTTTGCTACACTCACTAGCCCTTCCTAGAGAGACCCGCCCCGAGGATGTGTGGAGATCTTCCTCCCACTCCTCTACCCCACCCCCACTGGGTCAGGCCTCTTCTTTCCCTGCTAGTCTCCTCAAGGCACACAGTAGAAGGGGTTATCACATCCCATTGCACAACATCCAAAAGCGTTGATTAGGTAAGAGTAAATGAGAATAAATGAGTCCAATGGAAGTCCATATAAGGAAATGTTCATGGTATGATTAAAAGTCCATATAATGCATGAGTCCTTTGAAAGGTCATTGTTCTTTGAAGGTTAGGATCCTTTAGATCACGCTGTCATATCCGCAGTACATGCAATTATCAAATTTTTGCAGAGTAGGTTTTCCACACAAGGTACAAGGTGTCTTATCAGTTGTCAACACTGTCATGAGATGAGTTTCAGTTTTTAGCACACCGGGGGATTTCTTAGCGGATTTTCCTGAAAAACATTTACAATTAGTTCCCAGAATTTTCTTGATGATTACCATTACAAGCTTAATGACAATCACGAGTACTATGACACACAACACTCCTTGTAAGAATAGGCCCACTACTCCAGAGATCATGCCACCCAACCCCTTAAACCAGTTCACAGGGTTCAAGTAAGATAACCATTCGGGCCATTTGGTCTCATCGTCAGAGATAGCCTTACGGTACGACTCTTTTATCCTTCTCGCTTGTTCCAAATCATGAGTGATCCGTAATGTTCCTGCTGGATCTATGTAGTGACAACAAGATGGACCCACCACCTGGCATAACCCTCCTTGTGAGGCGGTGAGATAGTCTAGGACCACTGTGTGTTGGTTAGTGACCAGAATCAGTTGTTTAGTGTATTCATTTTGAACACCAAGTATGTCAAATAGTGTATCAGTGATGTTATCAAAAGCATCTCCCAAAGCCTCTATCATGTGAGTATTTCTTAATGAGTTAAACATCATACCTATTGGTCCTCCCAGAGCTGCTCCAGCTTTCCAGGCCCAGTGTGTATGTGCAAAATGTACTTTATGCTCTGGGACATCACGCCTGTATAACATGTGTGAAGGAATGTGCTGATAGGGAAATTCATCACTAGTCCAAACCCAGGTGGCTGGCTCTAACTTTGCAAGGGTACATGTGCCTCCGGCTCCAAGAGGAATCCATCTGTATGCCTTACTTCCACATACTACGTATATGCCTTCTGGCAGTTTAAGCTGTGCGCCATGTATGAGAGCACTTGCAATATAAGCTACCAGAACTGTGTCAGGGAATAGGCACCATGATGTAGCCTTATCTCCGGTCAAGACTGCATAATAGGCCTTAAGATCACATTTTGGCTGTTCATCGCTTGAATGTTCATGAATCTGTGGCTGCTCGCTATCCGTAGTCTGTCTAGGCCCTCGCACTTCTCCCCCCTCCTTGTAATATCCGTGTAGGTCTTTACACTGTGTAGGGTCACTGTCTGGAAACCTTTCAGAAAATTGCCATGTGGTATTATGCAGTTCCCGCAGGAGGACAGAGGGTTTCCTCTGCACCACATTAACACCTGAGATTACTCTGGATTGGACAACTGCTACCTTATCTTGAATAGAAAAACTGATCTGCAGCTTATCTGTAGGTATGTTTCCCATTTCTAACAGTTGAAGTGGTTTATTATGCCACCCTGCACCCTCATCCCTTAATTCAAAGAATTTATTAATTCTAGAGGTTAAATTCACCTGCCACCAGGGGTGTCTAGTCCATCCTGTGACAGGTAATGCTATCACTGTTCTCTTTTGATCCTCAGGGAGAGAGATAAGAGGAAGATCCCAACAGATAGAAGTCAACAACTCCTGCTCAGTCAAAGGAGATGCAAAATAGGGCATTGCCTTAGCTGAGACAGGAGAATGTGTACACACCCAACAATCTGAAAGATTTTTCACTCTAGACACAATTCCATGATATTTGATAAACTTATTGTTACAACTGGTGTCCAGACCATCCTGATTAGTAACAACAGTAATCAATGTACATAAGAGACAAAGTATGACTGAATACTTCCTTTGATTTATTCCTGGCAGCCTGCGAACAGCTTGCAGTGGGAAGCATGTATCCATGTCTCTTTCCCTTGGACCTTCACAGAGGTGGGAGTAGTTAATTGGACCTGGTAAGGACCTTCAAAGCGAGGCTCCAATGCCCTCCTGACGTGCTTACGTACTGTTACCCAATCTCCTGGTTGCAATTGATGAGTTCCTGAGAGTGAGGATGGATCTGGAATGGAACTAAAAACACGTTTATGAATCTGCTGCAATGTCTTTTGCAAGGATGCCACATAAGAGGTCAAATCTGAATGTAGCATTTGCAATTGCTGTGGAAAGTACAGACCAGTTTTAGGTGGTGCCCCAAAGAGTATCTCATAGGGACTAAGTCCAGTGCGCTTATTAGGTGTAGTACGGATGGAGTATAAGGCTATAGGCAGACACTCTGTCCAAGGTCGCCCAGTTTCTGCTGCAGCCTTAGCAATTTTTGTCTTGAGGGTACCATTCATGCGTTCCACCTTACCACTGCTTTGTAGGTGGTATGGAGTGTGGAACGCCTGCTCAATCCCCAATGCTTGAGTCACTTCTTGGCACACCTGTGATGTGAAATGTGTACCTCTGTCACTTTCTATCACTTCTGGGACACCATACCTGCATACTACTTCGGAAAGCAGTTTTTTCGCAACAGTTTTTGCATTGGCCCTGCTACAGGGCCACGCTTCTGGCCAGTTTGAGAAGAGGCAGACACACACCAGGACATATTCATAGATCCCAACCTTGGGGAGCTGAATGAAATCAATCTGCAATCTCTGGAAAGGATACAATGGCTTTGGAGTGCATTTACGAGGGACTTTAACAGTTTTCCCGGCATTATGGCAGGCACAGATAACACAACCTTGTGTGAACCTGGTGGCAGACTGACGGAACCCTGGCGCCACCCAATGCTGACTAACCAAACTTACCATTGCGTCCTTGGATTGATGGGTGGGGCCATGAGATAGAGAACACATCATGGGGTGCAAGACCCTAGGCAAGCAGGTACGGGCTCCCACCCTCCACAGTCCATCTTCTCCTGGAGATCCGGAGTGTCTAGCCCACTCCTCTTTTTCACGGTCTGAGGCTTGATTCTGGAGCTTTGACAGCAGGGCGATATCCACCTTTTCCAAAACAACATCCGCTGCCAAGCAGTATGATTGATTGGGCAAAGGCAGAAGAGCGGCAGCCTTGGCTGCCAAGTCAGCTCGCTGATTTCCTAGGGCTTCTGGCGATCTTTCCTTAGTATGTGCCCTAACCTTAATGATACCTACCTTCTTGGGCAGCTCCAGAGCCCTCAACAGCTGTGCCACCAGTGGGGCGTTCTTAACAGGTTTCCCGGAGGAGGAGGTAAAGTTTCTGGCCCGCCATAAGGGTAAGTAGTCATGACATATACCAAAACAGTATTGACTGTCCGTGTATATGTTGGCTACAAGATGCTCTGCCATTGAACACGCCTCAGCGAGTGCAGTCAGCTCCGCCTCCTGTGCCGACATGGAGGATGGCAAGGATTCTCCCTTCAGCACTTCATGTTGGGACACTATGGCATACCCTGTGTGTGGCCTACCATCTTGGTAGAACCGGGATCCGTCTACAAACAACTCTAGGTCAGCGTTTGGAATGGGAGTCTCACTGACATTGTCAAGTGGTTTAGTCTCGGTATGCATTAGTTCAATACAGTCATGTGCAGGGATGTCATTATCCTCATCAGTCTCTTCCCCTACATCTGGCAAGAGTGTAGCAGGATTCAAAGCAGTGCACCGTTTAATTGTGAGATTGGGAGGAGTGAGGAGAGCTACCTCATACTTGGTGAGCCTTGCCATTGACAAATGCTTGGTTGTCACTTGTGACAACACCTCCTGCACTGCATGTGGTACTTGTACCACCAGAGGGTGCTCCAGCACCATGTCAGCGACTTTTTCCTTGAGAACAGCGCAGGCGGCAATGGCTCTAATGCATGAAGGTGCTCCTCTCACAACTGTATCCAGTCTCACTGAGTAATATCCTATGGGTCTTTGTTTAGATCCATGTTGCTGGGTGAGGACACCTTTTGCGTGTCCTTCGATTTCATGACAGAACAGATTGAATGGTAAATCATAATTAGGTAACCCCAATGCTGGAGCTGAAACAATGGCAGTCTTGAGTTTCTGAAACCCTTCTTGTGCTTCAACTGTCAATTGGAAAGGTTGTCCTTTGTTGCAAGCAATCAGCACATCAAACAGTGGCTGCATCAAGCTTGATGCACTGGGGACCCATTCTCGGCAGTAACTCACCAACCCCAGAAAGGCTCGTAGTGCCCGCGCACCTGAAGGCTCAGGTGCCTGCTCTATGGCAGTCTTTCTTCCGTCAGTGATATGTTTCTTTTGTGCCGAGATACAGTGTCCTAAGAACACCACCTTTGTTTGTGCGATCTGCAACTTGTCCCTTGAAACCTTGCACCCTTCCGCAGCTAAAAACAGCAGGAGGGATCGGGTTTCAATCAAACAGACACTTCTGGTCGTGGTGCACAACATCAGATCATCAACATATTGCAGTAGCTGTGTGTCCTGGTCCTCTGGGTGCCAGGAAGACAGGACATACGCCAGCGCTTGTGAAAACTCTGAGGGGGAAGTGGCCCCTCCTTGTGGTAATCGGGTCCAGCATAGCTGTCTACCCTCATGTGTGAAGGCTAACAGCAGTTGGGATTCTGCGTCGACACGCACTCCAAAATAGGCATTTGCCAAGTCCAAGATGCTAAAGAACACTGCAGTTGGGGGTATCTGATTTAAAATTGTGTGTGGATTTTGGACTATTGGTGCGTCTATGATCATCAATTTATTGATTTCCCGCAGGTCGTGCACCATCCGGTACGCCTGCGGCTGTCCTGGTTGGCACTTCTTTTTCACAGGAAATAGCGGTGTATTATAAGGGGATCTGCAAACCCTTATAACACCCGCTTTAAGAAGTTGCTCAACCTGCATTGAGATTGCTGCTGTCTGGTCTTTGCTCAGGGGGTATTGCCTAATGCACACAACAACAGCTCCAGGTTTTAACTGAATCTTTACAGGTGCAACACGTAACAAACCCACATCAGTCTTGCTCTTTACCCACAACTCAGCTGGAATGTCACGCAACATTTCCTCAACATCTGCATCAAGAATCTGACATGCGTCATCAATTTGCACAACACCTATCAGAGTTGTCAACACTTCCTCTGACATAGGACCCGTCACAGTGATACCCTTTTTGCCAAACCGCAAAACAGCATTGATAGCACTCAGTACATCTGCGCCAATCAAATTTACAGGACAATTTTCAGACACTAGCAACTGTACACAGACATCAATTGTATCAGCTAGGCGAATTTGTAATGGTTTAGTCTGTTGTAAGGAGCACGGTCCATCAATTCCTACTCCCCCCACCCAACCAGGTTCTATGAAACTGGAAGGTATGTCTTGTCTGCGTATTATTGAACGGCCGGCCCCTGTATCAATCATGAATCTTTGCTTGTTACCATGGGGGAGCGTTAATTCCACACTAGCATGTGGACCTGGTACAGGTGGAACAAGCAAAGTGGGGCTGCCAACTTCCTAGTCTACTTGAGGATACTCGATCCCAAGTAGTTGAGCATGCGTCTGGCCCCTTCTTGATGGACAATCTCTCTTCATGTGTCCCCTTCCTCCACAGCCATAGCACAATCCAGCCCTCCTTGTATCCTCCCTCCTTGGCGGTGGCGGAGGGGCACATGAAGCGTACCTTCTCTGTCTAGTTGGTGCATTATGTGTGTCAGGATCCTGCCCACCTCTACCCTGTGCTGTAGACAGCGCTAACTCTGGAGGGGCAGTGACAGAGATCATGACTGGTGTTTGTTTCTGACTTTTCTTTAATTTTCTCTTATTAAATTTGTCCTCTATGCTTCTAGCCACCACCAGAGAATGTTCAAGTGGTGTATACATGCATTCAGGACGCACTGCGTTCAATTCAGTCTTGATATCTTCACGGAGCCCATTAATAAAGCATGTGCGAAACAATCGCGCATCTTTACTTGTGGCCGTATTGATATCATATTCTTGATCAGTAAATATGTTGGCACATCGCGCATGGTACTGATCAACGGATTCCTCTGGCCCCTGGACTGCTTCAGGCAGTCCAGACGATAGTTCATCAGAGCGCTGCCTGCTCAGAACATGCAGACGCTTAACAAACTGAATTCCAGAATCCTCAGTTTTCTTGTCATCTGGCACTGCAGTAATGTCATCAAGCACTGGCACAGCACGGATTTTAATCAACAGTGGTGCACCAGCAGCAAGAGAACACAATCCTGCCAAATCACTCCACGTTGCATCATAAGTTCTCTGAATGCGATCTATGTTCTTATAGAAAGCAATTGGGCTCTTGTAACAGTCTGGTAATTTACTAACCATCACTAACTGCTCTGACTGACTCCATGGCTTAAACCAGCGTGTAGTTTCCTTGACATGCTGTCCGTCCTGATTCTGTGAAGTAGTTTGTACAATGACTGGGTATGCTTTAGGGGCAGAGGGATGGACAAGCCGGGTCGCTTTGCACTGGCTACAGTGTTGCACATCACTGGGTAGGGTTTTATTACATTTACAGACCCAAGAGTTAGAGCGGGTGAGCCTGTTATCATCATCTGGAGGTCTACGTTCTCTGCGTTCTTCCTCTTCCCTTGCCTCCTGCTCTCGCTCAGGATCTATCTGAGGTGAATCTCCCAGAGGACGTGGGCCAGGAGAGACGATCCAATGACCCCCATCAGTCCGCTGCATGTGTATGTTTGCCACCCGGCGTGGTGTAACATTATTCCCTGACTGATGAGCCTGTGTTGGTGACTGTGAATCTGACGAATCACTTGTGGCTAAGTGCAAGGGACGCATCTGCTGACACAGACTGCTGTCTGATGCTGGTGAAGCCTTGTGTTCTGCACTGGAAGCACAGGAAATGTGTGAGGAATTGTGTGAAGGGGGGTGTGCAGCTGCGGGGGATTGAAACTCTCTGTATAACCGGGATGCGTAATCCTGCAATTCGTGAAGTGGGTATATACTACTCGTGGCAGGGCTCGGTAATGAGGTGTAACCCGTAGAACCTGTGGACCCAGTAACACTATATTGGGGAGGTGCCAATCTAAACCCGTCATACTGGATAGGACTACTCATCCCAGCAGCACCATCACCCGATCCACTGGGAAAAGGAGTGGATGTGGAGACGGGGCGCGGAATTACAGCAGGACTGGAAACCAGGACAGGAGAGGGAATCTCCTGCTTAACTGACGTAGATTGTACCTCCATAACTGAATCAGCTGCTGCTGCAGCTGGTGGAGACAAAGTAGTTCTTTTACGATGTAACTCAATATCATCATCTACTGGAATAAGGGGATCAAATTTCAAAGATGCATCAACCCATGCTTGAACCTGCGAACCATAGTTATGATCAGCAATCCACCGTGCTTCTTTCAAAGCAAAGTCACGCCATGCTTGTAAGTCAAGGCAGCCAGTTTTTGGCATACCAGCCTTACGTAGTATGGTGGCAGCATTCTTCACCGCAGCCTTCCCAAACGTGACCCCCACCAAATCAACAATTGTTGGCTTGTACTTGGACATCTTGTTGAGTTTGGTAAGTATCACACCCATAGCAACCAGTCAGGGAGCGCCAGTCCCGTCTTCTGGATATCCAGCTATGTATAAAACCCTTGTCACGCAACTGTCAGTGGGCGGCTATCCCAGAGCCCAGTTACGTAGCCCTACACCCTATCGGTAGCCAAGAACCGTAGAGTCGTAGTTAAACTGTGGGCAAGGCAAGCGTGAATCAGCCTGACAACCAATGTGAACAAAAGCACAAAACTACGCATCAATGCCGGAATCACCAGCAGAAGCATCAAAGGTATTAGGACATTCAAGATCATCAATCCAATACGGAATATACCAGCGATTATTAATAATACTAACCCACAAACTGCCACTATTTAGAATAGGAACTGCATGGCATGGAACCTCAAGATATAACCGGTGATGCAAATAATAAGAATGGCGGGAGGTAACAGTATGCCGCACATGAGACAACACAAAAGGAGTAATCGGAGATTCTCGCGTCAGTACTGCAGTACAAATGCAAAAATCACAAACCATACAAACAGAAAAAGAACCAAATGCGGGGAAGGAAGCCAGCTCTATGATTCTTATACACAATATAAGCAATCCACAATGACATCAGAAGAATAAGGAAGAATGCAAGAAAACAACCTTCTTCACAATATGCATCCACCCACTTTAGAGGAGTATCACAGGGGTGTTGAGTACCATTAGACATAACATAGACATATATTAGTGTAACATAATAACAATGGGATAGCCCAGGGAAGAACCAACATGTAGTACAAAAGGAGTTAAGGTAGAAACACAAATATAACAGCGTACAGAAAATGGACAAAAGGTAAAGAAAGAAGAACATATAAAAAGAGTAAGAGAGATGTATTTTACCTGATAGGGAGCAAGTTCATAAATGCTGAAGCTGTACACCTGGCACTGACACCGCAGCCGACCCCTCTCCCCTAGGAGAAGTCAAGAGAAATCTCTTGCCCCGGGGTACTGCTTCATCCAAGAGAAGTAGGCCGGTGCTCCACGTTCAGTAAGAAGTGTATAGTTTTTAGCAATCTCGCTGGGGCCTCCAACTGATAAAGCAGTGATAAAGAAGTACGCCTAGATCAGGTAAAATAAGTATAAGAGTCACTAGTGACAGCGACCTTAACCAGAACTCAGACACGACATCCGAATGTAGTCAAAGTCAGTAAGCATGCCTGGTGAGCCAGGCACCCAACTTTTATTGAGTATTAAAAGAAGGTGTGGTTAACATATAGAGAGGGGAGGCATATTCAAATGAGATATAGGTAAAACATATGGGAGTATACATTATTGGCAGGTAAATGACTTTCTCAGGCTCTAAATATCACATTTGACATAGAGACATTGGAATTCACAGATGTTGCAAAGTTACACAATAATAGGATAACCCCTCCGCACCCACAAACTCAACGCATCCTGGTTTCCACGAAAAAGATACTTTCATAATGCAAAAACATCCTTGTACTAATCACCATGTGTACGTGACATGCTAAATCAGCACACAGTTCATGACCAGGCCAGTGTGTTCTCATCTGAAGGCCTTAAAGGGATTTTCAGAGTGAACCAATGTCATGAACCAAACTATATCTTTTACAGGACTTTCACTGCACCCAGGACATAGGCCTCTGCACAAACCCTCAGCAATCGCGGGCCTACAGCGGACTCCAATGCTAGCGTAGCTGTGCACGTCTCATTAGCGCTCTATTGCTCCTGTAGTTTGTCCCAATGCAGTGCCCCGGATAGTAGAGCTAACGTCAGATTAAATACAGGTGGGCTTCGGCCCACACTGCATGCCCCAGTCAGACTGGGGATTTTTATAAATAGTCACAGCAGGTACAACTCCGCAATGGGAAGTCCCTGTGGACCCACAGCATGGGTGGCTCCCTGGAACCCACCGGCGCAACATAAATAAATCCCATTGCAGTGTCCTGGACAGCAGAGCTAACGTCAGATTAAATACTGGTGGGCTTCGGCCCACACTGCATGCCCCAGTCAGACTGGGGATTTTTATAAGTATACACAGGCAGGTACAACTCCCTAATGTGAAGTCCGTGTGGACCCACAGCATGGGTGGCTCCCTGGAATTCACCGGCGGTACATAAATATATCCCATTGCAGTGCCCTGGACAGCAGAGCTAACGTCAGATTAAATACAGGTGGGCTTCGGCACACACTGCATGCCCCAGTCAGACTGGGTTTTTTTATAAATACACACTGGCAGGTACAACTCCCCATTGTGAAGTTCCTGTGGACCCACAGCATGGGTGGGTCCCAGCAAGCCACCGGCGGTACATAAATAAATCCCATTGCATTGCCCTGCACAGCTGAGGTAACGTCAGATTAAATACCGATGGGCTTCAGCCCACACTGCATGCCCCAGTCAGACTGGGTTTTTTTTTTATAAATACACACAGGCAGGTACAACTCCCCTATGTGAAGTCCCTGTGGACCGACAGCAGGGGTGGGTCCCAGGAAGCCTTCGGCGGTACATAAATAAATCCCATTGCATTGCATTGCCCTGCACAGCTGAGGTAACGTCAAATTAAATACAGGTGGGCTTCGGCCCACACTGCATGCCCCAGTCAGACTGGGGTTTTTTATAAGTCGACACAGGCAGGTACCACTCCCTAATGTGAAGTCTGTGTGGACCGACAGCATGGGTGGGTCCCAGGAAGCCACCGGCGGTACATAAATAAATCCTATTGCATTGCCCTGCACAGCTGAGGTAACGTCAGATAAAATGCAGGTGGGCTTTGGCCAACACTGCATGCCCCAGTCTGACTGGGGTTTTTAATACACAGACACAGGCAGGTACAAATTCCTTATGTGAAGTCCCTGTGGACCGACAGCATGGGTGGCTCCCTGGAACCCACCGGCGGTGCATACATATATCCCATTGCAGTGCCCTGGACAGCAGAGCTAACGTCAGAATTAATACAGTTGGGCTTCGGCCCACACTGCATGCCCCAGTCAGACTGGGGTTCTTTATAAGTAGACACAGGCAGGTACAACTCCGTGTGGACCGACAGCATGGGTGGGTCCCAGGAAGCCACCGGCGGTACATAAATAAATCCCATTGCAGTGCCCTGCACAGCTGAGGTAACGTCAGATAAAATACAGGTGGGCTTTGGAACACCACGATGGGAACACTTAGTGCACCCATAGTATGCACCGACCCCTGTAATACTCCTGTAGCTAAGGTATACACACACCCCACTAACAGTTATGTTGCAGAAGTCTAGGGAGACCCTATTAACACTTCTGTGGTTACAGTATAGACGGACCCCAGTAACATTTCAGTAGCTGCAGTATAGGCAGAGCACAGTATCAGTTACATTTCAGTAGTAACGGTATTGACAGACCCCTGTAACATTTCCGTTACAGCAGTATAGGCAGAGCCCAGTATTAGTGGGATTTCAGTAGTAACGGTATAGACAGATTGACAACACCTATGTGGAAAAGCTAGTATTTTCTAAGACAAGAGAGGGGCATTTGATTGCAATGAAAAGGATACTCAAGGTACTGAAAGTCTGCACTCCTTCTCATCTCAAGCTGGAAAATGGAAAGGCTTCATTCATATGGTTTCAGTTGTCCATTTCAAAGTGTTAGCAAATAGCAATCCAAGTTTCCGGCTACTACCACGGATCTTTCTTAGGAATTACCAAAGATGATCACAAGTAAAGGCCTCATCATCGGTCAGTCCAAAATCATTCAGGGAGTATGTGGTTCTCAGGTGGCCTGCTTCCATTTAGGGTCGGTACCTGCTGCCACTCAGTCCCTTGCCCTGCAGGGATGCTGTGTTCTATAGTCACCTGTATTCCAACCTCAGCTGTACGCTTATCTTTGGACTTAGCAGTACCAACAAGTTGGAAGCCAACTTGGGGCTTTCTTATTGTGTCGTTTAAGGTGAAATTCTTGGACTGCTGCCAGACGGACCACTGCGAAAGCATTTGCCAAGAATGTTTTCATTGTTGGAGAAGGAGGAGACGCATGTCTTTGAGGCAGTACGTGTCCTGTCGCCGTGTCCATGGTTATATGCACTTTACCAGTAACCGCGTTGGTGGGAAAGTGGTTGCGACTGCGGATTTATTAGCGCGCTTTTATTTCCTTGGTTTTCGGAATGTGGCCAGGATTAAGTGGGCCGTGGTGGGGGGCACTCTTATTGTATCGTTTTAGGTGAAATTCTTGGACTGCCGCCAGACGGAACACTGCGAAAGCATTTGCCAAGAATGTTTTCATTGTTGGAGGAGGAGGAGGGGGATGTCTTTGAGGCAGTACGTGTCCTGTCCACGTGTCCGTGGTTAGATGCACCTTACCAGTAACGACGTCGCTGAAAAATTGTCGCGCCTGGGGACCTAATAGCGCGGCCATGCCACCATCATGTCTTTGGCAAGCCTCCGTTTCCACAACCCTGTAACATAGCAGTAGCAGCAGTATAGGCAGAGCCGAGAATTTGTAACATTTCAGTGGTAACAGTATGGACAGACCCCAGTAACAATTCCATTGGCAGCAGTAGGGACAGACCGTACTAACATTTCATTTGCAGCAGTATAGACAGACACCAGTAACATTTCAGTAGTATAGGTCTAGACAGACCCCAGTAACATTTCAGTTCTAGCAGTGTAGACAACCCCAGTAACATTTCAGTAGTATCAGTTGCGACATGCCCCAGTAACATTTCAGTTCCAGCAGTGCAGACAGACCCCAGTAACATTTAAGTAGTATCAGTGCGGACAGACCCCAGTAACATTTCAGTAGTAGTAACAGTATAGACACACCCCTTTAACATTTCTGTTGCAGCAGTGTAGGCTGAGCCCAGTAACATTTCATTTACAGCAGTATTGACAGACCCCAGTAACGTTTCAGTTCCAGCAGTGCAGACAGACCCCAGTAACATTTAAGTAGTATCATTAGGAACAGGCCCCAGTAACATTTCAGTTTCCAGCAGTGCGGACAGACCCCAGTAACATTTCAGTAGTAGTAACAGTATAGACACACCCCTTTAACATTTCCGTTGCAGCAGTGTAGGCTGAGCCCAGTAACATTTCATTTGCAGCAGTATTGACAGAGTGCAGTAACGTTTCAGTTGTACTAACAGTATAGACAGACCCCAGTAACATTTACGTTGAAGCAGTATGGGCAAAGCTGCAGAAAAACATTTTCCTGGCAGCAGTGTAGGGAGAGCATTTTTTTTAAACATTTCAGTAGTAGCAGTATAGTCAGACCCCAGTAACATTAATGTAGAAGCAGTATGGACAAAGAAGCAGATTCACAATTCCCTTGCAGCAGTGTAGGGAGAGTACAGCATTTGTAACACTTCAGTAATAACAGTATAGACTGGCCCCAGTAACATTAACGTAGAAGCAGTATGGGCAAAGCAGCAGAAAAACATTTCCCTGGCAGCAGTGTAGGGAGAGTACAGCATTTGTAACATTTCAGTAGTAGCAGTATAGTCAGAGCCCAGTAACATTTACGTACAAGCAGTATGGACAAAGCAGCAGATTCACATTTCCCTTGCAGCAGTGTAGGGAGAGCTTAGTATTTGTAACATTTCAGTAGTAGCAATATAGACAGGCCCCAGTAACATTTACGTAGAAGTAGTATGGTCAAAGCAGCAGAAAAACATTTTCCTGGCAGCAGTGTAGGGAGAGTTTAGTATTTGTAACATTTCAGTAGTAGCAGTATAGACAGGCCCCAGTAATATTTACGTAGAAGCAGTATGGTCAAAGCAGCAGAAAAACATTTCCCTGGCAGCAGTGTAGGGAGAGCATGGTATTTGTAACATTTCAGTAGTAGCAGTATAGACAGGCCCCAGTAACATTTACGTAGAAGCAGTATGGGCAGAGCCCAGTATTAGTTACATTTCTGTTATAGCAGTATAGACATGCCCCACTAACATTTCCGTTGAAGCAGTATGGGCAGAGCCCAGTATTCGTAAAATTACAGTAGTAACAGTATACACCAACCAAGGTAACATTTCAGGAGCAGAAGTATCGGCAGACCAAAGTTATATTTCTGTTGCTAAAGTATAGTCAGACCCCCTGTAGCATTACTGTGGCAGAAGTATAGGTAAGCAGAACAGAGTTACATTTCTGTAGCAAAAGTGTAGGCCAACCCCAGACACAGTGGTGTACCATGAGTGCAGGCGAAGCCCATAAAAATTACTTGGATTACATTGTAGGCGAGGGCCCGAAAAATTGGTGTACCGACAGTACAAATGTACCCCAGAAAAATTGCCCATGCCCAACCCAGAGGCAGGTGAAACCCATTAATCACTTAGCGTACTGTGGCTTAATTTTTAACTAGGCCTGGAGGCAGCCCAGTCAAAATAAAAATTGGTTCAGGTGGAAGTTTCAATGCTTTAATGAGAATTGAAACAGATAAATATTATTTAGAAAAGATATATGAGCCTTTTGGCCCACAGAAAAATTGCCCATTCGCGGTGATTACGAGAGGTTTCAGGAGGAGGAGCCGGAGGAGGACGAATATCATACACAGATTGACAAAGGTCTTTAGGTAGCGCTGCTGTACGCTGGTAGAGAAGAGAAGTCTGGGGAAATCCAGGCTTTGTTCATCCTTATGAGTGTAAGCCTGTCGGCGCTGTCAGTTGACAGGCGGGTACGCTTGTCCATGATGATTCCCCCAGCTGCACTAAACACCCTCTCTGACAAGACGCTAGCCGCAGGGCAAGCCAACACCTCCAGGGCATACAGCGCGAGTTCAGGCCACGTGTCCAGCTTTGACACCCAGTAGTTGTATGGAGCAGAGGCGTCACGGAGGACGGTGGTACGATCGGCTATGTACTCCCTCACCATCTTCTTACAGTGCTCCCTCTGACTCAGCCTGGACTGGGAAGGTGTGATACAGTCTTGCTGGGGAGCCATAAAGCTGGCAAAGGCCTTGGAGAGTGTTCCCCTGCCTGCGCTGAAGATGCTGCCTGTTCTCCGCGCCTCCCCTTCTACTTGGCCCTCGGTACTGCGCCTTCTGCCACTAGCGCTGTCAGATGGGAAGTTTACCATCAGTTTGTCCGCCAGGGCCCTGTGGTATTGCATCACTCTCAAACCCCTTTCCTCTTCGGGAATGAGAGTGGAAAGGTTATCCTTATACCGTGGGTCAAGCAGTGTGTACACCCAGTAATCCATAGTGGCCAGAATGCGTCTAACACGAGGGTCATGAGAAAGGCATGCTAACATAAAGTCAGCCATGTGTGCCAGGGTACCTGTACGCAACATATGGCTGTCCTCACTAGGAAGATCACTTTGAGTATCCTCCTCCTCCTCCTTCTCCTCAGGCCATACACTCTGAATGGATGAGAGGCAAGCAGCATGGGTACCCTCTGCAGTTGGCCCAGCTGTCTCTTCCTCCTCAGGCTCCTCCTCCTCCTCCTGCTCAACGCGCTGAGATATAGACATGAGGGTGCTCTGACTCTCCAGCGACATACTGTCTTCCCCCGCCTCCGTTTCCAACCGCAAAGCGTCAGCCTTTATGCTTTGCAGGGAACAGGCATAGCAGGGGAATGGTGACGCTAATGATTGCAGCATTGCCACTCCCCATCAGGGTAGATTCCTCAAAGTTTCCAAGGACCTGGCAGATATCTGCCATCCGGGCCCACTCCTCTGTAAAGAATTGAGGAGGCTGACTCCCACTTTGCCGCCCATGTTGGAGTTGGTATTCCACTATAGCTCTACGCTGCTCATACAACCGGGACAACATGTGGAGCGTGGAGTTCCAACGTGTGGGCACGTTGCAAAGCAGTCGGTGCACTGGCAGATTAAACTGATGTTGCAGGGTCCGCAGGGTGGCAGCGTCCGTGTTGGACTTGCGGAAATGTGCGCAGACCCGACGCACCTTGCCGAGGAGGTCTCACAAGTGGGGGTAGCCTTTCAGAAACCGCTGAACCACCAAGTTAAAGATGTGGGCTAGGCATGGCACGTGCGTGAGGCTGCCGAGCTGCAGAGCCGCCACTAGGTTACGGCCGTTGTCACACATGACCATGCTCGGTTGCAGGCTCAGTGGCGAAAGCCAGCGGCCGGTCTGCTCTGTCAGACCGTGCAACAGTTCGTGGGCCGTGTGCCTCTTCTCTCCTAAGCTGAGTAGTTTCAGCACGGCCTGCTGATGCTTGTCCACTGCTGTGCTGCCGCCGCCATCATGTTTTTGAAAGCCTCAGTTTCCACAAGCCTGTAGGGGAGCATCTCCAGGCTGATCAATTTGGCTATGTGGACATTTAAAGCTTGAGCGTGCAGGTGCGTGGCGGCGTATTTGCGCTTTCGCTCCAACGATTCTCTTAGCGACAGCTGGACGCTGCTGGATGGGGCCGAGGAGAGCGGACGTGAGGGTGTGGGTCCAGGCCAGTACACGGTCGTGCCTGTGTCCTGAGAGGGGAGTTGGATCTCAGTGGCAGGTTGGGGCCCAGGGGGAAAGGCAGTGGCACAAGCCGGAGGCGGTGAACGGCCTTCGTCCCACCTTGTGGGGTGCTTGGCCATCATATGCCCTGGCTGATCTTGGCACGACAAAGGTTGCACACCACTGTCAGACGGTCGTCCGCGGTCTCAGTGAAAAACTGCCACACCTTAGAGCACCTTGGCCTCCGCACGGTGGCTTGGCGCGAGGGGGTGCTTTGGGAAACAGCTGGTGGATTATTCACTCTGGCCCTGCCTCTACCCCTGGCCATCCTACTGCCTCTTCCAACCTGTCCTGCGGCTGCCCTTGCCTCCCCCTCTGAAGACGTGTCCTCAGTTGGCTTATCACACCAGGTGGGGTCAGTCACCTCATCGTCCAGCGGCCCTTCCTCCGAATCCTCTGTGCGCTCCTCCCTCGGACTTACTGCCCTTACTACTACCTCACTGAGAGACAACTGTGTCTCATCGTCATCGTCCTTCTCACCCACTGAAAGCTCTTGAGACAGTTGCCGGAAGTCCCCAGCCTCATCCCCCGGACCCCGGGAACTTTCCAAAGGTTGGGCATCGGTCTGGAAAAAACTCCTCCGGTGGGAGAGGAACCATTGTTGCCCAATCTGGGCAGGGGCCAGGAACAGTTCCTGGGAGTCTGCCTGCTCCTTAGAATGTCTCATTTTCATGGAGTGAGGAGGCTGGGAGGAAGGAGGAGCAGCAGCCAGAGGATTCTGAGTTGCAGCAGTGGACGGCGTAGAAGACAGGGTGGTCGATAGATTGCTGGATGCACTTTCTGCCATCCACGACAGGACCTGCTCACACTGCTCGTTTTTTAATAAAGGTCTACGACGTGGACCCAAAAATTGTGATATGAAGCTGGGGACCCCAGAAACTGTCCTCTCTCCTACTCCCGCAGCAGCTGGCTGTGATTCTCCTGGACCAGGAACTCGGCCTATACCCACACCCTCACTTGGAACTCCGCGTCCTCGCCCGCATCCATGTCCTCTACCCCTACCCCTACCCCTCAGCATGGTGGATTAAGAATCAAGCAGAGACAGAGCGGTGTGAAAATGTTTGTGAATTATTGCCGCGCAGTTGGTGGCTGCCAGCGGTAATATAACACAAAATGAAGCCAGAGATAAATTATAAGGAAGGCTACACGCAGGCTTTGCTGTGCACTATGCAGTTTGGATGGAAGTGAAGTCCCACAGGCCACGCAGGCAAATGCACTGGGTCACCATCAGCAGTAAAATGGATTTCTTTTTAAAACTTCCTTTTTTTTCGATGCAATGCAAGCTGAGGCTATGCAGTGTGTCTTGCACTTTCAATCTATGGGTGTCAGACACACCGTGCACTTGTGTAAAAAATTTGTGGTTTCTTGGCGTACACTTGGAGGCAGACAGCGCTGACGTAACGCTAAGCGCAGACAGAAAAATATTTAAATGAAGGCTGCACGCAGGCCTTGCTGTGCACTATGCAGTTTGGATGGACGTGAAGTCCCACAGGCCACACAGGCAAATGCACTGGGTCACCGTCAGCCGTAAAAAGGATTCCTTTTTAAAATTTCCTCTTTTTTCTATGCAATGCAGGCTGAGGCTATGCAGTGTGTATTGCACTTTCAATTTATGGGCGTCTGACACACCGTACACTTCTGAGACAGCACGCGTGTAACACAGAGTGATGTAAAAAATTTGTGGTTTCTTGGCGTAGACTTAGAGGCAGACAGCGCTGATGTTACACTAACTGCGGACCGAAAAATATTTACATGAAGGCTGCACGCAGGCTCTGCTGTGCAATACTGAGGTACTACAGCTCCCAGCAACCACGGAGTTAAATGCACACGGTCACAGGTAGCCCTAAGAAGGACCGTTGGGGTTCTTGTAGAAAGGATTCTACACTACCACTGTCCCTGCCTGACCAATACTGCCCCTATACTCAAGTACAGCCTGCAGCCTGAGAACGCTATAGCCTGCACGCCAGATATACATAAAAAAAAGTGCAAAACTGCTCCCAGCAGCCACAACAGTAATGCACTAGGTGAGCTGTGGCCCTAAGAAGGACCGTTGTGGTTCTTGAAGACGCTAACACTGTCCCTATAGCAGCAGCAGCACTTTCCCTGATCTCTCTTAGCGTGTGTCTGTGGCGAGCCGCGGGCGGGGCAGATTTAAATACCCGGGGGTCACTTGATCTCGCCAGCCACTCACTGCAGGGGGGTGGGATAGGGCTGGAACGTCACAGGAGGAAGTTGTAATGCCTTCCCTGTGTTTCTATTGGCCAGAAAAGGGCGCACATTTCTCAGGGAAGGCAATGTAATTGACTCGAACACCGCGTGGTGCTCGTCTCGAGTAACGAGCATCTCGAATACCCTAATACTCGAACGAGCATCAAGCTCGGACGAGTGCGCTCGCTCATCTCTAATTTTTATGCTTGCCCGATCTGAAGGATGATTGTCAGCAACTCTATACAGGTCACATAACTGGGGAGATAAAGAGGAGAATATATAGAATATATGCTACACACCCACACAACCGGGGGGGGGGGGATACATCTTAAGCCCTATATGCCTCCTAGATCGCCACTTTAATCCATCTGGCGATGTAGTGCTTGGAGGACACCTTCCTTTTATTTGGACCCTTGAATTGAATAAACAAATTATTATTCCTTAAAAAAAAGCTTTGAGCCCTTTAGGTAGGCTAGCATGGCCTTTCTTACTTCTTATTTTTGAAAACCTTATTCTTTGCTATTCCTAGAATTTTGACAAAAGGAAGAGATAATTATTTCTTGTTCCCTATGAAAAGTGGAAACAACCACGGAAAAAAATCTTTGCATTTCAATATTCAGGTCAACAGCTTTTACCTTTCAGGTCTCTAAAGCCGAACTGGGCCCTGTTCTAGAAGGTCCTGCCTGGGTGGTAGAGGCATGGAGTCCTGCATCGAAAGTAACCTTAGCAACAGGACCTATGGTCTCTTTGTCCAGGAAGGAGCAATAAGTAGTCTCTTGGTTCGACAGATGAGGGGAAGTGGGAGAAAGGTATATGCTAGGTCCATGTTCCACTCTTGGGAGAGGGCATCCAGACATAATGCATTTTCCTTTGGATTTAGGAAGAGGAATTTCAGCATTTGGTGTTCGGTCTTGTGGTGAACAGGTCTTCCTGAGGTTGTGCCCATTGATTTATGACCTGCTTCTGCTGGTTGAGATAGTCTGCTAGGATGGTCTGTGAACCCTTCAAGTGCTCATCTGAAATGGATGCTACTGTTATCTCCACTCAGGAGAAGATTCTTTCTGCAAGATTTTGTAAATGTAGATTTTTGGTGCCACCCTGATGGCTGTTATATTATCAGAGAAAATCTTAATATGTTTTCCCCTAAGCAACTTGTCAGAACCGGCAACTCTCGGGGCCGCCGTGCCCGCACCACCGGTCCGGCCACCCGGGGTACAGGAGCACGGCGCAGAGGTACCCCGGTTCTTGTGATCTCCCCGGGCCGCTGTAAGACTGGTCGCCGCCGGGTTGCTAGGGAGCCAGCTGGTGCTTCTAGTCGCTTGACTACCAGGCTGGCTTCCCTGGTAACTGTCTGTGCAGTGAGACTGGGGGCGTGCCCCCAGCACCGCCCTGATTAGCCCTGCTGCTGTCAGGCTCCCCGCCCCAATCAGCTTCTGGGGCGGGAGCGCTGACAGCATTTAAATAGGTGTGTTTTCCTCTCAGGCCTTGCCAGTGTTAGTTTGGTCTTCCAGCTGCACCCGCGTATTCTTTTGACTCCTGTTTGTGACCCCGGCTTTCCTGACCTCTGCTTTTGGACCTTGACTACGTTTTTGCCTGACCCCCCTGTACTGCGTACCCTCCTGTTGCCGACCCGGATTGTCTGACCATTCTACCGTTGTTTGTCTTCAGTGTCTGTTTGTCTTCCCGTGTCCCGCTTCCCTAGTGAGGGTAGGGACCGCCGCCCAGTTGTCGCCCTGGGGGTTAGCCCAGGGGGGCAAGTAGGCAGGGACAGGGGTTGCGGGATATCTCAGGGACCCCCATATCCCGGACACTGTCCTGACAGTAACACTGGCCGAAGGTAGGTCAGACTCGTGCATCCGCCCGGCTACTTTGAATCCCTCGATGGAGGCCGTGGCTGCGTTAGCGAACCAGGTCCAGGTCCTTACTAACCTGGTCCAGGACCTAACCGCCCGCACGCAGCTACAGGAACAAGTGGCGGCTGCAGGTCCCATGCAGCCCCCTTCCGCTCCCGGGACTATGTCAGAACCCCGAGCCACGCTGCCGGACTGCTTCTCTGGAGAGAGAGGTCAGTTCTTTGCATTTAGAGAGAGCTGCAAGCTCTACTTTGATCTCCGACCCCACTCCTCTGGTACTGAATACCAGAAAGTGGGAATTGTAATTACCCGCCTGAGGGGGGACCCCCAAAATTGGGCTTTCTCGCTACCAGCAGGCTCTCCAGCCCGACTATCCCTTGACGTTTTTTTTTCCGCCCTGGGTCAAATTTATGACGAACCCGACCGGGCGGGCTACGCAGTCTCCAAACTTCTGGCCCTGCGCCAGGGTTGTAAAATGGCGGAGGACTACTGTTCCCAATTCCGTCAACATTGTACGGAATCCGGGTGGAACGATGCCGCCCTAAAAGACTTATTTTTGACCGGTCTGTCTGAGGGGGTCAAGGACCTACTTGTGGCCCACCCAGAGCCTAGAACCCTGGAGCAAGCCATGACGCTTGCTATTCGGGCCGACCGACGTTTGAGGGGCCGACACGCCGCTCGGACCACTCCACTCCCCACGCCCACTTCTTCTACTGACCCGACTTTTCCACCTCCCACCACCGAGGCCATGGAGCTGGGAGCCATGAACCCCAAGCAGCGACGGGAAAATCGCCTGAAGAAGAACCTCTGCTTCTACTGTGGGGAGCCGGGTCACCGCATTGCAACCTGCGCCAAGAAGCCATGGCAGGGAAAACGTCCGCTCCTAGGCAGTTGTCCGGAGGACTGTCTAGGAGCCAAGGTACTCCCTGTGTTGTCCAAAATGTTATTGCCTTGCACCCTAGAATTCCATGCTTTCCACCGTACTGGGCAAGCCTTCGTTGATTCTGGGGCTGCTGCTAATTTCGTTAACTTTAATTTCGTTGCTCAACTGTCCGGGGTTCTGTTACGTTTAGAGACTCCGATTCTTGTTTCAGGAGTGGACTCCACTCCACTGCAAGCAGGGGTAGTTAATCTGGTTACCCCTGAAGTAAGGTTTACGATAGGAGCCTTACACGTGGAAACCTGCACCTTTCTAGTGATGAGAGATTTGTCTGTGGACGTCGTCCTAGGCCTCCCCTGGCTCCGGGAGCACAACCCGGTAGTAAATTGGGACACGTTGGAACTGGTAAAGTGGGGTCCCCGCTGTGCCAACCACCTTTGTGCGGTGAAGGTGGGAATCTCCACCTGCGAGGGGACCCCCCTACCAGATTACCTCTCCGAGTTTTCTGACGTGTTCTCCAAACAATTATCTGAAGCTCTGCCCCCTCATAGGGAATGGGACTGTAAAATAGACTTGATTCCTGGGGCCAAACTTCCTAAGGGCCGCATTTATAACGTTACGGTTCCTGAGAGAGAATCCATGAGGGACTATATCCAGGACAGCCTGGCCAAGGGGCACATCCGGCCCTCAGAATCCCCGGTGGGTGCCGGGTTTTTCTTCGTTGAGAAGAAGGATGGGGGCCTCCGGCCCTGTATTGACTATAGAGAGCTAAACAAAATCACAGTACGAAACCAGTATGCCCTTCCACTCATTCCTGACCTCCTCAACCAGGTCGCTGGTGCCCGATGGTTTTCTAAACTTGATCTCAGGGGAGCATACAACCTCATCCGCATTCGGGAGGGGGATGAGTGGAAAACCGCCTTCAATACGCCCCTCGGGCATTTTGAATACCTAGTTATGCCTTTTGGATTGTGTAACGCCCCCGCCATTTTTCAGGGGTACATGAACTCAGTGTTTCAGGATATCATGGGGGTGTTCGTGGTTGTATATCTAGACGACATTTTGATTTTTTCCTCCGACTTGCCAAGTCACCATACTCACGTTCAGACTGTACTAGCTCGACTCAGACATAACAAGCTGTTTGCTAAACTCGAGAAATGTGTGTTCGGGGTACAAAAGATATCATTTTTGGGGTATATCATCACGCCATGCGACTTCCAGATGGATCCTGAAAAGGTGAAAGCCATCACGGAGTGGGCCCAGCCAGGGTCGTTGAAAGCCCTTCAACGCTTCCTCGGCTTCGCCAACTACTATCGCAAATTCATCAAAGACTTCTCCGTGGTGGCTAAACCTCTAACGGACCTCACCAGAAAGGGGGCAGATGTGAGGACCTGGTCTTCTGAGGCTCTGAGGGCCTTCGATACCTTAAAGGCGGCGTTCTCTTCTGCACCTGTCCTAGTACAACCAGATCTGTCCAGCCCTTTTTTGGTGGAAGTAGATGCCTCTGAGTTTGGTGTGGGAGCGGTACTGTCCCAAGGTCCCTCCACTCTCACCAACCTTAGACCGTGTGCCTATTTTTCTAGGAAGTTTTCTTCCACCGAACGGAACTATGATATAGGCAACCGGGAATTGCTGGCGATTAAGTGGGCTTTCGAAGAGTGGAGGCATTTTTTGGAAGGAGCCCATCACCAGATCACGGTACTCACAGACCATAAAAACCTCACCTATCTAGATTCCGCTAAGAGGTTAAATGCTCGGCAAGCCCGCTGGGCCTTGTTCTTCTCTCGGTTCAATTTTGTGGTTACCTATAGACCCGGTTCTAAGAATGTCAAGGCTGATGCCCTGTCTAGGAGCTTTGGTTCTCCGGAACCTGCCGAGCCGGAGCCTGAGAGCATTCTCTCCCCTGGGGTGGTCCTCGCTGCTGTCTCCTCCGACCTTTCACCTCTCATTCACGCCGCTCAACAATCTGCTCCTGAAGCCCTTCCGGAAGGCAAATTATTTGTCCCATCGTCACTGAGATTGAAAGTGTTAGAGGAGACACACGCTTCTGTCCTAGCTGGACACCCCGGCATCAGGGGTACGCTGGAGTTAGTATCCAGACTCTATTGGTGGCCGCACATGGCCAAGGAGGTACGGGTATTTGTGTCCGCGTGCCCGGTTTGCGCAAGGGGGAAGAATCTCAGGAGACGTCCTGAGGGTCCTCTTCTTCCCTTGCCCATTCCGTCCAGGCCATGGTCCCATTTGTCCATGGATTTTATTACTGATCTGCCATCCTCGCTGGGGAATACGGTCATCTGGGTAATAGTAGACCGTTTCTCTAAAATGTCACATTTTGTTCCGCTTTGCAAGTTGCCTAACGCCAAACTTCTGTCTGAAATGTTCATCAAGGAGATTGTTCGGTTACATGGGATCCCCGAGGACATTGTGTCAGATAGAGGGGTTCAGTTCGTCGCTCGCTTCTGGCGAGCCTTCTGTAAAAATCTAAACGTAAATTTGTCCTTCTCCTCCGCTTTCCATCCCGAGAGTAACGGACAAACGGAACGAATGAACCAAGAACTTATCCAGTATCTGCGACTGTTTGTCTCTGATAACCAGTATCAGTGGGCCAACTACTTACCTCTCGCCGAATTTGCTATCAACAACCATGTTAACTCGTCGACCCAATTGTCACCTTTTTTTTGTAACTATGGGTTTCATCCCCGGTTCTCGCTTTCCACTCCTGTGGTCTCGAACAATCCGGCCGCCGACATATCCTCTGAGGAACTGTGCACAGTTTGGGCCCAGGTTCGTAAGAACCTTCAGGGTTCCCAAGAGAAACTGCGTAAATACGCAAATAAAAGATGTACCATCTCTGCACCTTTTGTAGTCGGGGAGCAAGTTTTGTTGTCCTCCAAGAATCTGAGACTCAAGGTTCCCTCCCTGAAACTTGCTCCTCGGTTCATTGGCCCATTTACTGTTTCTCAGGTCATCAACCCGGTGTCATATAAGTTGGCACTTCCTGACCCCTGGAAGGTCCACAAGGTGTTTCACAAAAGCTTACTTAAGAAGTATGTGACTCCAGTTCTACCCACCCAGAACCCGCCTCCTCCTTCTCTGGTACAGGGGGAACTGGAGTATGAAGTAGAAAGGCTGGTGGATGCCCGACGGGTTAGAGGTGTGCTGCAGTACCTGGTCCACTGGAGAGGATTTGGCCCTGAGGATAGGACGTGGGTCCCTGCCAGGGACGTTCATGCGCCACGCCTAGTCCAGGCATTCCACAGGGCTTTCCCGCTTAAGCCCGCACCTGGCCATGGGGGTCCGGTGTCCCCCCGTAGAAGGGGGGGTACTGTCAGAACCGGCAACTCTCGGGGCCGCCGTGCCCGCACCACCGGTCCGGCCACCCGGGGTACAGGAGCACGGCGCAGAGGTACCCCGGTTCTTGTGATCTCCCCGGGCCGCTGTAAGACTGGTCGCCGCCGGGTTGCTAGGGAGCCAGCTGGTGCTTCTAGTCGCTTGACTACCAGGCTGGCTTCCCTGGTAACTGTCTGTGCAGTGAGACTGGGGGCGTGCCCCCAGCACCGCCCTGATTAGCCCTGCTGCTGTCAGGCTCCCCGCCCCAATCAGCTTCTGGGGCGGGAGCGCTGACAGCATTTAAATAGGTGTGTTTTCCTCTCAGGCCTTGCCAGTGTTAGTTTGGTCTTCCAGCTGCACCCGCGTATTCTTTTGACTCCTGTTTGTGACCCCGGCTTTCCTGACCTCTGCTTTTGGACCTTGACTACGTTTTTGCCTGACCCCCCTGTACTGCGTACCCTCCTGTTGCCGACCCGGATTGTCTGACCATTCTACCGTTGTTTGTCTTCAGTGTCTGTTTGTCTTCCCGTGTCCCGCTTCCCTAGTGAGGGTAGGGACCGCCGCCCAGTTGTCGCCCTGGGGGTTAGCCCAGGGGGGCAAGTAGGCAGGGACAGGGGTTGCGGGATATCTCAGGGACCCCCATATCCCGGACACTGTCCTGACACAACTCTTCTGCCTGAAGAAGTGCCTCCCAAAATGGCTCTTAATTTTCTGCAATTGGAGGATTGGGAATTGATATTTTACCACTAGCAGCCTTGGAACACTTGGTCCGTGACCTAAGCTCTCATACTAAGTGACCTGCAGTAGGTTTTAGCCTTTTCAGTCCAGGGAGGAAACAGAGCTGCAGCCCTTGCCCAAGCCTGGTCCACCTAATCCACAAAAGGAACTCTCCTGCTTGTAACTGCTGTAGAGGCAGGAAAAACACTGAAGGTGGAGGGGGGGGGGGGTAATCTCTACTCCTCCTACTTATGGCAAAAAATAGGTCTTAAGGGGTTAAAAAAATACATCAAGCTTTAGACTTTAGACTATAAAATGCAGGAAATTATCAAGATTTTTTTCTTGCCAAAAATTAGTCTTGGCCTCATGTCCATGAGTGGGTTTGATTTGCGGAACCCACGTGGGAGATCCAAAGGTCCGGAAAACTAAGCAAAGCATTCTCCATTTTCGTGAAGATTCCATAATGACAGCTTCCATTAAAGTGCCATGGGAAAGCAGGAAATTTAAAACAAAAACAAATAAAACAACAAAAAAAATTGTACTGCACATGTCTGAGAGCAAGCGTGAGGACAAGGTGCAGTACAGAGAACCCGGAAGAAGAGAGATCCGCATGGACACTGCTGTTTATTTTATGAAATACAATGATTTGAAGAAGCACAATAGACTGTAAATTTGTATCCATATGCAGAATTTATTGTTTTAACTCTTATCTCTTATTTTACAGTGCAGCCTGACAATTATCCAGAAAACATGTGCACTGACAGCTACCGCTAGAGAACATATAATAGCAGCTCTAGGATGATGGAACATTGAAAATATTTGAATGGCTTATAGATAGAGATGAGCGAACGTACTCGTCCGAGCTTGATACTCGTTCGAGTATTAGCGTGTTCAAGATGCTCGTTACTAGAGGCGAGCACCACGCGATGTTCGAGTTACTTTCACTTTCATCTCTGAGACGTTATCGCGCTTTTCTGGCCAATAGAAAGACAGGGAAGGCATTACAACTTCCCCCTGTGACGTTCAAGCCCTATACCACCCCCCTGCAGTGAGTGGCTGGCGAGATCAGGTGTCACCCGAGTATATAAATCGGCCCCTCCCGCGGCTCGCCACAGATGCATGCTGACAGAGATCAGGGAAAGTGCTGTCTTGCTGGAGTTGCTATAGGGAGAGCGTTAGGAGTTATTTTAGGCTTCAAGAACCCCAACGGTCCCTCTTAGGGCCACATCTAACCGTGTGCAGTAGTGTGGAGGCTGCTTTTTGCAGTGTTGCACATTTTTTTTATATATATATCGGCCGTGCAGAGCATTGCGCCCTGCAGTAAATACACATAGTCCAGGGCCAGTAGTAGTGGTGAGGCAGGAACAGAAGACATATTTATTGAATATAGGCAGTGGGCCTTTCCAAAAACATTTGGGAAAAAAAATCTATTTGGGCTGCCTGTGACTGTCCTCAGTGTACTGGGTCTGTGCTGGGGGTAGTTGTCCTAATTCATACGCAGCCAGCTAAGTGTTACAGCAGGCTTGTGCAAAATTATTTCCTGGCTCTGTGTTGCCTGTTACATCACCGCTGTATTCCAGTCCACAGAGCAACAGTCTGCAGTTATTTTACATACTCCAGGGCCAGTAGTGGTGACGCAGAGAGAGAAGACATATACAGTGTATATAGGCAGTGGGCCTTTCCAAAAACATTTGGGAAAAAAAATCTATTTGGGCTGCCTATGACCGTCCTCAGTGTACTGGGTCTGTGCTGGGGGTAGTTGTCCTAATTCATACGCAGCCAGCTAAGTGTTACAGCAGGCTTGCGCAAAATTATTTCCTGGCACTGCTGTGCGTTCCGTAAGGGAAGTCAGCCTCCAACCACAGGCCAATAAGCGGCACATTTAATTACAGCGTTCTGTTTCTGCACTACTGGTAATACAGCATGCTGAGGGGTAGGGGTAGGCCTAGAGGACGTGGACGCGGGCGAGGACGTGGAGGCCCAAGTCAGGGTGTGGGTATAGGCCGAGCTCCTGATCCAGGTGTATCGCAGCCGACTGCTGCGGGATTAGGAGAGAGGCACGTTTCTGGCGTCCCCACATTCATCTCACAATTAATGGGTCCACGCGGTAGACCTTTATTAGAAAATCAGCAGTGTGAGCAGGTCCTGTCGTGGATGGCAGAAAGTGCATCCAGCAATCTATCGAACACCCAGAGTTCTTCGCCGTCCACTGCTGCAACTCTGAATTCTCTGGCTGCTGCTCCTCCTTCCTCCCAGCCTCCTCACTCCATTACAATGACACATTCTGAGGAGCAGGCAGACTCCCAGGAACTGTTCCCGGGCCCCTGCCCAGAATGGGCAGCAAGGGTTCCGAATCCTCTCCCACTGGAGGTGTTTGTCGTGACCGATGTCCAACCTTTGGAAAGTTCCCGGGGTCCGGGGGATGAGGCTGGGGACTTCCGGCAACTGTCTCAAGACCTTTCAGTGGGTGAGGAGGACGATGACGATGAGACACAGTTGTCTATCAGTGAGGTAGTAGTAAGGGCAGTAAGTCCGAGGGAGGAGCGCACAGAGAATTCGGAGGAAGAGCAGCAGGACGATGAGGTGACTGACCCCACCTGGTTTGCTACGCCTACTGAGGATAGGTCTTCAGAGGGGGAGGCAAGGGCAGCAGCAGGGCAGGTTGCAAGAGGCAGTGCGGTGTCCAGGGGTAGAGGCAGGGCCAGACCGAATAATCCACCAACTGTTTCCCAAAGCGCCCCCTCGCGCCATGCCACCCTGCAGAGGCCGAGGTGCTCAAAGGTCTGGCAGTTTTTCACTGAGAGTGCAGACGACCGACGAACAGTGGTGTGCAACCTGTGTCGCGCCAAGATCAGCCGGGGAGCCACCACCACCAGCCTCACCACCACCAGCATGCGCAGACATATGATGGCCAAGCACCCCACAAGGTGGGACGAAGGCCGTTCACCGCCTCTGGTTTGCACCGCTGCCTCTCCCCCTGTGCCCCAACCTGCCACTGAGATCCAACCCCCCTCTCAGGGCACAGGCACTACCGTCTCCTGGCCTGCACCCACACCCTCACCTCCGCTGTCCTCGGCCCCATCCACCAATGTCTGTCAGCGCACTGTCCAGCCGTCGCTAGCACAAGTGTTGGAGCGCAAGCGCAAGTACGCCGCCACGCACTCGCATGCTCAAGCGTTAAACGTGCACATAGCCAAATTTATCAGCCTGGAGATGCTGCCATATAGGGTTGTGGAAACGGAGGCTTTCAAAAGTATGATGGCAGCGGCGGCCCCGCGCTACTCAGTTCCCAGTCGCCACTACTTTTCCCGATGTGCCGTCCCAGCCCTGCACGACCACGTCTCCCGCAACATTGTACGTGCCCTCACCAACGCGGTTACTGCCAAGGTCCACTTAACAACAGACACGTGGACAAGCACAGGCGGGCAAGGCCACTATATCTCCCTGACGGCACATTGGGTGAATTTAGTGGAGGCTGGGACAGAGTCAGAGCCTGGCACCGCTCACGTCCTACCTACCCCCAGAATTGCGGGCCCCAGCTCGGTGGTGGTATCTGCGGCGGTGTATGCTTCCTCCACTAAACCACCCTCCTCCTCCTACGCAACCTCTGTCTCGCAATCAAGATGTGTCAGCAGCAGCACGTCGGCAGCAGTCGGTGTCGCGCGGCGTGGCAGCATAGCGGTGGGCAAGCGTCAGCAGGCCGTGCTGAAACTACTCAGCTTAGGAGATAAGAGGCACGCGGCCCACGAACTGCTGCAGGGTCTGACAGAGCAGACCGACCGCTGGCTTGCGCCGCTGAGCCTCCAACCGGGCATGGTCGTGTGTGACAACAGCCGTAACCTGGTGGCGGCTCGGCAGCCTCACGCACGTGCCATGCCTGGCCCACATCTTTAATTTGGTGGTTCAGCGCTTTCTGAAAAGCTACCCACGCTTGTCAGACCTGCTCGGAAAGGTGCGCCGGCTCTGCGCACATTTCTGCAAGTCCCACACGGACGCTGCCACCCTGCGCACCCTGCGACATCGGTTTAATCTGCCAGTGCACCGACTGCTTTGCAACGTGCCCACACGTTGGAACTCCACGCTCCACATGTTGTCCCGGTTGTATGAGCAGCGTAGAGCTATAGTGGAATACCAACTCCAACATGGGCGCCGCAGTGGGAGTCAGCCTCCTCAATTCTTTACAGAAGAGTGGGCCTGGTTGGCAGACATCTGCCAGGTCCTTGGAAAATTTGAGGAGTCTACCCAGGTGGTGAGCGGCGATGCTGCAATCATTAGAGTCACCATTCCTCTGCTATGCCTCTTGAGAAGTTCCCTGCAAAGCATAAAGGCAGATGCTTTGCGCTCAGAAACAAAGGCGGGGGAAGACAGTATGTCGCTGGATAGTCAGAGCACCCTCCTGTCTATATCTCAGCGCGTTGAGGAGGAGGAGGAGGAGCATGAGGAGGATGAGGAGGAGGGGGAAGAGACAGCTTGGCCCACTGCTGAGGGTACCCATGCTACTTGCCTGTCATCCTTTCAGCGTGTATGGCCTGAGGAGGAGGAGGAGGATCCTGAAAGTGATCTTCCTAGTGAGGACAGCCATGTGTTGCGTACAAGTACCCTGGCACACATGGCTGACTTCATGTTAGGATGCCTTTCTCGTGACCCTCGCTTTACACGCATTCTGGCCACTACAGATTACTGGGTGTACACACTGCTCGACCCACGGTATAAGGAGAACCTTTCCACTCTCATACCCGAAGAGGAAAGGGGTTCGAGAGTGATGCTATACCACAGGACCCTGGCGGACAAACTGATGGTAAAATTCCCATCCGACAGCGCTAGTGGCAGAAGGCGCAGTTCCGAGGGCCAGGTAGCAGGGGAGGCGCAGAGATCAGGCAGCATGTACAGCACAGGCAGGGGAACACACTCTAAGGCCTTTGACAGCTTTCTGGCTCCCCAGCAAGACTGTGTCACCACTTCCCAGTCAAGGCTGAGTCGGAGGGAGCACTGTAAAAGGATGGTGAGGGAGTACGTAGCCGATCGCACGACCGTCCTCCGTGACGCCTCTGCCCCCTACAACTACTGGGTGTCGAAGCTGGACACGTGGCCTGAACTCGCGCTGTATGCCCTGGAGGTGCTTGCTTGTCCTGCGGCTAGCGTCTTGTCAGAGAGGGTGTTTAGTGCGGCTGGGGGAATCATCACAGATAAGCGTACCCGGCTGTCAACCGACAGTGCCGACAGGCTTACACTCATCAAGATGAACAAAGCCTGGATTTCCCCAGACTTCTCTTCTCCACCAGCGGACAGCAGCGATACCTAAACAATACGTAGGCTGCACCTGCGGATGGAAGCATTGTTCTCTATCCTAGTTACAAATTAAGCCACATTAACCAAAGCGATTAATGGGTTTCACCTGCCCTCTTGGTTGGGCATGGGCAATTTTTCTGACGTACATTAGTACTGTTGGTACACCAATTTTTTGGGGCCCTCGCCTACAGTGTAATCCAATTAATTTTTTGCCCACCTGCATTAAAGCTGACGTTACATCAGCTGTGTTGGCCACTGCAATGGAATTGTTACGGCACTCTGCCCCCCGAGCGCCAAGTGGGATGCCCTGATCTTCCCGCACCCCACTGTCCCTGCCTACTTGCCTCGGCCCTGGCTAACCCCAGGCGGACAACTGGACGGCGGTCCCTGCACTGGCTAAGGACCTGGCGGCTGACAAGCAGGAAACTACCTAATGGGGGGAACAGAGTGCCGACAGAGGAGGCAGGTGTAACAGACCAAACAAAACTGACAAGGCTGGAGATGGGACTCACAGGCAAACTGGCAGAGTGCTGGATAGCAACTAGTGCTGACTGGGCCAGACTAGATTAGAGGCAAACAGAACCAACAAAAACAGACTGAGTGATAGGGGACCAGAGGGAGCTGACCGACAACTAGGGACTGACTGAGGGGATCCACAGACAGACTGGCTAGGTGCATGCAGAACCAATAACTGGCAATGAGCTCAGTTCACTGCCAGTCTTTTAACCACAAGGTTCCGCCCAGGGGTGGAGAGTGGGAGGAGGCAACTCCGCCCACTGCTGTATAAGAAGCACAGAGGAGTGCGGGCGGCACCCTACGGGCGGGCACGCCCACGCCGTCGCCCACTGGCCAACCCAAGCTGCTGGGATGACCTCGACACAGGGCTCCAGGCTGCTGGAGCCGACGCCGGAGCGACGCGCGCCGACCGCGGGACCCCATGCCGCACTGTATGGTAGCAGGAATATATTTATGTACCGCCGGTGGGTTCCAGGGAGCCACCCATGCTGTGGGTCCACAGGGAGTTGTAACTGCATGTGTCTATTTCTAAAGAACCCCAGTCTGACTGGGGCATGCAGTGTGGACCGAAGCCCACCTGCATTTAATCGGACATTACCTCAGCTGTGATGGGCACTGCAATGGGATACATTTATGTACAGCCGGTGGGTTCCAGGGAGCCACCCATGCTGTGGGTGCACACGGAATTCCCATTGCGGAGTTGTACCTGCCTGTGACTATTTATAAAAAACCGTGGTCTGACTGGGGCATGCAGACACCTTGACAGAATGAATAGTGTGTGGCACATAGGTTCCCCATTGCTATGCCCACGTGTGCAGCTCCTGATGGCGGTGGCACAGGATTATATTTCTCATTGCTTCTGTACAGCATTGTGGGCTATCGCCCCGCCCCTTTTAAAGAGGGTCGCTGCCTAGCCGTGCCAACCCTCTGCAGTGTGTGCCTGCGGTTCCTCCTCATGGCAGACGCACTTATAAATAGACATGAGGGTGGTGTGGCATGAGTGCAGCTAAAGGCTGCGCAGGGACACTTTGGTGTGCGCTGTGGACACTGGGTCGTGCGGGGGGGGGGGGTTGGGCAGCAGGAGAAGTGGCAGTGGAGTGTCATCCAGGCAGTGATTGTGCTTTGTTGGAGGTAGTGTGGTGCTTAGCTAAGGTATGCATTGCTAATGAGGGCTTTTCAGAAGTAAAAGTTGTTGGGGGGGGGGGCCACTCTTGCCGCTATTGTGGCTTAATAGTGGGACCTGGGAACTTGAGATGCAGCCCAACATGTAGCCCCTCGCCTGCCCTATCCGTTGCTGTGTCGTTCCCATCACTTTCTTGAATTGCCCAGATTTTCACAAATGAAAACCTTAGCGAGCATCGGCGATATACAAAAATGCTCGGGTCGCCCATTGACTTCAATGCGGTTCGTTACTCGAAACGAACCCTCAAGCATCGCGATAATTTCGTCCCGAGTAACGAGCACCCGAGCATTTTGGTGCTCGCTCGTCTCTACTTATAGACCTTTCTGTTATTGTAGAATCTACTGTGCCTGCATATACCCAACATTTATAACAGTGAAGCAAAAGTGGTATCTACTATATTTTTAGTATCTTAATAAACCATGTGTGAGGGACACATGCAAAAACAGAGAAGTATAAATGGAAGATGTCCTCAAATATTTAGGCCGTGTGTTGTTTTTCAGCTGATCATCTTTTATGAAAACATTCACAAAGAAATATTGTATCAGCCTACACTATACAACAATCAATCTTAGGTTTTTTTGAACTAAGACACACTTCATAAATAGTGATGAGCGAGCATACTCGCTAAGGGCAATTGCTCGAGCGAGCATTGCCCTTAGCGAGTACCTGCCCGCTCAAGAGAAAAGGTTCGGATGCCGGCGGTGGGCAGGGAGCTGCGGGGGAGAGCGGGGAGGAACGGAGGGGAGATCTTTCCTTCTTCCTTCTTCCCCCAGCTCCCCCCTGCTGACTGCCGCTACTCACCGCTCCCCCCGCCGGCACCCGAACGTTTTATCTCGTGCGGGCAGGTACTCGCTAAGGGCAATGCTCACTCGGGCAATTGCCCTTAGCGAGTATGCTCGCTCATTTCTATTCATAAATCATAGATACAATAAAATGTCGTCCCTCATTGCACTAAGGCTCCTATTCTGTGTTTCTTCGAATGCTCACATCTCTGACAACATTTCACAAACATACTTAGAGGTGTAATGGTTTCCTGTAGTATGTGAGGGAGGGAAACTTGATTATGAGATTAACTGCATTTTTACAGTCTCTGTACAACTCACAATATGTTGGCACTACATGAGCAAAAAAGTGAAATAGTTCTCTGCAAAAGCAGCTCCATTTATAGATTTTACTTGGAGGTTTAATGCAAAATCACGTTTTATGAAATGAGTGACCACAACACAAAGACGTTCTAAATTCATAGGAAAACAAGCAACGCATCAGTTTGCCAGCAGAATCTTCAGTTATCACTTACATCTGTTTACAACAGGAAATGAGTTATGTGGATCAACAGGAGCCCGAAAGAGGTAATTAGGTAGCAGAATGAATCAGATTGTGGTGTTTTTTGCATTTACAAAGGATCACAGCACGTGAAGTCTCACAGACGAACCCGAACCTTTCTCCAAATGTGTTAGATCACCAAATTAATTTTTTTATCAATTAAAACCAGATAGATATGTTCCGGTTTTTAATCCGTTTTTATTTACTCACTGATCCACCCTTCTCAATTGTGAATGTTAGATCCTATGTTATGTACATATAGGTGTCACTTCTCAGTGTAATCCTGCCTGTGATGTTAGTGAGATGGCTGCTGTATCAGGAAGTATCTGGCTAGTATTTAGCTCTGTGGTCAGCCAAACAAGAGAAATTTGTTTGCATCGCTAATAAATTGGCGTTTGATTTGATGTTGCTCAATTTAGAGTTTTTACAGGAGGAAATCACGAAAGTATCAGCTGATGTGTTATCGATGGAACATGAGAACCAGGCTATGCTCCCTGAGCAGGAAATGAAGAATTGCATCGATAAAATTAAAGTGGCCTCACAGAGATACAGAAGTGAGGTGGAACACACTAAACGTAACAAGTGGGTAAGAGATAAACAAGATTATTTGTCGGGAGTGGTATACAACTGGCAAAAGGCCCTAGTGTACAACAGGGTAGAATGCCTGTAAGAAAGAACCCCAGACAAAGAAGACCACGTTGGGGCAAGTCCCATTTTGGATGGTCATCCGCAGGTTCAGAATCTGCTGAGGAGGTGGGTCCATCTACATCAATAGGAAAGCCTTTTTTAGGCCATCGACCTCCGAAAGGCATAAATTCGACACTCCAGACAAGAGAAGGAGAAGAGGTGGGAAGAAACACTATCGCTCCCGAAAAAGATCCAAGGAGGGTGCAGACTCGCTCGGGGTCGAGAACAAGGAGATGACGGAGGTATCAATTCTTAATATTTCTTCTAAGACACTTTCTGCGTCACAGGAACGAGCTCTCTCTAGGGGGCTCTCTTTTGTTCCGGTTGTGGATATGGACTGGTTTAAGCTGGACATTGATATTAGACAGTTTGTGAGATGATTGAAGTTGCGCACCTATTTTTCATGTCCTGAAGTGGCCCAAACTGTTGTAAATGTATCATGTACATCTAATGAAGGATTTACATCACAGAATATAGGATTATGTAACCCTAGTAGGTTTCAACCCCCGGTGGGGGATCCAGCCGTTGAGACTTATGCCAAATAGGTGAATCGCGACATTTCCGTTGCTCGGGCTCGCCAATTTCGCTATAAGAAACATTCCAATATGAGTAAGAACAACCGACAGGCGATTACATCTCTTGGTGGTGACGATACACTGACTATCCATTCAGCTGATAAAGGCGGAGCCATAGTTATTATGGACGCGGATTATTATCATAATTAATTAATGTCTCAGCTATTGGATTTGTCAGTGTATAAACCACTAACATCAGATCCTACAAATGAAGCTCTGGATGAATTAAGAGGGGTTCTCGTCCGGGCCAGAAGTGAGGGGCTTATTGATCAACGCCTTTTTGACTTTCTATTGCCCACTTTTCCGGTAATGGCTAAGATCTACACCCTACCCAAGATCCACAAAAACCTTGAATGCCCCCTGGGACGACCGATTGTGTCCGGGAGGGGCTCGTTATACAACAATGTTTCTCGGTTCTTGGGTAGAGTGCTTCGCCAACATGCAATTGATGCGATGTCATATTAAAGATACTTCCGACTTTTTAGGTAAACTGGGTCTGGTTACTATCAATGAGGATACCATTTTAGCGTCCTTGGACGTATCTTCATTATACACCATCATTAAACATGAAAACGGCATTGCTGCAGTTGGCCACTACCTGTCTGATTCAAATCTATCTATGGGGTGTGTGAATTTGATACTAACCCTATTGATGTTGGTTCTTTCTAACAATGTCTTTGTGTATCGAGATCGGTTATACCGACAAGTACAAGGAACCGCGATGGGGTCTAATATGGCCCCATCTTACGCTAATATCTTTATGCGCCATATGGAGGAGACGCGTCTCTGTACCTCCCCATCCTGGGCCCTTGCCCAGGTATGGTGGAGGTACATTGACGACGTCTTCGTCATATGGAATGGGTCATAAACGGATTTATACACAAAGCCCACAGACCGAAACAATTTATTGCATTACTCCAGTTGCCACCCGCCGGCCATGATCAAGTCACTACCTTGGAGCCAGATGCTCAGGGTCCGGCGGTTGGTAACAGAGGAGTTTGTGGATGCACATCTTGAGTTGATGTACAAAAAATTTTCCTCTAGGGGCTATATGCATGATTTGTTGGTGGGACACATGGACAGGGTCAAACAAATAGATCGTGTCTCCATTCTAGATTCGTCTAAAAAAACACCTTTGACTACAAATCGCATACCGTTTGTGTCTACATATGGACCTTGCAGCAAGGAGATTCAGTATATTTTAAAAAAACACTGGCATGTTCTGGCCAATTGTCACCCTGAGATTGCAGAATTCGCTGCTCCTCCCATAATGACGTACAGACGCGCACGTAATTTGAAGGATCGTGTAGTCTGTACTTCTAGCTCTTCATCAATGGGCTCTACACAGAGAACCCTAGCCCCTGTTAAAAACGGCAATTTTCCATGTCTGGGATGTGCAGCTTGCCATAACATGCTTAAAGGCGATAGCTTTACACATTCCAGATCTGGTAAACAATTTGCCATCAGAGGTTGGTACAGCTGCTGGTCCTCTTTTGTTATATACCTGATTAGCTGTCCATGCGGCCTCCTATATGTCGGAGAAACCACTACGGAGGTCCGCAAACGGATAGCTAACCATAAAAGCAACATCAGAACAAAAAAACGCGAGTTACCTATTCCGAAACATTTTGAGGATTTCAATCACTTTGTTAGCCAAATGCACTTCAGAATTATTGATTCGATTGATAAAGATATAAGGGGTGGTGATAGGGAGCGGAGATTAAAATTGCTCGAAGCAAAGTGGATTTTCCCGCTTGATGCATTGGCCCCAAATGGCCTCAACCTCGATTACAATCCGCTCTCCTATGTAATATGAATATGTGCTATTTTTGGGTATCCATATTCCGGATTTTTGCATAATCTTTAGATTCATATGTTGCTACATGATCACTGATTTTAATTCCTTGTTTTTTTTCTTCTTATTTTAGATCTCCTCGGGTGGAATAGTGAAAGTGGCCGCACCATGTACTTATGAGATTCTATCTTTGATGTATAATTGATTTGAATACATTTATAAGCACTTTTGTGTCATATGACCATGAAGTAATGCATTTGGTTTGCGAGGGTCGTGGATAAAGGATCACGCAATATACAGCAGTATTCATACATTTCTGTATTTTCTGCAGCGGTACTGTTGGTACATGTGTCTGCTGCAGGAAATACTCCATTATTATGGGTATAGATTAGGATGAGGGAATGGCATCAATACTATAATAAACAAGGAAATTGGGCCATTTATCAAACGAACGTTCTCTTTATCCCCATATGAATGAACACTGTAGCGTATTGATTGCGTCAGAGAAGGTCGAGTTGCACTTGTTTAATACATTTGAGTGATATACTCGTGCTGTTGGCGCTATAATACGTCCGATATGGTAGATAATCAGCCACACAGATATATACGCTCACCGCGTGGTCGCGGACATTGTGCAGCGGCTTGAAGCCGGTTTTTTAGTATAGCATAACGCTAGAGGAGGATTATACTCCATATAGAAAGCTAGTTATCCTTTACGCTGCTGGCATAGATTTACGCTAATTGTGGTGGAGGGATACGGGAGTTTCCGCGAGAACATTGAATTCCCGCACATGCGCAGATGCTGGACATCGGGACTTAGCCCAACTTAGAAGAGAAAGTACTCTATCAATATGAGATCCTTGACATTGGGCTATTTGATGACGTTGGTGGTGCTTCGGGATGGATCTTACATGGGGTGAGCGATTTCCCTGGGATTGCAACACATGGTTTGACACTGCTGCATTTACTTAATCATGTATATATATCTAACAGGTGCTTCCACACTAATCCACCCAATGGTTGCTGATCTATTTTTAACTGTTTAATGACATATTCTTTGTGATTGGTGAAGGTGGGGCTATGTTTGCTTTAAATGTTGGGAGTCTGTGTATGTTCATTAGGACTTGACAAAGACCCGTGTAACTAGGGTTGAAACGTTGTGGGCACAATAAAGACAACTCTTTGAGATAATTCCCTGGAGTGCTGCTTCTCTCCTTCTTGTTTGGCTCTACTATACATTTGATCCAAGATCCAGGATCATGGTGGGCGTGCACCGTGATACTAAGGACAAACCTTCCCTTCAATATAAGGTGATGTGTGTGCTGTGACAGATTGGTGATTATTCATTAGCTCTGTGGTCAGTGTACAGGGAGGGGGAGGAGGTGAGCTGTGACATGTGTTGTGGTGTATTCTGTGTGGTCTAAATATAGGTGTCACCTCTCAGTGTAATCCTGCCTGTCATGTCAATGAGATGGCTGCTGTATCAGGAAATATCCGACTAGTATTAGGCTCTGGGGTCAGTTAGCAGGGAGGGGGATGAGGTAAGCTGTGACGTGTTGTAAATGGTGGGTCCTGTGTTATCTACATATAGGCGTTACCATTCAGTGTAATCCTGCCTGTGATGTCAGTGAGATGACGGCTGCAATGATGATTCTACAGATCGGGAAGTGTCAGCCTAGTATTAGACTCTGTTGGTAACTGTGAAAAATATATAGTTTGTGACCAAAAATGGAAAATAAAATCACCACAAATGATCAAAAAATACATTTAACACAAACATGTGATTTATATAATGGGTCACTTTCTGATGACACCTTCCTGTTAAGGAAAGGCACAGCTGCACAAAAAAAGCTAAAAGATATAGAAACAATATATAATATGCCTGGTTCTTGCCAGCAGATACAGTAAAGGAGCGGACATTCCATGAAATCTAAACCATCCTATACATTGACTGGCCGTCATCCTTAATGCTGGTGGAGAGAAGTATTTTCGAAGTGACCGGCTGCCAGGGCACATTACAATTACTGTGTGATCACCTTAGCCAAGCAATCTCTCGATAGAAGAATAGAGCATTATGGATACGCCATTAAGTCACTTCAACAAACAGTCCACAAGGAATATATCGCTTAAGTGGACTACATTCAAGCAATGCTCTACCTGTTATGAATGATACATGAAACACTTTACTTGGTACCATGGAGTTTGTATTGATGAGCTGCCAGTATGACTTTCATTGGCTGTTCATGCACGCATCAGGTCATTGTGCGCAGCAATTCCCTATCTTATGGTATAAAAATGGTCAAAGTGAAAACTACCAAAAGGCATTCTATAATAATGTTTGCAAAAGAAGAGTTTCTGCAAGATTTTCTTGTACATAGTGACACTAGATTTCCATAAAAAATGTTATATTTTTTCTCTAAATTAAAAGAGGTATCAAAATGAACCAAATATTGACAAAACCAAACAGAATTACCCAAACAGTACACAGCTGCTGTGCATCCAAGGATTCCTCTTCTCCCTGCGATTCTTCAGCAGGGGAAGGGAACTTATACAATAGAAGCTACCGAAGCCAGAAGATAAAACCTGTAATACTGTCTAAATGGGCAGCAATGATTATTATAACCAGATAACCTGTAATACTGTCTAAATGGGCAGCAATGATTATTATAACCCGATGACCCTGGAGGTCCCTTCCAACCCTACCATTCTATAATTCTGTTCTATTAATGAAAGGCTGTGCAGTAAATGCTACAAACTGCATGATTGTAGAGTGCTCAGCATTTGCACTAGAGTTGGGGTTCATGTAAGCCACGAACTGGAACTTATATGCTCTTGCTATCATGGGGAAGCTTCACCCAGGTCTGAGGTTCCAGTCCCCAGAGAAATAGAATCGCAGGACAGCAAAGTTTCTGAGGTGCAGGTATTCAGGACATCCCAGAGGATGTGTATTTATTGCTCACAATCGAAAAGTACGGCGACGTTTCGACTGCTTGCAGCAGTCTTTGTCAAGCTCACTGAACATTAAACAATCCACTGTTATAAGGCATTGTGCACCAATCAGAAAACATCACAATTAAAACCAACATAAAGCACCTGATAAAGGTATTCGCTGTCTCCGCCGGTCTGGACTGCTCTCCTCCTCATGCCGCCATGCCATCATACCCAATCCACTGCGCATGTACAAATGTATAATTAGCCTAAACACGTGTCCCCTATTCAATACCTCACGTCTACCTCTACACAGTCCTCAGAGATGCCAATGGGATCGCAATGTTCACCAAGTAGGTTAAATGACTAAATACCTTTATTGTTTGGGTTGTCACAAACACAGCAATATCTGCGTCATTTATTTTTATTATTTAAAAAGTTTTGGTAATTGCTTTTTGATTCACGCAGAAGCAATAATTAATCACGGAAGAACCATAAGGCGCCTAAGCAATTTTTAATAAAAAAGTTGTGAAAACAAGTAAAAAACATTGCAGAATAAAATAAAAATATATTAAAAAAAGGAAAAAAAAAAACACACTGCGGACGACATCCTAAATGGCAAAATTATATCATCAAAATCTCTAAAACAAAAGCGGAGAACCCATTTCTGTACTTTATTTTACTGCAAATATATTTGTAAAAATAAAAAGCTATAACATTTTAAACACTTTGTACATATTACACTTAGTAAAACAAGAAAGAAGGTACTAAAAAAGTAGTCCTATATGTGACAAAAAAAAAAAGGCTGAAAAAAAGGCCAGCGGTTGGAAGAAAAAAAGTCAGCACCATAAAACCACTACATGGGTAAAATTGCTAAAAAGGGTCTGTTCTAGAGATGAGCGAGTATACTTGCTAAGGCTAACTACTCGAGCGAGTAGTGCCTTAGTCGAGTATCTGCCCGCTCGTGTCTAAAGATTCGGGTGCCGGCAGCAGGCAGGGAGCGGCGGGGGAGAGCGGGGAGGAATGGAGGGGAGATCCCTCTCTCTCTCCCCCCCGCTCCCCCCTGCTCACCGCCGCAACTCACCTGTCACCTGTGCCGGCAGCCGAATCTTTAGACACGTGCGGGCAGATACTCGACTAAGGCACTACTTGCTCGAGTAGTTAGCCTTAGTGAGTATGCTCGCTCATCTCTAGTCTGTTCCTTTAGGACTGAAACACTTCGGTCTTTGAAGTTGCAATATTTTGTTGTTTTTTAAAGGGGGGTTTCAGTGTTATTTCTTTTATATAGCTTTGGGCACTCTGGCGGTCCAGTGCTGTGGAATCTGAGAAGTGCCATCACCTGGTCAGCAGGCCTGGCGACATGCCATAAAACTGTTACGTGGGCTTCTAATGTAAAAGCCCTGAGGAGGGTTTACAGGACATAAATTAAAACGTTCTTGTTGGTCTCCTATTATCTGCAGCGATCACATACATAAACCCATATGACCAGTGCCACCAATGTATACAGAGGACTGGATCAGTGGCAGAAAAGCCGTATGCAGCAGGCGGTGGCATTTTCTTAACCTCTTAAGGACACAGCTCTTTCTTTCGTTTTATTTTTCCTCCCCCCTTTTAAAAAAATCATAACTTTTAGAGATTAGTGAGCACTAAAATGCTCGGGTGCTCGTTGCTCGAGTCGAACTTTCCGCGATGCTCGAGAGTTCGTTTCGAGTAACGAACCCCATTGAAGTCAATGGGCGACCCGAGCATTTTTGTATATCACCCATGCTCCGCTAAGGTTTTCATTTGTGAAAATCTGGAAAACCCAAGAAAGTGATGGAAACGACACAGATATGGATAGGGCAGGCGAGGGGCTACATGTTGGGCTGCATCTCAGGCTCCCAGGTCCCACTATTAAGCCACAATACCGGCAAGAGTGTGCCCTCATTCCACACGCTCACTTCATAGCCACACCACCCTCATGTCTATTTCTCAGTACATCTGCGATGAGGAGGAACCGGAGGCACACACTGCAGAGGGTTGGCAGGGCCAGGCAGCGACCCTCTTTAAAGGGGGCGGGACGATAGCCCACAATGCTGTACAGAAGCAATGAGAAATCCAATCCTGTGCCACCTCCGTCAGGAGCTGCAAACGTGGGCATAGCAATGGGGAATCCATGTGCCCAAACAGTATTTATTCTGTCAAGGTGTCGCATAGCTCAATCGACACCGCAAGGGGAAAGCCATCTGCACTCTGCCCCCTTCCCAAGTCAGTCAGTGTCTTTGTGCCAGACAGGTCAAACACCGCGATGGGAACTAAGTGGGCACCAGCAACATAGGTGGGTCCTAGGCAACCCAAGACATGAACAAAAAATAAATCTGAGCGGCAGACTTGCACTGCGCCCAGGACATAGGCCTCGGCCCACAGCTTCAGAAATCGTAGGCAGGAAGTGGACTTTCACTGCACCCAGGACATAAGCCTCTGCACAAACCCTCAGCAATCGTGGGCCTAGAGCAGACTCCAATGCTAGCGTAGCTGTGCACGTCTCATTAGCGCTGTATTGCTCCTGTAGTTTGTCCCACTGCAGTGCCCCGGATAGTAGAGCTAATGTCAGATTAAATACAGGTGGGCTTCGGCCCACACTGCATGCCCCAGTCAGACTGGGTTTTTTTATAAGTAGACACAGGCAGGTACAACTCCCGTATGCGAATTGTGTGTGCACTGACAGCATGGGTGGGTCCCAGAAATCCACCGGCGGTACATAAATAAATCCCATTGCAGTGCCCTGCACAGCTGAGCTAACGTCACATTAAATACAGGTGGGCTTCGGCCCACACTGCATGCCCCAGTCAGTCTGGGTTATTTTTTGGGGGGCCATGTATGTTGAACACCGCGATGGGAACACTTAGTGCACCGATAGTATGCACAGACTCCTGTAATACTCCTGTAGCAAAAGTATAAGCTGACCCCTCTAACAGTTATGTTGCAGAAGTCTAGGGAGACCCTATTAACACTTCTGTAGTAATAGTATAGACGGACCCCAGTAACATTTCAGTAGCAGCAGTATAGGCAGAGCCCAGTATCAGTTACATTTCAGTAGTAACTGTATCGACAGACCCCTGTAACATTTCCGTTACAGCAGTATAGGCAGAGCCCAGTATTAGTGGGATTTCAGTAGTAACATTATAGACAGATTGACAACACCTATGTGGAAAAGCTAGTATTTTCTGAGACAAGAGAGGGGCATTTGATTGCAATGAAAAGGATATTCAAGGTACTGAAAGTCTGCACTCCTCCTCATCTCAAGCTGAAATATGGAAAGGCTTCATTCATATGGTTTCTGTTGTCCATTTCAAAGTTTTAGCAAATAGCAATCCAAGTTTCCGCCTACTACCACGCATCTTTCTTAGGAATTACCAAAGAGGATCACAAGTAAAGGCCTCATCATTGGTCAGTCCAAAATCATTCAGGGAGTATGTGGTTCTCAGCTGGCCTGCTTCCATTAAGGATCGGTAACTGCTGCAACTCTGTCCCTTGCCCTGCAGGGATGGTGTGTTCTGTAGTCACCTGTATTCCGACCTCACCTGTACGCTTATCTTTGGACTTAGCAGTACCAACAAGTTGGAAGCCACCATTGCTCTACCAGTCGGCTGAAAGCTTCAGCTAGGGATAACGGACTACTACCGTGGTTTTATTTAGTTGGTTTTCGGAATGTGGCCAGGATTAAGTTGTGGAGTGTGGACCATTAGCACGGTTTTATTTAGTTGGTTTTCGGAATGTGGCCAGGATTAAGTGGGCCGTGGTGGTGGGGCTTTCTTATTGTGTCGTTTAAGGTGAAATTCTTGGACTGCCACCAGACGGACCACTGCGAAAGCATTTGCCAAGAATGTCTTCATTGTTGGAGGAGGAGGAGGGGGATGTTTTTGAGGCAGTACGTGTCCTGTCCACCTGTCCGTGGTTATATGCACCTTACCAGTAACCGCGTTGGTGGGAAAGTGGTCGCGACTGTGGACCTTGTAGCGCCATTTTATTTAGTGGGTTTTCGGAATGTGGCCAGGATGAAGTTGTGGAGTGTAAATATAGTAGCGCGGTTTTATTTAGTTGGTTTTCAGAATGTGGCCAGGATGAAGTTGTGGAGTGTGGACATAGTAGCGTGGTTTTATTTAGTTGGTTTTCGGAATGTGGCCAGGATTAAGTGGGCTGTGGTGGTGGGGGTGGGGGGGGGCTTCCTTATTGTGTCGTTTAAGGTGAATTTCTTGGACTGCCGCCAGACGGACCACTGCGAAAGCATTTGCCAAAAATGTTTTCAATGTTGGAGTATAGGCAGAGCCCAGAATTAGTAACATTTCAGTGGTAGGAGTATGGACAGACCCCAGTAACATTTCATTGGCAGCAGTAGGAACAGACCCCAGTAACATTTCATTTGCAGCAGTATAGACAGACCCCAGTAACAGTTCAGTAGTAAAAGTAGGGACAGACCCCAGTAACATTTCGGTAGTATCAGTTGCGACATGCCCCAGTAACATTTTAGTTCCAGCAGTGCAGACAGACCCCAGTAACGTTTCAGTTCCAGCAGTGCTGACAGACCCCAGTAACATTTCATTGGAAACAGTAGGGACAGACCCCAGTAACATTTCAGTAGTATCAGTTTCCACAAACCCCAGTAACATTTCAGTTCCATCAGTGCAGACAGACCCCAGTAACATTTCATTGGCAGCAGTAGGGACAGACCCCAGTAACATTTCAGTAGTATCAGTAAGGACAGGCCCCAGTAACATTTCAATTCCAGCAGTGCAGACAGACCCCAGTAACATTTCAGTTCCAGCATTGCAGACAGACCCCAGTAACATTTCAGAAGTATCAGTTTCCACAGACCCCAGTAACATTTCAATTCCAGCAGTGCAGACAGACCCCAGTAACATTTCATTGGCAGCAGTAGGGACAGACCCCAGTAACATTTCAGTAGTATCAGTAGGGACTGGCCCCAGTAACATTTCAGTTCCAGCAGTGCAGACAGACCCCAGTAACATTTCAGTTCCAGCAGTGCAGACAGACCCCAGCAACATTTCACTGGCAACAGTAGGGACAGACCCCAGTAACATTTCAGTAGTATCAGTTTCCACAGACCCCAGTAACATTTCAGTTCCAGCAGTGCGCACAGACCCCAGTAACATTTCATTGGCAGCCGTAGGACAGACCCCAGTAACATTTCAGTAGTATCAGTTGTGTCAGGCCCCAGTAACATTTCAGTTCCAGCAGTGCAGACAGACCTCAGTAACATTTCAGTTCCAGCAGTGCAGACAGACCCCAGTAACATTTAATTGACAGCTGTAGGGACAGACCCCAGTAACATTTCAATAGTATCAGTTGCGACAGGCCCCAGTAACATTTCAGTTCCACAAGTGCAGACAGACCTCAGTAACATTTCATTTGCAGGAGTATAGACAGACCCCAGTAACATTTCAGTAGTATAAGTTTAGACAGACCCCAGTAACAGTTCAGTAGTAACAGTAGGGAGAGACCCCAGTAACATTTCAATAGCAACAGTATAGACAGACCCCTGTAACATTTCCGTTGAAGCAGTATGGGCAAAGCAGCAGATTTACATTTCCCTTGCAGCAGTATAGGGAGAGCCCAGTATTTGTAACATTTCAGGAGTAGCAGTGTAGACAGACCCCAGTAACATTAACATTGAAGCAGTATAGGGAGAGCACAGTATTTGTAACATTTCAGTACTTGCAGTAAAGACAGACCCCAGTAATATTTACGTAGAATCAGTATAGGGAGAGCCCAGTATTAGTTACATTTCAGTAGTAGCAGTATAGACAGGCCCCAGTAACATTTCCGTAGAATCAGTATGGGAAAAGCAGCAGATTAACATTTCCCTTGCAGCCGTATAGGGAGAGCACAGTATTTGTAACATTTCAGTATTAGTATTAGAGACAGGCCCCAGTGACATTAACGTTGAAGCAGTATAGGGAGAGGCCAGTATTAGTTACATTTCAGTAGTAGCAGTATAGACAGGCCCCAGTAACATTCCCGTAGAAGCAGTATGGTCAGAGCCCAGTATTAGTAACATTTCAGTAGTATCAGTATAGACAGGCCCCAGTAACATTTCCGTAGAAGAAGTATGGGCAGAGCCCAGTATTAGTAACATTTCAGTAGTAGCAGTATAGACAGGCCCCAGTAACATTTCCGTAGAAGAAGTATGGGCAGAGCCCAGTATTAGTAACATTACAGTAGTAACAGTATACACAAACCAAGGTAACATTTCAGGAGCAGAAGTATCGGCAGATGAAAGTTACATTTCTGTTGCAGAAGTATAGTCAGACCCCTCTTAGCATTACTGTGGCAGAAGTATAGGTAGGCAGAACAGAGTTACATTTCTGTAGCAAAAGTGTAGGCCAACCCCAGACACATTGGTGTACCATGAGTGCAGGCCAAGCCCATAAAAATTACTTGGATTACATTGTAGGCGAGGGCCCAAAAAATTGGTGTACCAACAGTACAAATTTACCTCAGAAAAATTGCCCATGCCCAACCCAGAGGGCAGGTGAAACCCATTAATTGCTTAGCTTACTGTGGCTTAATTTGTAACAAGGCCTGGAGGCAGCCCAGTTTAAATAAAAATTGGTTCAGGTGGAAGTTTCAATGCTTTAATGAGAGTTGAAGCGTATAAATATTGTTTACAAAAGTTATATGAGCCTTTTGGGCCACAGAAAAATTGCTTGTGATTACGTGAGGTTTCAGGAGGAGGAGCAGGAGGAGGAGGACGAATATAATACGCAGATTGACAAAGGTAAACGTCACCATTTTTTACGGTGATAGAGAACAATGCTTGCATCCGTGTTTGCAGCAAAAATAATCTTTAGGTACTGCTGCTGTGCGCTGGTGGAGAAGAGAAGTCTGGGGAAATCCAGGCTTTGTTCATCTTTATGAGTGTAAGCTTGTCGGCACTGTCAGTTGACAGGCAGGTACGCTTATCCGTGATGATTCCCCCAGCTGCACTAAACACCCTCTCTGACAAGACACTAGCCGCAGGGCAAGCAAGCACCTCCAGGGCATACAGCGCGAGTTCGTGCCACGTGTCCAGCTTTGACACCCAGTAGTTGTACGGAGCAGAGGCGTCACGGAGGACGGTCGTACGATCGGCTACGTACTCCCTCACCATCCTTTTACAGTGCTCCCTCCGACTCAGCCTTGACTGGGAAGTGGTGACACAGTCTTGCTGGGGAGCCATAAAGCTGGCAAAGGCCTTGGAGAGTGTTCCCCTGCCTGCGCTGAACATGCTGCCTGATCTCTGCACCTCCCCTGCTGCTTGGCCCTCGGAACTGTGCCTTCTGGCACTAGCACTGTCGAATGGGAAGTTTACCATCAGTTTGTCCACCACGGCCCTGTGGTATAGCATCACTCTCGAACCCCTTTCCTCTTCGGGATTGAGAGTGGAAAGGTTCTCCTTATACCATGGATCGAGTAGTGTGTACACACAGTAATCCGTAGTGGCCAGAATGCGTCTAACGCGAGGGTCACGAGAAAGGCATCCTAGCATGAAGTCAGCCATGTGTGCCAGGGTACCTGTACGCAACACATGGCTGTCCTCACTAGGAAGATCACTTTGAGGATCCTCCTCCTCCTCCACAGGCCATACACACTGAATGGATGAGAGGCAAGCAGCATGGGTACCCTCTGCAGTGGGCCCAGCTGTCTCTTCCCCTCCCTCCTCTGGCTCCTCCCCCTCCTCAACGCGCTGAGATATAGACATGAGGGTGCTCTGACTATCCACCGACATACTGTCTTCCCCCGCCTCCGTTTCCGACCGCAAAGCGTCAGCCTTAATGCTTTGCAGGGAACTTCTCAACACGCATAGCAGGGAAATGGTGACGCTAATGATTGCAGCATCACCGCTCACCATCTGGATAGACTCCTAAAAGTTTCCACGGACCTGGCAAATATCTGCCATCCAGGCCCACTCCTCTGTAAAGAATTGAGGAGGCTGACTACCACTACACCACCCATGTTGGAGTTGGTATTCCACTATAGCTCTACGCTGCTCATACAGCCTGGCCAACATGTGGAGCGTAGAGTTCCACCGTGTGGGCACGTCGCAAAGCAGTCGGTGCACTGGCAGATTAAACCGATGTTGCAGGGTCCACAGGGTGGCAGCGTCCGTGTTGGACTTGCGGAAATGTGCGCTGACCTGGCGCACCTTGCCGAGAAGGTCTGACAAGTGTGGGTAGCCTTTCAGAAACCGCTGAACCACCAAATTAAAGATGTGGGCCAGGCATGGCACGTGCGTGAGGCTGCCAAGCTGCAGAGCCGCCACCAGGTTACGGCCGTTGTCACACACCACCATGCCCGGTTGGAGTCTCAGCGGCGAAAGCCAGCAGTCGGTCTGCTCTGTCAGGCCATGCAACAGTTTGTGGGCCGTGTGCCTCTTCTCTCCTAAGCTGAGTAGTTTCAGCATGGCCTGCTGACGCTTGCCCACCGCTGTGCTGCCGCGCCGCGCGATACTGACTGCTGGCGACGTGCTGCTGCTGACACGTCTTGATTGCGAGGTAGAGGTTTTGTTGGAGGAGGAGGAAGGTTTAGTGGAGGTGACATACACCGCCGCAAATACCAGCACCGAGCTGGGGCCCGCAATTCTGGGGGTGGGTAGGATGTGAGCGGTCCCAGGCTCTGACTCGGTCCCAGCCTCCACTAAGTTCACCCAATGTGCCATCAGGGAGATATAGTGGCCCTGCCCGCCTGTGCTTGTCCACGTGTCCGTTGTTAAGTGGACCTTGCCAGTAGCCGCATTGGTGAGGGCGCGTACAATGTTGCAGGAGACGTGGTCGTGCAGGGCCAGGACGGCACACCGTGAAAAATAGTGGCGACTGAGGACAGAGTAGTTCGAGGCCGCCACCGCCATCATGTTTTGGACAGCCTCAGTTTCCACAAGCCTGTACGGGAACATCTCGAGGCTGATCAATTTGGCTATGTGCGCGTTTAAAGCTTGAGCGTGTGGGTGCGTGGCGGTGTATTTGTGCTTTCGCTCCAACACTTCTGCTAGTGAGAGCTGGACACTGCACAGCAGCAACATAGAGAGACATAGCTGGATGGGGCCAAGGACAGCGGAGTTGAGGGCGTGGGTGCAGGCCGGGAGGCGGTCGTGCCTGTGTCCTTAGAGGGCGGTTGGATCTGAGTGGCAGGTTGGGGCACAGGGGGAGAGGCAGTGGTGCAACCCGGAGGTAGTGAACGGCCTTCGTCCCACCTTGTGGGGTGCTTAGCCATCATATGCCTGCGCAGGCTGGTGGTGGTGAGGCTGGTAGTGGTGGCTGCCCGGCTGATCTTGGCGCGACAAAGGTTGCACACCACTGTTCGTCGGTCGTCCGCGCTCTCAGTGAAAAACTGCCACACCTTTGAGCACCTTGGCCTCTGCACGGTGGCTTGGCGCAAGGGGGTGCTTTGGGAAACAGCTGGTGGATTATTCGCTCTGGCCCTGCCTCTACCCCCGGCCACCCCACTGCCTCTTCCAACCTGTCCTGCGGCTGCACTTGCCTCCCCCTCTGAAGACCTGTCGTCAGTAGGCTTATCAAACCAGGTGGGGTCAGTCACCTCATCGTCCAGCGGCTCTTCCTACGAATCCTCTGTGCGCTCCTCCCTCGGACATACTGCCCTAACTACTGCCTCACTGATAGACAACTGTGTCTCATCATAATTATCTACCTCCTCACCCACCGAAAGCTCTTGAGACAGTTGTCAGAAGTCCCCAGCCTCATCACTCGGACCCCGGGAACTTTCCAAAGGTTGGGCATCGGTCACGACAAACTCCTCCGGTGGGAGAGGAACCATTTTTTCCCAATCAGCGCTGGGGCCCGAAAACAGTTCCTGGGAGTCATCCTGCTCATCCGAATGTGTCATTTTCATGGAGTGAGGAGGCTGGGAGGAAGGAGGAGCAGCAGCGAGAGGATTCAGAGTTGCAGCAGTGGACGGCGTAGAAGACAGGTTGCTGGAGACATTGCTGGATGCACTTTCTGCCATCCACGACAGGACCTGCTCACACTGTTTATTTTGTAATAGAGGTCTACGAGGTGGACCCAAAAATTGTGATATGAAGCTGGGGACCCCAGAAACTTTCCTCTCTCCTACTCCAGCAGCAGCCGGCTGGGATACACCTAGACCAGGAACTCGGTCTATACCCACACCCTCACTTGGAACTCCGCGTCCTCGCCCGCGTCCACGTACTCTAGCCCTACCCCTACCCCTCAGCATGGTGGATTACAAATAGAGCAGACACACAGCGGTGTAAAAAATGTTTAAATTCTTATTGGCCTGCAGTTGGAGTGAGACAGCGCTTATGTAACGCAAACAGTAGCCAGAAAAAAAATTATTCGGAAGACTGCAAGAACGCCTAGCTGTGCCATATGCAATACTGATACTCCTGAGCTCACACCAGCCACGCAGTGAAATGCAGAGAGTCACAGCTAGCCGTAAGGATTTTCAGTTTTTTTTGGTAATTTTTGAGCAATGCAGTGCAATGCAGGCTATATTGCGCCAATATGAGTTTCCCTGTATGGGGGTCTGTCACCGTGCGTGCAGTTTACAGCAGACACAGCGGTGTAAAACATTTTTGAATTCTCATTGGTCTGCAGTTGGAGTGAGACAGTGCAAACTGCAGCCAGGAAAAAAATTATTCAGAAGACTGCAAGCACGCCTAGCTGTGCATAATGAGGTACTACAACTACCAGCAGCCACGGAGTTAAATGCAGACGGTCACAGATAGCCCTAAACAGGTGGTTTTTTTTGGGTACTTGTTGACAGGATTCTGCAGTAGCACTGTCCCTGCCTCACCAATACTGCCCCTATACTCTGTAGAATTGGATGCAGACTGAGAGCGTAATAGTCTGCAGAGCCCAAGATAAAAGAAAACATTTCGTGCAAAGCTGGTCCTAGCAGCAACAACGGAAAATTCACACGGTAAGATGTGGCCCCAAGAGGGACCGTTGGGGTTCTTCTAGACAGGATTCCACACTATCACTGTCCCTGCCTAACCAGTACTTCCCCTATACTCTGTAGAATTGGCTGCAGACTGAGAGCGCAATAGTCTGCAGAGCCCAAGATGAAAGAAAAATTTGGTGCAAAGCTGCTCCTAGCAGCAACAACTATAATTCACATGGTAAGATGTGGCCCTAAGAAGCACCATTGGGTTTCTTCTACACTACCCACTGTCCCTGCCTGACCAATACTGTCCCTATACTACGTAGTACAGACTGCAGCCTGAGAACGCTATAGCCTGCACGTCTGATATAAAAAAAAATATTGTGCAAAACTGCTCCCAGCACCCACAACAGTAGTGCACTAGGTGAGCTGGGGCCCTAAAATGAACCGTTGGGGTTCTTGCAGACGCTAACACTCTCCCTATAGCAGCAGCACCACTGTCCCTAATCTCTGCCAGCGTGTGTCTGTGGCGAGCAGCGGGTGGGGCTGCCTTATATACTCGGCAGTCACTTGATCTCCCCAGCCACTCACTGCAGGGGGGTGGGATAGGGCTGGAACGTCACAGGAGGAAGTTGTAATGGCTTCCCTGCGTTTCTATTGGCCAGAAAATGGCACAAATTTTTCAGGGAAGGAAATGGAATTGACTCGAACACCGCGTGGTGCTCGTCACGAGTAATTGGTACCATTTTGCAGTACATACAAATTTTTGATTGCTTTTTATTACAGCTTTTCTTGGGGACGGGGTGACCAAAAAAAGCACAATTCTAGCGGGTTAAATAATGTGTTACTTTGATAGATCAGAATTTGTGAATGCAGTGATAGCAAATAAAAAACAATCCTATTTTTTTTATTAGAAATATGGCAAAAGGTTTTTTTTTTTAACTTTCTTTACCTATTTTTTTAACAATAAAACTTTTTTGTTAAAGGAACGTTTATTTAGCCAAAAAATAGATGTACAAAAAAAAAAAGGCATCAAAAATGCACATTTTACTGGTACCTCACAGTATATGAGAACAGAGCATCTTTCTTGTATATGTGTGTACATTTCTCATACAACATATTGTTTGGCTATTCATTTTTATCTATTATTGGTGATAAAGAGACCCAAAAGGGGCTCCCAATCTAAAAGTACAAGGATAACAGAAAGAAGAGAAAGTACAAGAACCCTAAACCGCCCCCCCCCCCTTCCACCAAACCCAAACTACAACTCAACGTGACTCTTAAAAGAAAACAATAAAAAAAGGAAACAAAACTAAGATTAACCCAAGTGCTAGATCAGGCAGATGTTCCTCAGCGTATCCCTCAAAGTAGCTAGATGTGCATCTCTGTTGCTGTCGCAGGGCATTTTACCCAGTCCCCTCAAATTCTGTCAGATTTCTCTAGGCATTCCCTAGCCATGTCCGTCAGTTTATACATTGGGATTGCAGCGTTCACCACCTGGATTCATGCATTTCTGTTCGGGCTCTCAGGGTGTTTTCAATTTAATAAAATTACTTTTTTTTGGCATAGAAAAACAGTAACTTGTATAGGGTGCAGGGTGCCATGGCTACTGGCAGGTCTCCAACCAGCCCAAAGAGGCACACCCCAGGGTGCGTAATCCTCTGGGCCTCCAAGTGAGATTCCATAAATATGAGAACATTCCTCCAGTAGTCCCACAGGATGCCACAGCTCCAAAACACATTACAAAATTACATATCTGGGCCAAGCCTTCCAACCGAGTCAGAGATGGCAGTATGGACAGGCCTTGAAACTGAGCCCCGAACACGTCGCAGTAATATGTAACATTAGAATGCTCATGCAGGTCATGGGTTGTCTGCAGCTGTAGAAAAGCACAGAATATGCCCTCATTGACGATGTTAGAGAGAACATTTACACCACGAATTCTCCAGAATGCAGACTCTGTAAAGCGGCGCAGGTGCGGCATGTGTGGATTATTCCACAAAGGAATATGCAGGGACCACGTGATCTCCTCTACAAGGGTCAGCTGCAGGGCCTTTTGCCATATGTTGAGTGTTACCAGCACTGGAGCGGTTAAGGGGGCAATAGAAGGTGGGGCCACGCATCAGCAGACCCCTCATCAGCCACCATCCAGCATACACCAGCTGACTGGCCAGATAATAAAAGTGAGGTAAGGCTAAGCCTCCCCAGCTCACCGGGAAGCACAGGGTCTCCAGTTTAATCCTGTGGGGGGTGGGGGGGGGAGATACGTTATACAATCCCATGGAACGTAGTAAAGCATCTATTTGTAACAAGACAAGGGAACTATGAAACATACACAAATTTTTCGTTGACAGCTTAATCTTTAACAGATTGATTCTGCCAAAAAATATGAAGGAGGGGGGACAGTGCATTGTCCTCTCCTCAGGCCAGTCTAGGAGATGGGGGTGGGGGGCTAATTTGAGGTCGTAAAAGGTAGAAACCTTCGCTGTTAACCTTATGCCCAGATAGGTTGCCTGAGCTGTCCAGTTCAGTGGGGTGGGCAGAGGAAGCTCAGCTGCCACAGAGTCCACTGGGATCAAATGGGTTTTGTCCCAGTTAACCCTAATGCCAGAGTGTAGGCCAAAGGTGTCAAAAATGGTGAGTCCAGAGTCAAGAGAAGTCTCTGGGTCCTGGAAAAAGAGGAGGGTGTTGTCCACATATAGCGCTATGCGCTCTTAATAATTATGCAGTCTAATTCCCTTGATTACCAGTGAGGTCCGGACCTGGATCGCAAAAGGCTCTATAGAGAGAGCAAATAGGGCAGGGATTAGAGAGCAGCCCTGTCATGCACCTCTACCTCAGGGGAACTGGGCAGAAACATGGACACTGGTTTTAATATTGGCCACAAGAGAGAGTCATATAGGATCCTTACACACCTAATAAAGGTTGGCCCAAATTCAAACAGTCACATTACTGCCCACAGGTACTTCCACTCTACTGAGTCAAAGGCCTTTGCTGGTCAATAAGTACCAATGTGTACTTCTCACAGTTATAGTGTTCGTATGTCAGGTAGTCTAAGATGCCTTAGACTCAGGTTTGTACTTTTGCCAGGCATGAAGCCATACTGGTCAGTGCGTATAATCTCTTTAAGAACAGAGTTTATTTGCGTCGACAATATTTTTGCAAGGATTGTAACATTATTATTAAGGAGTGAGATGGGCTGATGGGACCTACAATCTGCAGGATTGTTCCCAGCTTTAGAAATTGTAACAATTAGGGCCTTGCGTATGGTATCCGTTAGAGCACCATGTCGCAGGATAGAGTTATATAACGTTAGAAGACTGGGGCCAGGAAAGCCACATTTCTTTACTTCATTTATACTCAGTAGGGACAGGAAGAGTCTTTGAAGTACCTCCCCTCCACCATCTCCTCAGTGACTTTCAAATTATTACGGTGGACAGTGTATACTGAATCAAAATTTTCCTTTATTCTGTATCATTATACATTAAAAAAAAGAACTTAAATATTTTATAGGAGAGGGAACTATGGGCTGCCGTGAGGACTCCTGGAAAAAGGACTACCGGTAAGTGATCCCTTCTTTCACCCGGTCATCATCACGTTGGCCCCATTTACATATGGAGCAATAACAAATTATAAGTATTCTTAGGGTGGGGCTGTTGCCTGGAGGACTTTCCGTCCATACGCCAGGTCTTTGTTAGATTGTACATTGACCCTATAGTGTTTTATGAATGTGTGCAGACTGGACCAGGTAGCCGCTTTACAAATTTGTTCAGCAGAGGCCATTGCTTTCTCTGCCCAAGAGAAGGAAAGTGATTTTGTAGAGTGGGCTATAATATTTTTAGGAGTATCAAGACCCCAGGGTTTGTATGCCTTCTGGATAGAAATGAGCGAACACACTTGTCTGAGCTTGATGCTCGTTCGAGTATTAGGGTACTCGAGATGCTCGTTACTCGAGACGAACACCACGCGGTACTCAAGTCAATTGCATTTCCTTCCCCGCATGTTTAGCGCCATTTTCTAGCCAATAGACATGCGGGGAAAACATTACCACTTCCTGCTGTGACGTCCCAGCCCTATCCCACCCCCCAGCAGTGAGTGGCTGGGCTGATCAGTTGACCGCCGAGTACTTAAACTGGTCCCGCCCGCGGCTCACCTCAGATACATGCTGGCAGAGGTTAGGGAAAGTTTTGCTGCTGATATAGGGACAGTGTTAGAGTAGGATCCTGTCTTCAAGAACCCCAACAGTCCATCTTAGGGCTACATGTGACCGTGTGCATTATAGTTGTGGCTGGCTGGGAGTAGTAGTGCATCAATTTTTGTATTACGCATCTAGGCCTGTTCCCAGCCTTTCAGTAATAGCGTTCTCAGCCTGCAGTGCCGTACAACCAGCTCTCACCATGAATTTGCTCTGTAATATTTCCTAGCCTACTGCAAATGACTTCAGTTATACCGTACTGTGTCTGAAGTGCATTAGACACAGTGTAGGGGCACAGCCACTTCTATAGGGAAAGTTATATACACTATACAGTCCTCCTGATCCTCCGTGCAAGAACCCCAACGCTCCTTCTTAGGGCTACATCTGACCATGTGCATTATAGTTGTGGCTGGCTGGGAGTAGTAGTGCATCAATTTTTGTATTACACATCTAGGCCTGTTCCCAGACTTTCAGTAATTGCGTTCTCAGCCTGCAGTGCCGTACAACCAGCTCTCACCGTGAAATTGCTCTGTAACATTTCCTAGCCTACTGCAAACGACTTCCGTTATACCGTTCTCTGTCTGCAGTGCATTAGACAGAGGTCCCACCGCTAAACAGTACTGTAATATTTCCTGGGCCACTGCAAAGTATTTCAGCTCTGCCGCTGTGCAGAGCGTCTCACAATACCCTTTCCTTGGTGTGGTTGAGATAGTCGCAGTTACCAGCACTATCCACTGGCTTTAGAGTCTTCTCCCCCTCCACACAGCCTCTATTATCTACAAGTCTCTGCGATCAGTAAATTACCCCTAGGTATCAGCGCAAGACAGTGGGTTAATTTTTTCAAGTCACAGCATAGAGCCGCCACTATCTACAAGTCTCTGTGTGCGGTGAATTAAGCTACAGTTGTCAGTGCTGTACAGTGGGGCAATTTATTTGGGCTCTGCTCTTTTCTTAATCCACCATGATGAGGAGTAGGCGTAAGGGTCGAGGACGCAGACGTCCAAGTGAGGGTGTGGGCACAGGCCGAGTTCTTGGGCGTGGTGAATCCCACAGCCGGCTGCTGCGGGATTAGGAGAGAGGCAAGTTTCTGGGCTCCCCAGCTTCATATCACAATTTACGGGTCCCAGGCTAGACCTTTATTACATACAGAGCAGTGTGAGCAGGTCCTGTCGTGGATGGCAGAAAATGCGTCCAGCAATGTATCGACCACCCAGTCTTCTACGCAGTCCACAACTCCCGGCCTAGGGACAGCAACTCTGAATCCTCTGGCTGCTGCTCCTCCTTTCTCCCAGCCTCCACACTCCATAAAAATGACATATTCTGAGCAGGCAGACTCCCAGGAACTGTTCTCGGGTCCCTGCCATAAGTGGGAAAAAATGGTTCCTCTCTCTCCTGAGGAGTTTGTCGTGACCGATGCCCAACCTTTGGAAAGTTCCCAGAGTCCGGGTGATGAGGCTGGGGACTTCCGGCAACTGTCTCAAAAGCTTTTTGTGGATGAGGATGATGAGACACAGTTGTCTGTCAGTGAGGTAGTAATAAGGGCAGTAAGTCCAAGGGAGGAGCGCACATAGGATGCGGAGGAAGAGCAGCTGGACGATGAGGTGACTGACCCCACCTGGTTTGCTAAGCCTACTGAGGACAGGGCTTCAGAGGGGGAGGCAAGTGCAGCAGCAAGACAGGTTGGAAGAGGCAGTGGAGTGGCCAGTGGTAGAGGCAAGGCCAGAGCGAAGAATCCCCCAACTGTTTCCCAAAGCGCCCCCTCGCGGCAAGCCTCCGTGCAGAGGACTAGGTGTTATAGGGGGGGATGTTTTTTAGTGAGAGCACGGACGACCGACGAACAGTCATGTGCAACCTGTGTCGCACCAAGATCAGTCGGGGAGCCACCCCTAACAGCCTCACCACCACCAGCATGCGCAGGCATATGATGGCCAAGCACACTCTTGGTATAACAATGTTACAGGGCTCTGTCTATACTTTTGCTACAGAAATGTTACTGGGGTCCGCCTATACTTTTGCTACAGAAATGTTACTGGGGTCTGGCTATAGTGTGGGTGCACAAAGACTTCCCATCGTGGTGTTTTACCTATCTGGTACAAATACACTGACTGACAAGGGCAGAAATGTGGGCCGAGGCCGAGGTCCTTGGCGGGGTGAAAGTGTGTCATGTTTGGGCGCTCTGATTTCTTCCTGTGTAATACCAACTTTGTGCACTGACAGCATAGGCGAGCCCAAGGAACTTAAAGACTTCCCCTTGCGGTGTTGAGCTATCTGACACCTACACAGAATGAAGAGTGTGTGGACACATGGATTTCCCATTGCTATGTAACTCACGGCACCTTGGGTCACACAAGGTGGAGGCTGGGACCGAGCCTGACCCATGGCCCGCTCACGTGCTTCCCACACAGACTATTGCGGGTCCTACCTCAGTCATGGTTTCTCTGCCTTGTTATGCCACCTTCTCCTCCTGCTTGGGGTCTGGGGATCAGCAATGAGCAACATGTAATTTCTCTCGTGTTACCACAGTTATCTGAGACACTGGTTTGGGCCAAACAAAAGGAGCATTACTGCATTAATGAGACGTTCACAGCTGCACTAGCATCCGAGTCCGCTTTATGCCCACAATTGCTGAGGGTGTGAACAGAGGTTGAGGTCCTTGGCAGGGTGAAACTGCCTTGTTTGGGCACTCTGATTTCCTCATGTGTAATACCATGCTTGAGTTCCTTGGGCTCACCTATGCTGTGAGTGCACAAAGACTTCCCATTGCATTGTTTTACCTGTCTGGCACAAATACACTGACTAACTAGGGTAGAAATGTGGGCCGAGGTCCTTGGCAGGGTGAAACTCTGCCATGTTTGGGCGCTCTGACTTCTTCTAGTGTAATACCATCTTTGTGCACCGACAGCATAGGCAAGCCCAAGGAACTCAAAGACTTCTCATTGCGGTGTTGAGCTAGCTAACACCTACACAGAATGAATTGTGTGGGGACACATGGATTTCCCATTGCTATGTAACTCACGGCACCTTGGGTCGCACAAGGTGGAGGCTGGGACCGAGCCTGACCCATGGCCCGCTCACGTACTTCCCACACAGACTATTGCGGGTCCTACCTCAGTCATGGTTTCTCTGCCTTGTTATGCCACCTTCTCCTCCTGCTTGGGGTCTGGGGATCAGCAATGAGCAACATGATATTTCTCTCGTGTTACCACAGTTATCTGAGACACTGGTTTGGGCCGCTCACGTGCTTCCCACACAGAGTATTGCTGCATTGTGGAGATATGTAGAAGTGCTGGCACCTGAGTCCCCTTTATGCCCACGTTTGTGGCTCCTGACAATTTTGTGACGGAGGGGGCACGGGATTGGAATGATGATCGTACATCAACTTATCATCAATTCTCAACAGCAGTGTGGGCTATCGCCCATACTTTCACAGAGGGTCGCTGCATGGCCCTGCCAACCCTCTGCTGTGTGTGCCTCCAGTTCCTCCTCATCCAGTACTCGCTTATAAATAGATATGAGGGGGGGTGTGTGGCTATGAAGCGAGCATGTGGCATGAGGGCAGCTGAACGCTGCGCAGGGAAACTTTTGTGTGCGCTATGGACGCAGGGTCGTGCGGGGGGATGGGGGGGGGGTTGGACAGCAATGCCAACACGAGGTGTCACCCGCAGGCAGTGATTGTCCTTGGTTGCAGGTAGTGTGGTGCTTAGCTAAGATGTGCCAGCACGTGTGCCTTCCTAATAAGGGTTTGTCCGAAGTAAATGCTTAGGGGGGGGGGGGGGGGTGACGCCAGACTCTTGCCCCCATTTTGGCTTAGTAGTGGGACCTGGGAGCCTCAGATGCAGCCATGCATGCTGCCCCTGCCCTTCCCTATCCATTCCTGTGGGGTTTCCATGACTTTCTGATGTTTTCTGGTGTTTGACAATCATGACCTAAGCAGAGCATCGGTCCCATACAAAAATGCTCGAGTTGCCCATTGACTCCAATGGGGTTCGTTACCCGAAACAAGCTCTCGAGCATTTCGAAAAGTTCGACTCGAGCAACGAGCACCCAAGCATTTTGGTGCTCGCTCATCTCTACTCCTGGATGGCCATCCTGATCCATCTTGCTATAGTACTTTTAGATGTTGTCTTTCCTCTGCCTGGCCACTGAAATTGGACAAAGGTTATTGTGCTTTCAGACGGATTGGGTAGCCCCTAGGTATGCTAGAACAACACACCTGACATCCAGATTATGGAATTCTCTCTCTTTGTCATGGGGATCCTGGCAGAAAGAGGGTAGGGTAATTGCCTGTTCTCTGTGGAATTTAGAGACAACCTTTGGAAGGAGGGCAGGGTCTAGGTTAAAGACAATTCTATCATCTTGCACTATCATATGTGGTTCAACACAACATAATGCCTGTAATTCTCCAACTCTCCGTGCTGAGGTTATGGCGACCAGGAGAGTGACCTTAAGTATGAGTAATTTTATGGGGAGCTGGGAGAGGTGTTCAAAGGATGGCTTACAAAAACTATTTAGGACCAGATTTAGGTCCCAGGTAGGAAAAGTTTCCCTGATAAAAGGGGCTGAAGGACTCCAGCTCTTTAAGGAACCTGCACACCCAGCAATGCTTTGCTAAGGGAAAATCCAGACATGACCCCAATGCTGCCACCTGTACTTTTGGGGTTCTTGGGCTTAAGCCCTTTTCTAGGCCTGCTTGCAGGAATTCAAGAATTATGGGTATATCTAATGTTTGGGGTTTTGTTTGGATCTAGGTTACAGTATTCCGAGAATTTCCTCCACACTTTGCTGTATATAGTTGTGGCTACAGGTTTGTGGCTTTTGCCCAGTGTAGTAATTACTTTTTGTGAGAGCCCTTTTTCCGAAGTATTATGCCTTCTGTATTCAGGCTGCTAACTTCAGTTTCTTGACTCCTGAGTAAGTTAGTGGAGCTTGCAATAGGATATCTTGTTCGACTGGTAGCCAAAGCAGGCCCTGGACTGCTAGAGTCTTCAGTAAGGGATACCAAGGTTTTTTGTCCCACATAGGGGGTGACTAGAATTACCGCTGCTCGGCTGACCTGTACCTTTTCGAGGATATGAGGGATCAATGGAAGGGGGGGGGGGGCATAAGTCACGTCTACGTCACAGTTTTGAGGCAGGGTGTCTATGCCGGGGAGGACGCTTTGCCTGCTTAGAAAATTCGTGACGGTAGTTGTAGATCCCTTCAAATGGATTGCTGAAAGGGATCGGACCATGGATTCTGCTCAGGGTAGTTTCCTTGCCGCCAACTGTTGAAGGTGCGGGTGTTGTGTTCCCCCCCTTGTGACAAACAAACGACAAGACCGTCATGTTATGTAAGGATTTTGACATGCCTTCTTCTGAGGGAGGTGGGGTTCTGCCACACAAAGGGCCTTCCATATAACCCTTAGCTCTCTATAATTGGATGAGCATGCAGCTATTCGAGAGTCCCAGGTTCCCTGAAAAGTTAGCTCAGCTACTTGTGCTCCCCACCCCCTCTTGCTCACATCCATTGTAATGGACATAGAGGGTTCTCATGACCAAGGGGTACCTTTGCTAAGGTTATTCGGCAAAGTTCACCAGCGTAGGGACTGTTTGATTTGAACGGATAGGCTCACCTTTTCAACTGGGGAGGTTTGCTATTTGTCCCAGCGGGCAAGGATAAAGCATTGCAGCTGTTGAGTATGGGCTTGGGTCCATGAGACTCTCTGTATACAGGCTGTTAGTAATTGTTTAATTGTGTCCCTAATAGAAACTTGCGTTGCCTGGTAAAGGGACGATACGGATTGGATGAGGTCGTTACCTTTGGAAGGGGGAAGCCATGATTTCTGGGTGTGAAAATCTAGGAGTACTCCTAGATATGTTTTCTGTGTACCTAGGATCATGTCTGATTTTTGTCTATTTACTATTCACCCCAAGTCGTTCAACGTGGACAAGACTAAGGATAGATATGGTTATATAGTTTCCACCGACTTTGAAACCAATAGGAAATCATCCAGATAAGGGTTTTCTCCTAAAGTAAGCTATCATTTATATCACTACTTTTGTGAATTCCCTAGGGGTGGTATACCAAAGGGCAAAGCCTTAAATTGGTTGTGGTGAATTAAATCGCCTATTTGCAAAGCAAATCTTAGGTATTTATAGTGGGCAGCAGTTATCGGGAAGCAATAATATTCGTCTTTCAGATCTATGGTGCACATGATGCTCCGAGGATCTATTAGGAATACGATGGATCTAATTGATCTCCATCTTAAATTTCCTATAGGAAATAAATTTGTTTAGGACCTTAGGTTATAGATAGTTCTTATAGAGCCATTTGGTTTTTTAATCAAGGAAGGGGGGGGGGGGGGGATAGAAACCTTCACCCCTTTCCTGTTCGGGTACTTGCATAATGACTCCCAGATCTTTTAGTGCCTGAGTGCCCTTTATCAAATTTTCTGTTCTTGAGGGGAACCCGAGGAGGTTAAAACAAATCTTTTGGGGGGCAGGAAACTAAACTTGATTTGATATCCCGTTTCAATTATTTGTAGTACCCAGGGGTTGGACATTGCATGCCGCCACTGGTGTATATATCGTGATAGTCTACCCCCCCACCATTGTGTTAAGAGCTTGCTGTTTTGCCTTTCCCCGATCTCCTTTGGGGTACAACCACCCCCCTGGTTTCCCTTTGGTTTCTGGAGGTGGCTGCCGTGTTCTTCTTGAGAAGCGTGGTTTTCTATACAACTTTCTATCTGGAAGAATTTTATTCTTGCCTCCCGCTTTTTCAAGGATTTTATCCAGGACAGGGGCAAACATGTACTCTCCTTGAAGGGGGATTGCAGAGCTTGTTCTTTGATGTTACACCTGCCGACCATGACTTTAGCCATAATGCCCCTCTTGCGGTGTTACTCAACACTGCAGTTTTTGTGCCGTATCTCACAGATACTGCTGAAGCGTCTGCTAGGAATCCCGCAGCCATCTTTAGGAGGGGAAGACAGCTTGCCAATTCCTCTCTGGGAGCCCGCTCTTTTATTGAGGTCTCCATCCAGTTTACCCACAGAACCATGGATCTGGCTACTGCCGTCGCCACAATATTGGCTTCTATAGTGAAGGCATTTTCCATGGTTTTCTCATCAGCCCATTAACCTTCTTATCCATTTGGTCTGAAAGTTGTGGTGCATCCTCGAAGGGTAGCAGGGTTTTTCTTTTTTTTTAGCTACTTTGGCTATCTGCATATCCATTTTTGGGGTTTCCTTATATATACAGACATCTTCTGGTGAAGATGCCAGTCTGTTCCTGAATTCTTTTGAGACTGGAAGTCTCTTTTCTGGATTTTGCCATTCATCTGAGATGACTTGCTTGAGGGTTTTATTTATTGGGAAAAAAGTTTGTCTTCTGGACCGAAGCCCGTCGAACATCTCGTCCTGGACCGTCCTTTGACCTGCATGGTCTCTCTCACTGCCTTGAGAAGATGCTCCATATCGCCAGAAGAGAAATAGTATTTTTCCTCGTCCTCGGTTTGTGGCAACTGGTCCTCTAATTCCTCTTCTGAGGGGTTCCAGGGACTCTTCCAAGATAGAACTCAGTGACTCTGCTTGCCTTGACCTTTTAGAGGGTCTTGACGGACCAGGCTGCGTATGGGGGAGGGATGCAATGGAGACTTGTTATACCTCCCTAATCAAACTCCTAATATCTTCCTTAAATGCCACCATTTATTTGGCTAGAATTTTCCCTGTACATTCTTCGCATAACAATTTTTTGCAACTATCCTCCAATCTTTTATTGCAGATAGCGCATTTTCTGGTCTGTTTTTTGGAGCCCATTTTACTCTTCAGACCCTCTTTATCAGTCTGAAAAACATACGCAAAGAATGGGGAAAGAGGAAAAATGTGCACTTAAATCAACATCAGCGACATTGCATATTTCTTTTGGCTTATAGCCACTCATGGTTTGCGGGGAAGGGGGGGGGGCTGCCTCTTCTTCACATGCTAAGCTGTCGCGCGCTGACGTGGTGGAGCACTTTCTCTAACTTGCAGGATAGCCTCTGGCAGGAGTAGAGCCTGTGGAGGCAGATTTTTAAATTTGGCACCATTTCCGGGTTTTCCTGAAAGCACCCCCCCCCCCTTTGTGCAGGGAAAGTCATTGTTGTGTGCACTGCCGCAGAGTGTAGGCCCACCGGATGATCTTGTAGTGCCACGCCGCCGGCAGTCGGGATGCTGACCCACCATGGAAACCTTTGCTGCTCCGTGCTTCAGCACAGTGTCCTTGACGAGTACACCCCCAGAGCTTGCTCTTCATCTAGCCACCGTAGGTTCAAGAAGACACTAAGGTGTGGAGAGGAGGTGCTTTAAAGACTCTTCCTGTCCCTACTGAGGTCAGAGGGCAACCTCCATATCTAAATGGAGCCGTCGTGATGACGACTGGGGGAATTATATATTTATTTTGTTTTTGTTTTTTTTTTTCAGTCACCAAGTTGCACTTGAGCATGCAATCTTTTAATCATGTTGTACAGTAGCAGGGCTCAAGGTGTCTTCCAAAATGGTCACCAATGCACCCAACATTTTACAAAAATGGCAACAAGACTTTTCCGGATTGTTGCCATTTGCAAACAGCCTGCCACTGCCCCGCAGCGCTGTATTAAAGGAAGCCTAAAGGATGGTCTTCTAGCACCTCTGCTAAAAGACATGCCACCTGATAATAGTCATACAACCCTGAAGAGCTAGAGATGGATCAGCACACACTGACTCAGTTGTGACCTGTTACCCTGCAAGTTAGCCTAATTTGAGCTGCACTGCTAGTGTCCCCTATTACTGGTGGTGGGAATATAGGGCCTGGCAGCTACTGCTATTGTGGGGATGAGATGCCTGGCTGTTACTGTCAAGTGAGTGAGTCTGTTTTGCTCCTGCTGCTACTATTGTTAGGGTGGTGGAAAAAGGGGCCCTGGCTGCTGCTGCCACCAGGGTACAGGCACCTGCGTGCTGTTACTATTATGGGGTCTGGCAGCAAGCACAACTGGGGCTGCACAACCAAATATCTCTGTGTAGCCCTGTGACCTTGTACTCCCAATGGAGGTCAAAGGTGTTACAATGTAAGACATAGTCTGGAGGGGGGAAAAAAAAAAAAAGTCACAAAAATTTGTAGTTGGATTTTTATTAACAATCTGTGACCTGTGGTCATGCAACCTGCGTCTAACACAGTCACCCCATTTACCTCAGAGACAGTTTTTAGTTAGACAAAGTCACATTGTAGCTCTAGCCTTAATACTGCAAGGGGTGAGGCTCTAGATGTGTATAATATATACATATTAAAATTTCTGTTGGATTATTTTGATCATGTGTTCAGTCTAACATGCCGGAAAACGTTGTGCGGCATGCTGCACCATTTTTCTGGTACAAGGAAACGTGTGACGGAAAAAGGACAGAATTCAGTGTTGGGTACCCATGCATATCATCATAAGAGGCTGGTTTCCATAATTGCAGCAGATCTGGCACATCATTTTATTTTTGTTCTTCTGTTCCATAATGGAAGAAACCTCGACATGGTTGGGCCTTACCCTGTGGTTGTAGAAAACTGGAGTAGAGTTTAGGATGATCTATGTGCATTACATTGTGGGGTTGCACGGTGGCTGTATATTTGCCTCATGTATTTTAATTATAGCAGCAATTATATATGTATTTAAATTTGCCAAATAAAAATGTTCATTTGGCTCCCAAACATTTCCTTTTGGAGCTTGTGGCTTCTATGTGATTATTTTTCTTTAGACTGGGGGCCTGAATACACTGCAATACTTATTGCTTGCAATTCAGAATACAATTAACATGTGCAGAATATTTGTGCGGAGCTTAGCCATGCTAACAAGCTCCTGCTGGTATGCATTCCCAAAACTGAGAAACAGGTATTGGGGGCTTTGGTGTTTGCTTCAGGAACATGTAGCAGCAAAAAAAGGATTTTCTTACTTACCGTAAAATCTTTCTCATCTTGTCATTGGGGGACACAGCAAAGACCATGGGATATAGCTGCTGCCACTAGGAGACGACACTAAGCACAAGTATTAGCTCCACCCGCTGGCTATATCCCTCCCTGCCGACACCCGGCTAAATCAGTTTGTATGCTAGCAGTAGGAGCAGCCATGTGGGAACGGAAAAAACAACAATAGTTATCAATATGACACAAAGGTTCTAACTGTAATGAAAACACAGCACCATGTGCAACTTACAGAACCGGGGTCCTGGCTAGGACAAACCACGGTGTCATATAGAAAGAGTTGGTGCTGTGTCCCCCAAGCTTGTCATTACAAGATGAGAAAGAGATTTTATGGTGAGTAAAGAAAATCTCACACACGTGTCATTGGGGGACACAGAAGAGACCATGGGACGTTCCAAAGCAGTCCCCTAGGGAGGGAAAAGGAAAATCCCCAAACGCAGGCGGTCAGTTTACAGCCGTCTGTAACCTTCCCCCTAACTCAGAGAAAATGTGTAGGGACGACCAGGAGCCTCCCTACACCCTTGTCTTATCCATAGCCCGGTAGGCCTCAACCAGCACCGCGCGGATCCAACGTGAGATGATGACTTTTGAAGGCTGCAAGACCACAACTCCGATATCATGAATAGAGAATCTGAGCATCGGAATGACGAAGTCTGTTCCAAATAGATCTTCAGAGCTCACACTAGGTCTAAAGCATGCAGAGCCTGTCCCCTTGGGTGGACTGCCACCAGACAGAGTGACAGCAGCACAATGTCCTCATTGATATGGAAAGACGACACCACCTTGGAGAGGAAAGGAGGAACCAGACGCAATACAACCTCATCCTGGTGGAACCCTGTAAAGGTTGGCTTCGCCGTGACCTCCGAGACCCTTCGAAGGGAAGTAACCGCCACCAGGAAGGTTACCTTCCAGGATAACCGCCATGGTACCCTTGCTAATGGTTGGAACGGATGATCCTGTCGGGCGTCCAAGACGAGATTCAAATCCCAAGGTGGTACAGGGGAGCGAAACAGGGGTGCGGTGTGAGCGACTCTGCAGAAAAGTTCTCACAGCCGACCTGACTGCCAAGGGGCGTTGAAAAAAAGAGACAAGGCGGAAATTTATCGCTTGAGGGAACTGAGGCTGAGCCCCTTCTCCAGCCCATCCTGGCACCAAAGGGCGTACCCTCTCCACACACAATGAAACACCCTCAATGAGGACCCCTTCCTAGCCTTAAACATCGTTTGAAGGACCGAGTCCAAAAAAAAATTAGATTTTTTTAAGGAACTTACCTAAAAAGTCTCGCCCATATCATTTGGGGGCACGGCTATGACCTTGAGACGTCCAAGAGCAGTACCCAAAGGGTGGGGATTGTATAAGCAGCTGCATGTAAAGAAGTGAAATCAGCTCTTTAACTGCAAAAAAGTGCCTAGGCATCCTGCATGCTCAGAAACAGAGCAAAAAAAAGGGGATCCGAGAACCAGTGCACCACAGAGAAAAAAAAAAGGGGAGCCCCCGACGAGGAGCTACCAATGAAGTACCCATTCTAGAAATATGTGCCGTAACACAGCCTGAACATATGGTGTCTCTGGCACAGTGACCCCGCACTGCCGTGCCAGCGCGAGGAAGCCACCACAGAAAACCAAGACTCTACCAGTGTTGTCAGAATGAGGCACCGGTTCCAGAAATATGGGGTCCACCAGTGTTGTTAGAAGCAACAGCGGTGAGCAAGGGTGACCGAAGAACCTTCGTCCAATAGTGCATCCCGCTTAGTAGACCAGGCGAGCTGAATATGACATCAGCACCATCAGAAAGAGGGGATGAAACCAAAGAGCTGGGGCCCTTGACAGGCGACCTAGTTGCCGGATATGAGCCTCGATGGTCCTTTCGCAAAATCCTCTGGGGTTGGGAAGGCAAGCGCTAAGAATTGAAAACCGTATTAGTGTATACCATCTCACGGTCTCCTGCTAGCAATCCTGGAGGAAATAGCACAGGAGAATCGCAGCGCGCTACTAACTCCGTCTGCTTAAATACTTGTCTCCCGGTCCACGCTCTTACCTGCGTAGGAAGGCTACGTGGAGAAATGCTGTAGGAGTGAAGTCGCAGACTGCTCTGACTACAGAGTACTGCTAACGGCAGAGGCCCATACATGCCTAATAGGAGAGAATGAGAGGCCCGTTCGACCTGAGAGACCCACGTCCACATTGACACGGCTGACGGACCTCCTACAAAGCCACGGATACTGGTTTGGTTCCGAGGCTGCCAGGAGAAGGACCGGACCCATAGTGGATCAGCATATTAGAGCTAAATGGAGGGGAGCTAATAGATGGATCTACAGCCCCCAGGCACCCTGTTAGTGGAGGACCCCCGGCAGGAGTCCTGATTGGATGTCCATCCCACACAGCATTATGAGTGCACATAGTATGCGGCTCTGGGCAGCCCCAGCCCGCGTCTACTCCTGTGAGGAAAGTGCTAAAGCTGCCTGCAAGGACAGTGCAGACAGGCCCCCGTCAGGTACGGTTCCATTCCGGAGCGTAGAAAGAAAAAGCAATATATGTCTGTGGACTGCCTGTGCCCAGTAGTCCTTCCCTAAGGAAGGCACTACCGATGTCAGCAAGCCTGTAGTACTCATAACCAGTCTGAACATGGCTGGATGTAATCTTGTACTGCATTGAGAGCACACGTGGCATGTGCTTCTTGCCTGCAGTCATGAACACGGACATTGCGCCAAGGCTGCCTGTCAAGAACCACATGCGGCACCCCTCAGTGAGCTAGCCAATGCTCAACCTGGTCTGTAACAGACCTAATGGGCGATGAGTCTGGGGACTCCTTGTGTGAGTACTCCTTCCACATGAAGGGTACCACAGGTGTCAGCACAGCTGGAGCCATGCTGCAATTAGTTTGCACAATGAGATCTTCTTTGGCTGGATGTCTGTAGTGAGACCGCACATAATACATAGCTCTGGCTGGCTCCTGTCCACGTGTCATAGTGCACAAGGGCACTGCCCAAAGCTGCCTGAGGAACTGCAGGAGGGGCAACCGGAGAGCTACCGAGAGGCAAGGCTCCACCCGGTGTGAAGCAGACCTGGAAGCGATGAGTCCGGGGACTCAGTGCGAGTACTCATTCCACATGAAGGGTACCACAGATCTCAGCAAGGCCGGAGCCATGCTGGCAATTAGTTCGAACACTGTTGTCCGTGAGACAAGATATTCTCTAGCCGGGTGTAATCTCGTACCGTAGCGAGAGCGCACATAGTATGTGTCTCTGGCCGGCCCCAATTGCATGTCATCCTGGATACAGACACTGCACTAAGAATCTCTGCAGGGAACTGCAGGAGGACAACAGGCGAGGCTCAACCCGTAGTCACAGTTGGATGCAAATCTTGTTGTATGCAGAAAGTGGACTTGGTATGTGGCTCTGGCCACCCCTGTCCGTGTATCATCCTGGACTCTGACACTGCGGTATAGCTGCCTGCAGGGAACTGCAGGAGGGGCAAAAGGGGAAGCACAACCTGGTCCGGAGCATGCATAAAAGGTACTACAGGTCAATTAACTTGAACACAGTTGTTCGCCACATGAGATAACCTGTAACTCAGTGAAAATCTTGTATCGTGTGCAGGTACTCTTCCCCATGTGGGAGGAACCACATGTTCAAACGCAATAGAACATGTGGTAACCAATACTGACCTGCTAAGAGGTGAGGGGGGGGGGATGAGGGGGTTAACAACAGATCCCAGCAGCCAACTCCAACAAGGCCCCCAGTGTACGCATAACACAAGCCGCATGGCACCAACTAATATGGAAAAATGTTAGCTAAAATCCTTACCGGGAGGATAAGTCAACTCCCCTTCAGACCCTATGCTCCCTAGAGGGTCTCCGCACCCTCGTACCCGAAGAACGCACAGGCACCGGGGAGGATGGACCGGGAGGACACGCATAAGCTGGAGAGCTTACCTTGCTTCCGAGGACGGGTGCGCAGCAGCCCCTCCCTGACCGATCATGCCTACCGGAAGCGTCCTGGGAGACTAATGTCCCACAATCCAGCCTACCCAGAATTGTGCCAGCCGCCTGGGTGAGGTCACACACCGCACGAGGCAGGGAGTAAGCCCATTCTGGCTCAACCGCAGGTGAGGGCTAAATTTGGGGTAGTGCGTGTGTGTGTGGGGGGGGCTATTCTCAACCTGTCCGAATGCGAACTTCGTATTACAGCGAGAGAAAGCATAATGTGTTACTCTGGCTAGTCTCAATCTGGACTCCTGAGCGCTGGGGTCAGACATTGTGCTGGAAACTGACAGGAAAAAAATCTGTTATGCACGCTCCATGCCAACAATTCGCACTCTACATGCGGGAGGGATACAGCAGCGGGAAAGCTTGTCCCCCCCAGGCAGAGCTTACCCTTGGTCCAAATGTGGTCTGGGAAGCCACAGGGCCCAGAGGCTGGAATACTGTCCACCGTTAACAGGGGGAGGGGGAGAGGAAGGAGGGATGGTGCTGCGCAGCCAGTGAACTAATCACCAGGCTGTGGCTCTGAAATTTCAACCTGCGTTAACAGGCGAGTGCCATTACACCAAACATAAGCAATGCGCTTTTTGTGGACTACTCACGGTTTGTAGATTTTCCCTGCTACCTCCATGCTGGACATAGCTTTAGAAGGCTCTGAGCTGTAACCCCACAGGAGAGGCTCACTGGGGTACGGGAGAGGGGGAGGGAGATAGACTCACATCTCGGACTCCTAAAGGATGGCTGCTCCCCAACTCCAGCAGAGCCTTCCCCCTAACATCGCCTACCCCACACGGGGAGGGGATAGGATTATTGACACCTACTATCAAGTCTACTGAGGGGTGGAATATCTGGCTACAAAAAATGAATTGTTCTGGTGGGTGTAGAATTAAAGGGGGTTCTGTCATTAGAGAGAAAAAAATATATATATCAATACTTACCTATTCGTCCCCAATCTTCTTACTGCATGTATCTTCACCTGGCTCCTGCAGTCCCCTACGTCCCTCTCACTGCAAGACGGTCGATTCTTTTTCTGGCGACGAAGCATCTATTAGCTGCAGTCTCCTTCCTGCCGGCCATAGTACGCTACGTCCCTAGTGATGTAGCATTCACAGCCTAGAGGGGACTGCAAAGCTATTGCAGAGACTGCACATGCTCGCTGTCTCTCTACAATAGTATAGGAACATTCACAGCGAGACAGTGCACATGCGAAGTCTCAGCAATAGGTCGGCATTCATTCCTAGGCAGTGAACCCTACACATCACTAGTGACATAACCTACACTGATGTGCCGGAAGAAGACTTCAGAAAAGGACGCTCCATAACAAGAAGAGGATCCGGGCGGCTTGCGGTGAGATGACCTGGGGGACTGGAGAAAATGTAAGAAGACTGTCTGGGGAGGAAAAAGGTAAGTAATAGAGATGAGCGAGTATACTCGCTAAAGGCAATTGCTTGAGCGAGCATTGCCTTTAGCGAGCATCTCCCCCGCTCGAGACTGCAGGTTCGGGTGCCGGCGTGGGGGAGCGGTGAGTAGCGGCTGTCAGCAGGAGGGAGCGGGGGGGGGGGGGTGAGGGAGAGAGAGATCTCCCCTCCGTTCCGCCCCGCTCTCCCCCGCAGCCGGCACCCGAACCTGCAGTCTCGAGCGGGGGAGATACTCGCTAAAGGCAATGCTCGTATACTCGCTCATCTATAGTAAGTAATGGGTTTTTTTTTGTTTTCTAATAAAACCCCTTTAATAAACTGGTAGTATATGGCTCAGCTTTGCATGCATTTGATATCCACATGGCATACAAGCCTTATAAACTAGTCTCATGGTGAGCCTACAGAAAGAGAAACAAGTTGAGAGCTAGATTACTAATCTATGAGGCTTGACACTTATCTTCATACAACAAAGACATTACTATTGGAAGGGTGAATAAATAGTGAAACATTTAGACAGTCAAGTTAAATTTTACTATGTCTGACCCTGGCAGTTTTTACTTTTCTGTGGGCGGAAGGTTTTGTCTGTGCAGGTTATCCATTCTAATATCAAGAATGTTAGAGGGAGTAGAGGGAAAACACAAAACACAAAACAAAGTGCCAACGTCCGATCAGATATCTTTAATAGTTAAGGGTTTTATAAGCACAATATACAGCTGACTAATCAGTAATGACTAATGAGGATGCTTCTGTTTAAACTGCAGTCCACAGTATCCACAAGTTCCGGTTTTTGTTTCCTTGTCCTGTTAGGCAAAAAAAAAGAGCAAACCTATTGTTAATTGTGGCTTTCTTTGAAATCATCACTACTGTGCAAAGTGCAGACAAACGCTCTATATACGGAATGTGCTATAGGTTTATACAGTACTAGCTGATATACCCGGCCTCGCCCAAGTTAATTTGATACACGTGTTTGCACTGAAAATTTTATGAAGTCAAGGTTACTTAAGAGTAACCGAGGAATAAAATATGTACACATAGAGGAGCGTTAGATTCTCCTCAGGCTGCATGTACCGATGTCCCTTTGCAGAATGTGCCACCCCTCCCACCCCCCTCATTTAGAACCTAAAGAATGCTCGCGCCAAATTTCATGCTTGTATGACACCGAGAAATTACATTACATAGGGGTGCATTTACTTTTGCAATTAGCATTAAATAATTGAGTTGTGACTCCTTTGCTTTTTCTATTTAGGACCTAAAGAATTATCATCCCAAATTTTATGTTTGTACGACTTTGGGAAGTTAGAGAATTAGATTTGGTACATTACACAGAGGTGCCAAAACTTTTGCACTTAGCACTGAATTTTAAAGTTGCGACCCCTTTACTTTTCCTATTTAGGGCCTAAAAAATGCTCATGCCAAATTTCATGTTTGTAGGACACCGGGAAGAAAATTAGTGGCGAGTCAGTCAGTGAGGGCTTTCACACATACAAATATAATATACACACAGTCAATATTGTAAGCTTTTAAAGTTACTAATCCCATCCTCAGATCACCAGGGCAGGATGCAGAACATTTAAAGACTTCAGTATTTTTCTATACACCATTCCCCTTCACAGAATTAGTCTGGAGCTGAGGGCTGTGTCAGTTTACTCTGCTATGCAGATAAGGCTGCGCTCTAAGTTGTGCAGACCTGCCTGCAGACACTCACCAGCTTCTAACATCCAGGAATAGACTTCACTGACCAGCACAATTACAGGTGAACGTAACTCATGAAGGACTTTTTTGTCTGGTGAAATGACAGACAGCTAAACAGAAACTGAGTGGCCATTCAACGGGAAGGGGCTCCAGAGGCACTTTGACCATTGCAGTCTAGTGATTTAGGGCCTGTAATCTAAGGCAATCATTGTTGTAGCTTGCACTATTGTGTCCTTGCTTGTTCTGCAGCGATCTTTGTTGGCTAGCTAACTGCAATAGCGCTGTAAGTCAGCTGGCACAGGCTCTGACGATAACAGATGCGGTCATGCTGGCTTAATGAGAGGACTGTGCATGTGTGATCCTGGCGGGAGACCGCTACAGCCTCCAGACGTTCCATAAATATGTGTAGCATTACAGTAGTCTATCCCACTTGAGGTTTACAGGACATCAGCAGCCACATGAGCGCTTTTGCGATCAAAGAACAGGCACATTTTTGGGACTCAATGTAAATTACTAAAGCTAAGATTCTGGGATGTGTTGGGCAGATATAACATGGACAATCACTTATAGTTTCCTGTTCAGATTAACATACAATGCTTACTGAGTTTACATGCAAGGGGGTCTTCCTTGGCTTTTTAATCATTGCTTAATGGGCGTTGTGATTGTACATTACTTGTGTACGGCCAGAGGAAGGAGTAAATCCGACTCTGGAAACGCAATGCCTGAATAAAGATGCCCTGTTGTCCCGACCGCCTGAGTCTCGGCTATTGGACGCACCGTGGTCCTCCTTACTCCTCGCTTGGCTGGATTATACACGGAGATCCTTACTCATCCATATGGCGATGGCAGCTGCCACTAAAGCGTTTTTGCGTGTTGCGCTGTCTCTACCAGGTGACAGTTTTTGCTGCACCTTCTCACATCATCCATTGGAGAGCCTTTACAACATGGTAAAGTCAGCCGGGGCTCTAAAGCTATGTAGCCCACTCTGCTGAGCAGAGAATAGGACAAGTCCTCTTATAAAGGCGTTGCCTCGCTATTAAATATTACAATTCTGTTAGATTACCATTTCTCAATCAGAATGGTGATCATACATGCTGAGAACCTCAGCCAGTTGGAACCCGAACACTTGAAGTAACTGATCACCAGAACTGGTCAGAATTAGGTGAAGGTTCTATGAAGATGCATGGTGTCTCCTGACCCTCCTCAAACATGTAGCGGCTCTAAAGACTCTTAACTAATAGTTGTTACTACTTCTAGAAGCAATCTAAAAAGGGTGAGGGGTAGTTCACATACAGATTTATGGGGGAGTTTTTTGAGACAAAGCCAGAAATGGATCCTGAAGATACAGTACATATAGGGGAGGTCTTATAATTCTCCTTCCTGCTGGACCCACTTCTGGCTTTGGGTCAAAATAAGTTAAAAAAAAAAAAAACTTCCACGAAAACCAGAGTGCAAAACCACCCTGAGGACCCTTTCAGACTGAATGCTAACTATTCAGATTCTCGCTGGATCCTGAATCGCTCACTGTGTATACAGGCAGCGACCGGACGGATAACATTGTTGGACATTTACTGCAGGCATAAAAATCAAACGACGATCGGCCTCCGTAAACATGACTGCTTGTTTACAGTGAATGGAGCCGCGCGGCTAGAGCAATCTCCTGTCCCCTCCACCTCCATTCACTGAGCGATTCTATGTGTAAGCACAAGAGCGATTATAAATCACTATATAATATATATATAATGGTAATTATCACAGTGACAACTGTTGGGTGCTGAAATGCCCGACAGTCATCTTGTGTAGAAGCACCCAAGGCCTTTGTCACATAGGCTAAATACAATCTAAGCCCTCCTGCACACGGGCGTATTTGCATTGCGGGGTCTACAGTGGGCATCCGCCTCTGGACTCCGCAGCAAATACAGCCCATAGTATTCAATGGCAAAACGCCACTTCATCTCCACGAGCGGAAATCGATTGCGATGTACTGCGCACGGAGAATAAAAATCGCAGCATGCTGCAGTTTTGTGTGGGTTACGCATGGCTGGCTTCCATTGAAGTCAATGGCAGCTGTCCGTCCCAGAGGACTTCCGTAGTGAACACTGCGGAAGTATTGCGGAATACACGCCCCCCCCCCTCCCCTCCGTGCCGCAGCTAATGCGCATGCGCGACGAAGTGCCGTCTGGCACATCCGCAGCATGTACAGAAGCCACCGGACAGGTAAGCTGAGGCTACCGGACAGGCACCGTGTCGAGCTCTGATGCGGGAATCTGTGCCATGTGCAGGAGGCCCAAAATCTGACAGCTCAATCCACATATGGTCATGGATTTTAATGCGCATGTGCACATGGATTTAACGCTAGTAAAGGGGGAACCATGCCAAGGATTGATATTTTAATTCTTTTTTTTCCCCACAACATTGATTTCAGAACCAAATTGCAAAAAAAGTGCTTTGATGCACATTTTTACACAACATATGAAGACATCAGGGTTGGGGTTACACACAGTTCATTGTGCAGAATCCACGTATATTCTGTGCAGAGGAAAGGAGCAGCTTTCTCTTTAGGATACATTATACAGCTTTTAATCTTTGCTTGTACTTTTGGATTTATAAAAAATCATTAGTAACTTAAGTAGTTAAACTTACCAAGTTGATATAAACTTTGGGGTGACCGAGCGCTCCACCTCCGCCGTCACAGGATACTATTCTGCTTCCAGATTCATTCACAGCTTGCTCAGCAATCAAGTTAATAGCAAACTGCTCATTTAACTGCGAAGACAACCAATATCATCAGGTTTGGGGTACAGCCCTGGGGTGGTAACCGGCATGTGGCTGAAGTCCCACCTACCCATGGGCGCTAGCGGAGGCAGTGCTGCTCTCTTCTGTCCATCGCAAGCGGTCAGGGCTTCAGCCACATTGCATTAACCACCCTGGAACAGTACACTTTATTTATTATACACACATATATATATCTCAGCACTATACACTATTACATGCTGGGGTATCCCATGATCGTGTGGATTTTTACAAACTACAAACCATCAATAGTAAAATAAAAAAAGCAAGTTGTTTAAAAGCAGAACTTTATTTTCAATTTCATTGTATTCTATTGCAATTGTAAGTAGCTTTAGTCTGCGGAGTGCGAGTCTGTCTGCTTACGGGGTCTTCTTAATAGCTACATTAGAATGATCTACTGTTCCAATCTGCTGATGGATACGACAGCTAAGCGCACACAGGCTGTAACACAGGAGAAAGTAATGCGATGTCTCAGTGACTGACAACACAAATACCTTCCAGGTTACTCCAGCAGACATCAAGGCACCGACGGTGGCAGCTGCAAGACCCCGTCTACCCGCTGCACAGGACGGCCGTGCCTTGACACTTCTGAATGACAAAAGGACCATACTACTGTCACTTAATGCACGTCTCTCAAGGCATGGATGACCTTATTATTAATGCTTGGGCTCGGAAAATCAATCCTACTGGAGAAACACTCAGCATCCTTCCTAGCAGATAAATGAGCAGGACGGGAAGGAAATATCTGCTGCGCTGGAAGAACAGTACAAAGTGGTCCACAGACAGCACTGCCAATACCCGCCATCCCATAAAGCAGCGTGTTTAGTCCTCCGCGTCCGCCCTGGTAATGGAGACATGGCATAGCATGTAGGGTTACACCTCACTAGCTAGTAGTGTCACCCGGAGGTACGCCCCACCAGCCTGCGGGCTTCCTGTCTCCAGCGTCCGCACACAGTAACAGCACTGCCAATACCCTCCATCCCATAAAGCAGAGTGTTTAGTCCTGAGCGTCCGCCCTGGTAATGGAGACATGGCATAACATGTAGGGTTACACCTCACTAGCTAGTAGTGTCACCCGGAGGTACGCCCCACCAGCCTGCGGGCTTCCTGTCTCCAGCGTCCGCACACAGTAACAGCACTGCCAATACCCGCCATCCCATAAAGCAGAGTGTTTAGTCCTGAGCGTCTGCCCTGGTAATGGAGACATGGCATAACATGTAGGGTTACACCTCACTAGCTAGTAGTGTCACCCGGAGGTACACCCCACCAGCCTGCGGGCTTCCTGTCTCCAGCGTCCGCACACAGTAACAGCACTGCCAATACCCTCCATCCCATAAAGCAGAGTGTTTAGTCCTGAGCGTCTGCCCTGGTAATGGAGACATGGCATAGCATGTAGGGTTACACCTCACTAGCTAGTAGTGTCACCCGGAGGTACACCCCACCAGCCTGCGGGCTTCCTGTCTCCAGCGTCCGCACACAGTAACAGCAGCTCCGCTTCCTTGTGCCCCTCGGGAATTCTGTACGGGGTCACGGACGCTGTCCCTGCTGTAAAAACACGCAAGAACTAAATCCGCCACATTTTCATGGGCACGAATAAGCAGATCCCGTAGGGTTTTTCTGACAGGAGCTGTTTTTTTTTTTTCAAAGTGCGGAGATACGCAACATATTAGAACCTTTAAGAAAAATCCCATTTCTTCTTTTACTACTTTTGTACAATAAAACTACATTTTTTTTTATAGAAAGACAATTGCCTGTTGCTTGTATAGTGCATTCTACTAAGGCCAGTCTCACACGGACCATCAGGTTTCCGCATGCAGGAGCCTACAGTGGCCCCAGCCAGCGTACCTTCGCTTTCTGTATTGCAGATGACTGCGGACACTCACATCAGTCATGAACAGTACAGTTTGTTTTTTCCTCTTCAAATATTTGTTTTTCCCACGCTGTCGCTGGGCGATGATGCGGGAATCCATGGCCTATCCGCAATGTCAACGGCTGTGATTGGTTCACCGAACGCTGCAGCGATTGGTTCTCGAGCGCTGCAGCTCAGCCAATAAGGGCCTGC